>NC_066371.1:2730357-3055714 GCF_013377495.2 Cygnus atratus | reverse complement strand
TAATACGCTATTTAATTTTAAAATGTTGTCACTTTTTTGGCTAACAAATCGCCCATGAACAGATTATGATTTTTCTTGATGAATGTAATGATCTTGGTGAGTAATTTATCAGAAGTTTATTCACATGAAGATGACTTGAATAGAAATTTGGACATTGGCGTACATGGCCAGCAGGTCCAGGACCGGTATAAGGAAGTCAAAGACTCGTACTCAAGCAGGAATTCCAGCACTTTGGAATTGGTACAGTGAGATTTTGAGTATGTTATAGAGAAGATGAGTTTCCTGCGTGCTCATTAATATCAGTTGGTATCAGAAGCTGCAGCAGTTGCAGGTCTGGTTTTGTGCCAACATGCTGTGAGCCTTTGTCAAGACACGTAGACGTGCAGATGTACATCGAATGAGATTTGCAAAAGGACCTAAGCAACTAGATGTTTTTGACTAACTAGGTGATTCTGTTCTTTGGTTGTGCAGACCTTCGAAAGCTATCCTGTTTGTGCATACATAGAATGTCCTCAGTGCTGCTATGGAAAGACATGATGCTTTCATGTTGGAGAGTCAGAACAGATCGAAAGAGAAGGAAAAGCCTAATGTGCATCCTCTATATATCTGGCCATCCTTGCAAGTTCCCAAAACTTGTGGGAAAAAAAAAAAAAAAGAAAAAAAAAGAAAAAAAAAGAAAAAAAAAAGGAACAAACTCTCATATTCTCATCCCTTACATTGTCACCGCATGGGACAGAATGTCCTCCATCACATCCCATCTCATCTCAGGGACATGCAGGGACATGGTGAAGGGACTGCAGTGGTGCATCCAGGACAAGATGTATCACCTGCTGCTCCTAGATCTGTAGGATCCTCTGACAAATCTTACCCAAGAGCCCAGTACATGGGACAAGTACACCAGAGAAAAGCCACTAAAGCTGCTGACACATCCATTGTTCCCTGTGTATCCATGACTGCTGTATCTCAGATATTTTAGCTGAAAATTTGTCTTTTTTTTTTTCTTGAAATATGTTTTTTCTTGGTTTCAGGAACTGAGATCTTGTTCTCTCACAATAGTGGGACCCCTCATCAAGGTCTCATCCTTCCCATTCCTAGCTCAGCGTGAGTAAGCACATTGAAAATACTTCACACAGGAGAAAATTATGTCAATGACAGACTTCTGTTCTTAGGGAGCTTTATGAGAATGCACAAAATGTGCTGTGCTTTTGATTTCTGTATTTTATTTGGTTTATTAATTGCTTTATTACTAAAAATGTCTAATTAACAATGACAATGCTTAATTATCTTTTAGTTTGTATGACTTGTGAACTGTCTGTTTAACACTACGTTTCTCATCTCAACGTAACACTGTGATGTGATCTGACATCTGTTATTTACTTCAGCATTATTTCTTTTTTATTTGTGGAGAAAAGGCTGCAGACACCAGACTGTAAATTTTCTTCCTTTGCTAAGGCATACAGTAGAGAACAGAGCATAAAGAAGCCCCAGAATATATACAGGAATCAGGATATAACTTTGTGCCGATGGAAAAAATGTGCAGAGGAGGATATGTTACAGAGAATCTTATTGTATTAAAGTAAATAGAAAGTTTCAACAGATTTCAGCACTGGGAACTGAAATATTCAGTTTCAGGAAGTGAACAATTTAATTCTGTGTTGCACAAGATCTGCAGTATCTATTTGAAACAGAGCAGGGATTCAATTAAGTGCACAGAAACGCAGCCAAACTAGGGGATGATTAGAAGTTTTCCAAAAGCCCATTGCTGATTTGTGTTTTGGTTTGTTTTAGTCTTTTTGAATAAACAAAGCTTGAAGTTTTTGCATCTCATAACAACTGGATTTTTCACATTCATCTAGACTTGTGTTACTGCTTCTGATTTTCTGCATCCTGTGCTGTGGTTCCATTTAGGAGGTATTACCAATTTTATTTCCAGCAGCAGCACACTTTGCAGGTAGATCCTTCAGCAAGGCCTCACGCTGAGTACAGTGCTTCTCAATGTGAATACCAGTACCTGGATGTGACCTGGTACCTGAGCACCATTACAGAAGTAAGCCACTCTGCTGACCCTGTTACAGGTTAATAATTCAATTATACAAGATAAAAGTAGACCTGTAACGACTGAAACGTGCTCCACAACGACTACATTAAGAAACAAAAACAAAAGCAAAGAGCAGCATGGGAAAAGCCTACCTCTTAATCAGCATATTTTGTAGGATCCTTTCTCTCCTCCAGCACTGACACAAAAACAATAGAGACCTCGTGTCTTGTTAACAGTTCTGCCTGCAGGGGAGTGAAAACAAAATTTCCTAGAGAAGAATAAGCCCCATGGCAAGTTCTTTCAGGCATATGGACTCAGGAGATTGAAGTATTTTTTTTCCCCTCAAATATTTTCTTAAGTATTTACATGAAGGATTGTCAGATCAGCACTGCACACCCTCTTTTACAGGCAGTGCTACCAGCAAAAAAGCTATATGCTGCCGGAGCATGGATACCCTTCCCTTCCACCACTGAATCGATCTCCTGTATCTCTCTTTCTATTTACCTGTCTTCTCAGCACTTTTAGTTGGACCAATATAACACATCTGTTTATTACCACCTCTACTTTATGTCAGAAACTATATATGAGGATATGTCTTCTCATAAGAAAAGAATAAATGCATTAGACTGATGTGACTCAGTAGTCACAAGCCGTATCTCCTGAGTTGTCTGGAGAAAACACAGTCAGCTTTTACTGAGCTTGTGCCTGATGACACTCACAGGTGTGTTTTGCAAGTGACTGACAAAGTGCTGTGTTATGAAGGCTGGAATACAGGCAGGCTTTGTGTAATCCTAGCTATTTATACCACATTTGGAAATGATTCCTTTGTTGTACTAATGAGCGTAGGGGTATTGCTGAGGCGGGCTGGAGGCGTTATTTCAGAAGCCGTGTGCTTTCACTGCTGCGGCTGGCAGCCCTCCCCAGGGCCTCGCAGAGGAGCTGCCTCTGCTGACCAGTGCCCCCCTATCTCCATGCACAAAGAGCATCATAAAGACGACCTCTTTTGAGGAAAAAAAAAAAAAAAAGGTCTATTTGCACATTTTGTCCCATAAAGTACCAAATTGTGGACACCACCATCTGATCTAAATGTATTACCATTTTATTCCAAGAGGTATATTGTGACTCTGAGGGCTACAAAGGCATTTATGACATTTTCCCAGCTTTTATTTTTAATGAAACACTAAATTTTGTCTGTGGTAACAACGTGATTAATTAGCAGCAAAGTGAAATATTTTGTCTTCATATCAGATGAAGCATATAACGAAAGAAGCACATAATTTTACCCTTCTAGAGCAAATAAACTTTAAAACTGTAAAGCTAATGGAAAAATATTAGAAGTTTACAGAGAGAAAGTTAGGAAGAAATTGAAGCATTTGTGCTTTTGCAGAAGCAGATCAGATCCTGGGAGAAGGATGAAAGCAGGGAGTGTTTCTGGTAGCCAGGAACTGAGGGACCAATTCCCCGCTTGGTGGATTCCAGCCCCCTTGTGCAGACTTGTGTTATTCATCCCCGTGGTGTCTCTGTACCCCGTAATACCAAATTAATATGGTGCTGTGAAACAAACGACAGATTTATGAGGTGCTGAGACGCTTAGGTAACAGGGACCACAGAAGCATCTATCTTACATAAAAGAGAAATACAGCTTGTCCCCGCTGGCATTTTGCTTCTGTGTGGGAGTGTATGAAGAGCAAAGATATGTCTTTAAAAAGATGCCTCTCTGCGCTCACTCCTTTGAGCTGTGTGATGGCTGTGCACAGCTTATCACCCTACCTAACGGCGGGGTGTATCCGTCACCCTCCTTACAAGCTGAGGAATTGCCTTCTGCAGCTTACGGTGCCTTCCTCACTCCAGCCCTAGATATATCAGGTCAGAAAGCACCCACTGTTTTGCCACCCTGGAGCCTGGCTTTGGTAAGGAAAGGTTTCCCCAGCCAGGAGACCGGGAACATTCAAGTTTAGTGCTCTGCCCTGAAGCACTGCCCTCGGGGCCCAGGGCCTGGCTCCCCACGTGGCAGCAGGCAAAGTTCCTGCTGTTCCTCAATAAAGAGCCATTACAGACAGATATTTTCTTACTCATTTCTTCTTCCCAGTGCCAGGCAGGCAGCTGCTAACCTGAGAGGCTCAGCAGTGAGCCCGGCACATGCTCACGGTGGCAGCAGGAGCCCGGGATGAAGCCCTACCACCCACCAGCACTCAGAGAAAGGCCCTGGCTTGCAGGAGCCGCCGCGCTGCAGGCCCAAGCGAGCCGCAGAAGGGCCGTGGATAGAACTGTGCTGATCCGCTCTGATTTCTCTACGGGCCTGCTGAGCCTGTTTATTTTATGAATTTTCCTGCTCAGCAGTCAGACTCAAGATCCTCTGCCTGTGCTGCAAGCTGATATTCACATATTATTTCTGTCTAAACAATGCAGGGCATACCTGACCTTCAGGTGCCCGCTATTTTTTCATGTATCGTAGGAAGAGCCGGCACAGTCGCTTCTGCGGTCTTCTCCAAGGCAGAGATACCTGGAAGGCAGGAGTAATGAGAGCCACTGCTCAGCTGCCTGCATCTTGTACCAGATCTAGCCCAATTTACAATATAGTTCTTTACATGTCCATTTTTCAACTACCTCCCACCATGTATAATCAAATTACTTTTCTTTCCTTCATTTGATTTCCTCGGGTAAAAATGCACACACTTCTGCCTGTCAAATGCTAAGGAGGGCTTATTAGGATCAGTCATAAAAAATCTATATACTACCTGCAAATAATTGAAATCCTATTTTCAGCTTTCTAGATGCATAATTCACTGTGCTGCTCGGCAATCCAAATCGCAGCCATTAAAACCTTTGATCCTGAAGGACAACAAAGGAGAAAGCACACTTTCTTATCTCTCACATTGGTATAGTGGGAAATATGAGGAGATGACACCGGGGTCTTTACAGCCTCAAATAGATAGGTATAAAGCACTCTGACCCACGTAAAGAGTGGGAATGAAATGGAAATTGTTGGAGAACAGCCATTCTCTCATGTCAAATGCTTTCTCAGCACCTAACAATCACGCTGCCATAACCAGAGGAGTCTCTGCAGGAAAGCACATAGAGATGTTACCCACTGACTTTTCTCCTTCAGCATCCTACATAATGTGGAAGTATTAAAAGATCTTTATATATATATTTATAGCTGCAGGTAAGGAATTAGCAATCTGAACTCTCGCCGGATTGTGGTTCTTGCAAGGCAAGGGAAACTGCATCTTACTACACTGGAAAATTGTGGTTTCATTTATATTTTCCAGGAAGCAAAGTGAGGATGTGTTGCAAACCTGGATTTAAATTCTGAACAATCTTGAGTGCAATGTCTGCTTACAAAGCCAGTCTGTCCCTGCTGAAAATCAGGCTTCCTGATTAATATACATTTATTTGTTTGTTCGTTTGTTTATTGCAAGGGTAACTTTCCAGCAGCTCTTGCAAGATGTTGCAGCAAATATTGTTTTACCCCTATGTAGGCAAATACAAAAAGAAATACTTGAATGTAAATTCAATAAATTATTTATTCTACAAAGGATAGTCTAACCCAATTTAACAAAGAAAGATAAAAAATATTTACTTCTGCCAAATTGATATCTGAAGCTGAGCTTAACATCCCTGAGATTCGTAAATATCCCAAGTGCTTATTTTTGCATTTCTCTAAACTTGTCACTGATTATCCCCAATTCCTCCACCTTCTGTACCGATCTTTCAGAAAGCTGTCAGAGCTGCCTTGGTCCCAGTGGGCTGGGAGGTGGCTTCAGTCACCTCTGAAGGACAATTAGTGATTGTAGGCACAAATCACCACCAGAGTTTGTGCTGCAGACCTGTGTTACCCAGAGCAGAGTTCAGGGGTCTCTGTATGAGCTACAGGGGTCTTTCTGTGGACTAGGAGGGATGTGAAACCACCCTCCATTCAAAAACTATTAGCATTGCATAATAAAGCTTTTTCATAACATTTTTCTGGAGAATGGCACATCTTTGGTCTGCACCCTGGGTCTGCAATGCCGTTCCTGACCTGCCCACATCCTTTGTGAATGCTGCCTGTGCATTAGTGTGGGTGTAGGTCCCAGGGAACAAATGCTGAGCGTGTGTTCGCAGCAAGCAGCACTTCATTTTGTGAGCAGGTTCTGAGCTGTGATACTGTGCAGCAATGGAAATGGGGTGAGAACTAGCCTCCCTCTGTCACACCTACCCTCCCATGCACATTTACACTGCTTCTTGTTTCTAACAGAAAAGTTACAGGTGCAGCTTTGGAAATAAATAAATAAATAAATAAAAATTGCAGTTTATTTTCATCTTTTTTAAGAAAAGTTTTGATTACCCTGACCTGAAAATTTACCTCAGCTTTTGACAGACTTAAAAATAGCAATTAAGCAATCTTTATGAGTTGAACAAAATGTTCCATTTGAAGCCAAAATTACATGCCCTTTCCTACTTTAGGACTTACTTAAATGACTTTACAAAGAAGATAAAAATACATTTAGAATATAAACACTGGAGCTAACAATTAAACAACCATGTGGAATTCATTGCAAAAGGTATGGACGCACCTGGTGCTTTACTGTTTTTCAGTTTCTTTTCACTGAATCACTCTGGCATAATTTGATAGTTTAATAAAAGCTTTGGACTTTGAAATATCCTGTGGGATTTCCGAAACAGTCCATAAGAAAGGTTATACTGCAATTTGATGCTCAGGTTAGAGAAGTTAATACAAAAGAAGTATTTCTGAGAACGCCCTTTAAATATAAAATGGTAGATAAAGCCTGGCAGTTACGAAGGACATGCGTTGAGTCCTTCATCACCTGTATCCAAAGTTCCCAGCTGACTTCTTCTTGCTGGGCTTTTGGAGCCGTAAGCACAGCCCCTGATATGCCCACGTGCCACTCAGCCCTTACAGGGCATCAGGAGTGAGTAAACCCCAGGCAGAAAATGAAGCCACCCGAATTCCTCAGCCAGGAGCTGAGCGTGGCCCAGAGCTGGAAAGGCAGATTATAGCACTTGTGGATTTCATTGGAAGCAAGTCACTCTGAAGAGATATTGAAGAACGAAAAATCCTGTTTGTTACAGGTGGCAGGCTTAGCAGCGTTAGAAATAGGCAGTACATTACAGTGGGATTACGAAGAAAACGGCAAACTGCAAGACAAGATCATTCTGAAATTTGAAGGAAAACAAACAAACAAACAAAAAAAAACTGTACCTCTTCCAGCAGCTTGGAAAAAGCCCTTTCCTCTGCGAGCAAATATCTACCAAGTGAGAGCACTGATCACGGTGAGCCAGAGCTACATAATGCAGCTAAGTCAAGTGAATTTGAACAGTTAACAGCTGGACTAATTAGAGAACGCAGTATTATTGGTATAACTGATAACCAGGACTAAGCAAGGTTATTTTGCAAGTAATAGATTTGACTTTGCAAAGAACAGTGGATATTTGCAGAGCTAATGAAAACTGCGCTTCCCAAATTAAAGTGTGAGCAAGCAGGGAAAGGACTGGAGTGCGTCTAATTAAAAATGCATGCTGAGGCAGGAAGGCAGAATACAAGGGTAAACAAGCGGTAGAGACCAGGCTTATTTGTGATGACTCGGGGTGCCCAGCCCCAGGGGTGCAGCAGCGCCCGTGAGGCCGCAGGATGCATCCTGCACCACGTCCTGTGCTGCTGCAGCATCCCCTGGCTGAGCAAACAGCTCTGCAGACTCCAGGGCAGTCAGCCCAGAGTCTTTTCCTGAAACCAAACACATTACCGGTGTCTCCAAGAGGTTATTGTACAGCTTACAGAGTTAATACTTAAAGAGTTTGCTTTTTTTTGCATGCAAATAAGCTTTGATTTAAACTCATTAGCATTTCCCTCTCTCAGCTCTAGGTTGAGTTATTCTTAGACTCCTTTCTCTTAGAGGAATTATGACTTATTTATCTGACAAAGCGACTACCATCTCCCATCTCATTTTCGTAATCTAACATAACCTTCACAATTCTCCGCAGCCTTGTTTGACAGCTACCTACAACAGGAAGCGTGCCAGGGGTGCCTGCCTTTGCTGGCCAGGACTTTGCCCCCAACCTTCCCATGTGCTTTGGTCCTCTGGGTTCGCACAGCATGAGCCCGGCTCTGGTACCAGCTCTGGCAGAAATGCCAAAGGGTTTGGCTGCTCCCAGCTGTGCACAGCTAGCTATGGCTGGGGTTGCTGCTCCCTCACCTTGGAGTTCAAAGTGTTATCCATTCCTTGAGCCTTCCTGAGGCTCTCAGGATTATTATTTTGCTAGGAGAGGATCCCTCCTCATCTGTCCAACAGCACATTTACAGGCATCCCCAATGGGAATCGTATTCACTGCATTTTTAGAAGGATATATAAGATAAGCCACAACATGCATTTTTGTTATAGACAAATTCCTAGTCTAGAAGGTGCACAGAATAAAGGTTTACTGACCACTTGCTGATATTTTCCTATGAAAACAGCTTCTGCACAGTGATACGAATTAGTAAGGCATTTGAAAAAGCAAGGCTATCTACTTTATGTCAGATAACGAATGACAGCAAAAATGTTCTCATTGTCTCAGCTTGTACAAACAAGAGATCATTGAAAATTGACACAATCTAAGTGGATAAAAAGGAATTTTCTATATATGCTGAATAATTAGTGAAATTAATTGCCATGAATATTACTGATGCCAGAAACATAGCTGGATTCTAAAACCTGGTCATCAACAAGGTTAACAAAAGCATTCAGGATATATAATGATACAATTTTGTCTTTGTAGATTTCAATAAAGAGACATGCATATATTTAGAGCATATTTAGCTAGAAAATTTGACAAGAGATGTGAAGCCTCATGCATCTGGGTTTAGAGCCACGTATTTAACAATTATGAATGAAGACGGAGTGGATACCATCCCAAACTGGCATATTGCAGACATCGACTTCCATCCAAAGCATATGGTGCCAGCTCCTTGTCAAAGAGAAAATACAGAAACAAAAGGCTACGAGTCTGGAGCAAATGACTTCCTATATCTAGACCAGGAAAAAGTTGGCGATATCCCCAGAGCAAACTCATGCACTGTAATACATGCCATTTGTCAGGTGTGGAAAGTACTAAATGAGCACATTACCTGTTTGCTGGGGGATTGACTGATAACACTAATGTTGCTGGATGGAAACGGCTGTAAAATCATTAAGTATATCTTGTTTTACTTAACCTAAACTCATTTAAATTGTAAGACTTCTGGAGAGTGATAGTGAGACTACAATTCCCTGATGTGGTACGGCAGTCTTGAATGCAAAACGAAGTCTTACCTTATTAAGCATATTTTTTATCATATCAGTTACTTACTTAACAGATTAGTAAATGTTGTTTTACTAAAATTATAAGTCAGCTCCTGATATGAAATTGGATTATGTCAGTTCATTTTCTCTATCAGCTTTGCAATATTGCAAAAAAACAAGGATTTCATATTAACATAGAGAAATCGCTAAAATTTCTCTTGCAATTAGACTCAGCCTGCCTTTGCTATTGACACACAAATATTGGCTTGTGTCTTCCTAGAGAAAGCTTTGTTTCCAGTTTTAGATATATACAGAACCAAATTTATGTAAACTAAGTAAAACTAAAAAAAAAAATGAAGAATTTATAAACTCTGTAACTGAAGAGTTCAGAGTAAAGTACGTGTCTTTGAATATTTATCAGGGGCATTTAAAAATAATTTCAAGGACTGTCTTTCCAGCTAGCGGAATTGGAAATTTTCAGGTCTTTGGGAATGTTAATTCTTTTTCTTTTTTCTTTTTTTTTCCTTTTTTTTTTTTTTTTTCCTGATTAAAGTCACCCAAATTTCACCAGGCTTTGACATTTGGTGACTTCAGCCCAGTTTCTCCTGCTTTGCCTTAAGCAGGAGAAGCCATGAGTCTGTGGGCCACTGGAAAGATGACAGTAGTTCACGGAGTGAAAATAAATGCTGAAGATTATGTACTCACCGAAGGTCAAGTTCAAAATAGTTTAAGTCCATCTCTATACAGCTGTCTTAAAATTACTTTAAAGTTGCAACTGCTCCTCATAGTGAGATGCTTGTCCATACCCTAATATGCAGGGATTAGGGTCACCCTTGCAAAGAGCTTTGACAGTATTTAGAGATTGAACCAGTCCCATAAAATCAGGAGTGTTCCCCTTGCTCCCCACTGTAGCATAGCTCCTAAAAATCACCCCCTTTTTTTTTGCCAGATAGATGTTAACACGTGTCCAGTGTGATCAACTGAAATACATCTGTTCTGCATTGTGCCTCTGCAATTAGCAGTAGGAACATAATATTACTACTGCAAAATCACTGCAAATCAGTTATAGTATATCCAGGAATATTCAGTACTGTAAATTTATGTCGACAGAAGTCTCTGAAAGCTATAGTCATACTCTATAAAATTTAGATATCAGATCCAGGTTTTAGTCTTCATATAATTTACTCTTACCTATTAATGGTAGTATTTTGAATAATTAGTTACAATTGAGCCTGAAGGTCTCAATTTGCATTTAACTAGCAAACTTTTACAAGCAGCACACGCCAACAGTTTTAAATGTCACAGCAATGTTTAATCATGCAAGACAATGCATAAAAATGCTCAAAAATATTCCTAATTGGGAATGCAATTATTTACCTTATTGTCTAGACTGTGTTGCCATATATTTTGTCCAAGGAGTAAATCAGCAAGGCAATATCCTAAAGGCAACTCCTCTTATGCTGATGTAAACTGGGCTGGTTTTCACCCAGAAGAGCTACTACTGTCTTATTTATGTATATTCTTTTAAAGACGTATCCTCAGGAAACAACAGGTGCCACATAATGGTTGAACCTGATGATCTTACAGGTCTTTTCCAACCTCAATGATTCCAAGCTTCTATACGTGCCCCTCTCTACCTGCTCTAACATGTGCCATCAGTGGAGGGAACCAGTCCTTGAACTGAGAAGCATAATTAAGTGAAATAGTCTTTATTTACTACATCTTTCAATTCTCCACTCTCTGCTCTGGCTTTACTCTTCCCTGGAGAGCTTCTTTTTACTGCTAACACTACCTTGTCTAGAAGGCTTTATAAATCACCTGCCGAAAAACCGAGGCATCACCTGTAACTGTTCCCGGCCATTCCTCTTTAGCAGCAATACGGCACTTCATGATTGTATCTCAGATACAAACTAGAAAAGAGAAATCAAATAATTAATCACAAGAGTTTATAATCTCATCATATGGTTCATTTGAAAGCCAGAGTTAAAAATTAATAACAGTTCAAACGGAGAAGAAATATCTTATTTCTGATGTTGTCAATCTTCAGCGATATTAAGAACATAAGAACTGCTACAGCTGGTCAGAATAAGGATATATTTAGCACGCTTCTGCTTTGTGGCAGTGATGATTATGAAAGAATTTAATAACATGGCAGGTAACGAATAATCCTTTCTCCTCTTGGAAATCATCACTAGCAAATTTTATACATTTTGAACTGTCATAGAAAAAGCATCAAGACTATGACCCAGGAGACTTGAAGTTGATTCATGCTGCTAACACATTTTCCTCTATTCTCTCTGCACTTATTTCTGTGTCTCTATCTGTAGAAAGGTGATAACAACACTTCCTATACTCCACATGCTTTTTCTATTTCAAACCCTATCCTCAGGATACAGAAGGTGCATGTGAATGGAGAGCACTTCACTCAGTTGGTCTGAGGTCATAGCAGGATAGCAGTCTTATCACAACACGGTATAATAATAGCAACAATAATAATAATAGCTCTTTAAAAGGAGAAATTAAATAGCAGGGTATCAAGGGAACCTATTTTCCTTCCCCTTTTATCACTGTTCTGTTTCCCTTTGCTTGCTTCTTCTCACCCCTTTCCTCCCTGGCAGCCCTGCAGAAGATGAAATGGGTTTTCCCACTGCAGATGCGAGCCTTCGCCGGCTGCGCCTGTCCCTGGGCAGCGCTCTTATCTTGAGGTGTTGGCAGGGATTGTAAGACGGAGCTGAGGAACCAGGTGAATTCCAGACTGCAGAAATTACGTGCCCACAGCACATCACATGGTTAATAAAATGGAAAAATTGAAGTCTGGGTCCCATTAGTTTTCTCTTTTAAAGCACAGGCACCTTCAGTTTATGAATTAGTAAGCCTTTTTCATTTCACAGCCCATGGGGAATTGCTGCTTCCTGCGCTGTTCCTTGTCTTGCTGTGCTTTCTTGTAACTTTTATTTTAACCTCCTGTTTCTCTTCACTGCATTTGAAGAAAAGTTCTACAGAGGAAAATACTGTCTTCCTCACTCTCACTGCCTGCAGTTGGCTTTGGAACAGACAGAAACATCATTAAAAATTGGAATTATTTTCAGTTCCCACATTGCTCACTTATAATATTTAAACCTTGCTGCATACCCCCCCGAGATGTGCAAACAGGAGCAGGAAAATGCAATGTTTTTGCTGATCTACAATTTTTTTTTTTTGGTTGGTTTGTTTTTAAGCTTGCAGAGAGACCACATAAGGAGACTCTGGCAACATCTCTGGATTTGTGCCATTTATGCATTTTATGCCATTATTTAAATTTGGTATATGCAAGCATAACCAATATATTTTAAGACCTTTCAAAATGACCAGTAGTTGAAAAGGACCTTTTAGTCCAACTGGGACCCAATGCATTTCTTGTGTATAGACAGTATGTGTATCAGGAGTCCACTTGGACCAGAATGAGACTGAACGTCCTAAACTGAATAGCTGAAACACGGCTGTACCTGACGTTAGTCTGCATGAATTAAATGTATTGTAAATACAATCACTGGCTCTAAACCTGTCATCCAACGTGTAGACAAATGTTGCCTAATATTAGAGGTTTTACTGAGCATAGTAGTGCTAATTCTGTTCCATCGTGCACTTCCATTCCTGAGTAAGTGGCTGGATAAGTAATATCTCTAATCATTCTAGTAAGAGGCTCTATCAGTACTTTCAAAATGACTAATAGCATTTAACTCTCAGATTATATTTATAAATGGTTTCCACTTAATACATTGTATAGTTGACTTTAATAAGTACTTATTGCAGGCTTGTGTAGTACAAATACGTTGCTTAGGCTGTGATAAAATGGTACTCCCAGGAATACTTACAACAATGAGTGGTTTGGCTAACGATAGAAAACATACATTTGTGAATGCCTTATTTACACAACTCTCTGATTTATGTTTCTTCTTGTTTCTGGAGTTGGGTAAAAGACTCCATTCAAAATAGGAAAACCCTGTGGGGAAAGTGTATTGAACCTTTCTTTTTTGGTCCATTATTGAAGTGCATTTTTGACTTTAAGTATTTTAGATACAAACCACATCCACAATTCTTTCCTAAGCAAATGAGGTTTAATCTCTCTGTACTGATCTCATTTGTGCTAAGAAGCATCTCAGCTGCTAACGCAGGTAAGGTGTTTAACATGTTCTGCGTGTCAGATTCACTGCAGAGCACCGGATTCACCTCCCTTCTTGACATTTGTTTCTTATCTCTGACAATTAGTTGTGCTGAAATCACCTTGTTTGTTTTATTGTCATGGAGCGAAGATAGCTCTGTACTCAAAGCACTGCCTTCAATCTTGTTTGCTGCTTCTATATTGCAACATATTTTATTAACCCTTTGGTCATGCAAATCTTGTATGTTCAGACATTTCTGCTTTCAGACTTTTTTGATGTAAAGGCATTTATTTAATTTTGTTTCCTCAGGATGAGCTCAGGGACAGTGGTGACGGCCCAGGCAAATATAATTTGAATAACGATTTATTTATTTATGGCTTATAAAGTTGAAGAATCTCTTGAGAATCCCTCAGAATTAGAGTCTATACCGATGGAAGACATTATCTTTGTTATTACTAAGGGCTAGGTTATTCAGTATTTCTTCAGATAATTGAAATTATTAAAGGGGGATTGAGATTACTAAGAAGAAACCCACCTAAAAATGGGAATAAAAATATAATGCTTTGATTAAGTTAGCAGTAACAGCTTTACTAACAAATCACAGTTGCTTTTCATACTGATTATATTTTTTCTCTGCCTGTCACACCTGCTTTTTGTGCTGAATTGTAACTGTTGCCCTACTTGCACAAGCTCTGCTGCAGTGACATGCATTGGGGATTTGGAGTGGTTCATTTTTAAAGAGTTACGTGAAAACCATCTTTACATATTTTGATTCAAAAATACCCTTGCAAGGAAAAACAAAACATCATAATCTAGATAGATCAGTTATAATTGTTCTGATTTCTGAGTTTCCCTGGTAGAAAATGACTAACTCCATCCATTAATAACTTCAGCAGAATAATTTCCAGACACCTCCCAGTTTCTGTATTACATAATATGTTATACTTATTATATAAATCTGTTAAGCTTTGAGCTGCCGTCTGGGTTTATTCTTCCCCAGATAGGATGCAGTTCCACATACATTCAAGATTTAAGCTTTTTCATTCTGTTCAGGCTAAAAGGTTTTATTTCTGAAGCAGCCATTATCTTGAGAGAATAGATCAGTCTTCAAGACCTTGCTCATTAACACCTGCCTATTAAAGTATATGTTATATAAGACATTTATGTAGTGGCACCATACAGCTCAAACGGAATATTTGCTTTTTCTTTTAAAAGGCTTTTTTTTTTTTTCCTAGTGAATTATATGTGTTCCTCAGAGTGTTGTGGATTGAACTCCATAGTGCTGGTCCCTATAATTAGCGCAGCCCCAGAGGACTCCTCTGAAGAATAACTTCATTTCTTAACACTTGAGAAGAATATAATGAGTCCAGCATGGACCCATGGTGAGGCTACATGACTTTTTGGACGCCTTTCTCTCTATATACAAATATACAGACATATACACATATATATTTACACACTTATTTACACCAGACCTGCTAGACCTTAAGGTCCTGATCCCAAATACCTTTACTTATCATATGGTAAAACTTTCCTAAAGGAGATGTGAAGGTTCAGCTCAGAAAGTTGTGCTAGCTTATGTATGGCAGCCACCAGTGGAGCAAATCCTATACTTGCTTCCAGCCCTGCAGATTCCAGCTCCATTGACTTTAAACAACATTACAATGCAATTTTATTAGTAGAGAAGCTAAAAAAAATTAATATAGTTAATATCTTCCTTTTTTCTTTTGTATAATAGTTACCTGAAAATGTTTTTTTTTTTTATTATTATTATTGTTTGTTTGTTTTCCTGATGAGATTTCAGAAAGATGAAATACCAGAAGGTGGAAAGACCAAAAGCGTTGGCTTGGTGACAGAAACTGCAAAAGAGAGGCTTCCTCCAAAGCAGAGGAAAGGTCAGAGGAGATGAGGGAGCATCATTCAGCGTGTGCCAAGGCAGTGCAGTGGCTGGTGGGGCAGGAGATGAGAGCCCCCAGCCTGATGGCCACAGTGCTCACAGGGGAGACCCTGAGGCCTTGTCTTGCCTGTGTAGAACGAGTCCCCCTGAAATCAGGAGAAATCTTTCTGCTGACTGAAAAATAATGCTTCAGATCAGGCCTGGTGTACAAAGGAGATATCCAAAAGAAAATAACCTTTAAAAAAAATTCATTGTAAAGTGATGCTAGATGAGAAGAGTTTAAAGATGACACCTGTGATCTTTCCTTTTATGGAGCTCTTCAGAAACCAAGATCCTTCGTCTGTGTGAAAGTTTCATCTTGGGGAAGTTTCTAAGACAACCACCACACAGCAACAAAGCGATTGCCACAGCTAAACATTTCCCTCCGACACTGCTTTGAAAACAATTAACCTAAATCTCTCAAAACTTGACAATTAATTCAGATTTGGTTCATTTCAATCACTGGAATGAAAGCAAAAGGGGGAAAAGTATATCAAGGCAGTGCTGGTAATAAATGAAAAAAACCTTTCTTCTGATTGCTTTGGAGCTGATAAACCTTTCTCATCCACAAGTGTTAAACGCCCCCAGAAACATGGAACACAAATACCACGACTGAATCAGATCCCTGGGAATGGAGATTCCACCTGGTTCATTGCATGAGGGACCATCCCCGCCAGCTGGATCACACCGCACGTTGCTCCCAGCACCACACGCTGAATTTCCTGAATTTCCATATGTGGACTGATCGCATTTCAGGTGGTAATTTTTCATATGTTTCATCATCCCAGGTATTAATCAATCTCTGCAGCAGGGAGAGGAATGGGACATTGTTGTGCCCTGCCTGTGCCTTGCACATCGCTGACTGCACACCTGGGGGTGAAGGTGACACCCGAGGTTTTTGAAACGTGGTGTGGAAAAACAGTTAAATATCTAAGAAGTTAACGATTTCTGAAGGATTTCTAAAGGATTTTTAAGACTGAAATTTTGCTGTCAGGCTCAAATGGCCCCTGAATTTGCCTTGCAGAAGGATAGAGAGATTTTAATTTATGGATAGGAAAAAGTGATTGTGAGAAAATAATTCCTCTATACTTTTAGATAAAACTCTCCAGAATTTTCCCTTTGATTTGTTTAAATGAAGCCAGGGACATTTCAAATTAGAAAACAGAGGAACATTACAACTCCAAAACAAATTTCAAAATGAAAGGAAATTTTGGTGTCATTCACTTATTAACAAGTACATTGCAACGCCAAGGAACAGGCTAGCAAGTATTTTGTGGGTTTGCTTCTCAGTTCAAAGCCAGTTTAAGAGTGGCCTATGGACAGACCTGCTTTGAAACCCCTGAGGACCATCTAATGGTTGAACACTGCTTTTCACAGCCATTCCCTGTTCCACTCCCTGCCTCTGTGATGGGGCAGCTGGAAGAGCATGGCTCAGATCACTCATTGGGCTCCAGCAAGAGAAATGCAACTTGCAAAATCCCTGATTTTTTTTTATTTTTTTATTAAGATTTTGAACTAGCTGTGGAAATAAAACAAAACATATCAAAGGCAAGCATTACTCGTTGAATAAGGCAAACACACAATGATTAATTTACTTTCTTGTTAAGTTGACAGCAGAGGTCAAGGAAGAAGACAACAGAAAATCCTATTTTCTCAGCTTGGTTTCAGATTGTTTTGGGAGGCCACTCTGAGCAGCACAAAGGTAATCACCCATCTGGGCAATGAAACGTTACCTCCAATTACTTGCAGCCTCTGGTCACTTTTTGTATAGGTTCTTCATTGTCATGTCAAGGAAACCATTATACACATTTTCACCTTTGCAAATATTTCTCCTGAGACGCTGGATTTTATACATTTCTTTTTCCTGAATGTCTTCTCATTCCACTATAATTGCATTCCTCCCAACAGAAGTTTTCTTTCAAGTGTTTTGCCTTCTTTCTCCTTTTCTTTACCACTATTACTGCAAAGTGGAAAAAAAAAAAGTGGGAAAAATGCCAGAGCTGCCATTTATTTTAAATGGCTTCTCTAATCCATTTTTTTTTCCTTTGACTTTACATTCAGTATAACCTTGTTGTTTAAATACTGTATCCTTTGTAAAGCTCATCCCTACAACACTCTTACAATAACAATTAATGTGAAGTACTAGCTGTCTCAGCGGTTCTTAAGCCTGCTCTTCAGCCTTAATCTTCCATCCCTTTCTTCAACTCTACCTGTTCTCCACACTCCATAAAACCTAAAGACTAGAAGTAGCATTAAAGTCACACATACATTTTTACATTAAAAATATGAATGTAATATAGGTATTGGATCATATCATCATGATTTTCATACAGGGGAATGAATTCAACAACATGTTGTAAAAGCACAAGAGAAATCAAAATCTCCATGAACTTTACATCTTTTATGTATACATAAAAAGAAGATGGGTGCTGCTGATTTGATTTTCATTGTCTAACTGGGTTTTATTCAAAGAGGAATGGTTTTATTTAGACAATAAGAAAATACGCTTTTGTGTGTGTGTGATTTGGTATTGTAATTGTCAATGTGAAATACCAGGAAAAAAATATTTATTTCATCATAATGAGCTATGGAACTGGGTAGATTATTTTTGTCACTTCTGCAGTGCAGTGGTACGGTCTATTTGTAGAGAACCAGAACACTCCTTTGATGGGGGTGATTTTAAATAACTTAATTGCAAGGCAGATGGTAAGAAACAAACAACAAAAAAAACCCTCATGAAACAAAACAAAAAAAACCTGTATAAAGGTGGAAAATTGCTTGAGGAATGCTGTGGTCTCACAGGGAGAAATCTTTCTATTTGTAGCTGGTAACTGCAGACTCCAAGTCTGTGATTAGCCTTTAATGTAGAAGAGGTAATACGATGTAGCTGATGAAAACATGTCAACACAGCATGAGGAAAAGAACAAGAAGGCAACTTTTTCCTCAAATGAAAAATTTCAGATCTTCAAACACACTCTGTTTTCAGAAGCAACAATTGGAAAAAAAAAAAAAAAAAAAAGCACAACCCACCAGCTTTAGTATTCACACTAAAGCATCTAAATTATTTTTTATCAAATTTCCTCAGGCTTGTTAACATTATGGGTTGCATCAAATCCAGTTTTTCACTGGGTTCCCAATTTTACACGCAGTGTGATAACATGGGTGAATCTGGTCACTGGACCAAACACAACTAAAAGGTTTGCTCGTCTTGAAGAAATTGGTGATGCTGTCAGCACATCCTTCCAGGCGGAGCACGGCCACAGAGGTGGAATATGTGGTAGTCTTACAGGGAACTTGGCTGCTGGAGAGGTCTCCTGAAACATATGAAAGCTGTCACAGGGCCTCAACTCCAGTTGTGCTTTCTGTTTTAACCAAATTGGTGATAATTATATTATGTACATACACAAAATGCTTCAAGACAGAAGAAACCCAGCTATGCCAGGAAAACAATGTCATCCACTGCCTACCTACACAAGACCCATCTCTCCTCAACACGTCAAAGCTAGAATTAAAATGCTAGTTGTAATAACTCCTATCCATAGAAAATATAATTGTTTTGAGGGGAAAAAAAACGAAAAAAAAAAATCAGGTTGTGATCCATTGCAACCAAGAACCACAAACCTGAGGGACTTCATGTCAGCCTGGGCAGGACATTAGGGGCATGTTACCCAGAACACATACAATTGACTGAATATGTAATCAGTAGAAAAGACAAGGTAGCATGTTTTGTTGACAGATCATGACAATAAGCATTCCAAGAAAAGTAATTTTCTGTGTAATGACCGTAAGAGTGGAGAAAATCTGAAGTGAAAATGTAAATTCAAATGTATGCTCACAAATCTTTCCAGTGACTCCAAAGTTATTACACTATTAACTGGGCAGTGGGGATGCCAGATATCCTGTTTTTGAGGAATCGCAACTATAATTTTAAGGATTTTTGCTATGAGCACTGTTTTCCCTCAGATTCTTCAAGCCCATCTCTGCATGTGCTGCAGCCTGGGAAAGCCTGAGGGGCACCCCAAGCCCTGTACCAGAGGAGGAAAACAAAAGATGTTTGTGCATGAGGCAGTTCTGCTACATGACCTTTGTCAAATCAGTTGTCTTCTCCATGCCTCAGCTCTCCCATGACACTGGGATGTTGCTACCACCTCCCATGCCCCATATTTCCCATCTTCTGGGGGGTTCAGCTCATGGTAGTGAGATGCATCCTTTGCTAGTAAACAGACACAGCAGGACAAACTCTCACTGATGCACTCATGCCCAAGCAATTTTTGACTTCTGAGGATGGCTAAGTTTAAGTAAATGGGAAAAAAAATGATTGCTGGGTTTAAAACATCCTCTCTCAGAATTATGGATATGGGCACTTTTCTGGATTTTGTTATAATGTATCATGAAGGTCTTCAAAAAAATTCCTGGCCACTAATTTCCTGCTTTATTCAGATGTAGGTGGTGTCATGGCATTGTGTGAGCACTGGGACTTGTGTTGCTCTGTGAGAAAAGGATAATAATTTTGCACTTTATGAGGGAGGAAGAAAAAGTATACACATACTTTTACACTCCCAAGCGTAAAACCTGGACTTAAATGTGGAAGTGCTTACAGATCCCTGAATAGAAATATTAAAGAAGCATTACAATTATTATATGGGAGATTATGACCAATGGCAGTGAAATTCGTAACAGCTCTCTGTGGGGTTTTCCCTCTAAATTTCACAACTGCCAGATCCTAATCTCCGGTACGTGTCGTGCATTGTTTGTTACACGGAAAATGCTGCTGCAATCCTGCCTGCATACACATTAGCAACCTTTTTTTTTTTCCTTCTTCTGAGATTCTCCGAGATATATTGCCCTTCTGAGATTAAAATCTAGCCCTAAATCTTCAAAGCAATTACATAGACAAAAAGCAGCAATCTCTTCCTGCCATACAACTTCCAAAGAGTAGAAATCACCAGATCAGAAGACGATGCTAGATTATCAGCCCAGAGAAAAGGCATGATATCCCGCAGGAGTGATCAATACATGAACAAATATGCCTACCTTGATCTTGGTCCTCTATAAAGCTGTAGGAGTTTGTTTCAGATTTTAATGGAAAGACAATTGGACAATATAGATTTTTTTCCCCCCCAGGAAAAGGTGCATTTAAAGAGCTAAAGCAAAACAAAGGAAGAATGAAAGCAGAAGGAAATCTGCGCTTGCAGTCTGTTTTTGTTTTCTTCCTTTGTATGAAACAAAATGCTACTGATTTTTTGGTCTCTTTGAACACTTTTTTTTGGAAGGTTTATTTGAAAAGAAGTGAGCAAGCAGAAAGAATGAAGCAGCTTTTGAGGTCCTTGAGAATTGGATTTTTGGAATGTATTGTACCTGTTTATATTCTGATTACTGGGAATAATATAAAAAGGAATCAAACATTTTTACAAAGAAAAGAATATAATGAATCAATCCCAAGTCACATTATTCTGGCTTTGTTCCCACATGCACTTAAACTACTAATGACATCTACAATCACTACATTGGTATTTATTACTTATTTTAAAAGACAGAAGACAAGATCTTTAAAATCATTGGCAACATCATGATTGTACAATTCCACATAGTCAATATGTGAGGGTGTTGCCTTTTTTTTTTTTTTATTATTCCTCCTTAACCACCACAAGGAGAGAATTTCAGCTTAGGTATACAGAGGGAGAAACCGAGAAACTTTGCCTTCAATGTCAACAGAACTGGGATTTCACTGAAAGGAATCAATGAACTCTTAATTTTCCAGGGCAGGCATTCAATTATGACAGTAGAAATTATTATATTCTCAAGCCTAATTTGTGCATGAATTGTTTGATGAATTTGAATATTCTTTAGTTACCATTGCACAAAGTAAATGATGGATAAACTATGCTCTGGATAATGCATTGTATGTAATCTAATAGAAAATGGGCTATATCTTCCAACATTGAAATATTTTTGTTACTACTGCCACGAACAGCAACCAGAAACGTAGTACCTATGAGAATATGGTTCAAATTCCTTGTAACCTAAGTAAAATTCAATCTTTGCTATATTACAGAAGAAACTGAAGGAATGCTTTGGAACACTTTACAAAAGATTACAGAAGACAAGCTGGTCAAAAAAGGATTGAAATGGAAGAATTTTAAATTCTTATCACGATCCACACTTCCTTTATGCTATTAAAAGTAAATCCACTGAGGTTAGCAAAAAATGTTGTATATGAAGTTTGCTTGATTTTAAACAGAAATAATTAAGTACTTCTCTCAAGATATAAATCCTTCTAAAGATCAAACATCTCCTTTAAGATATAGAGGGGATTGAATGCTACTGCAAAATTTTTCAGTAACTACATTCAAGCCATGAATTATTTATTTAGAAAAAGACCTGTAGCAGAAATGAAATTAAAACAAACAACAACAAAACCCACCAACCACAAACATAGGTGGCACTTACAATTTCAGGTAAAGAAGAAAGCATCCCTTAGTGCGTATCATAGCACTTAGTGGTAAGTGACAAAGTTATATGATACTACAACATTAGAAAGAGAAATTTAGATTTGCATTTGGATAAAAGAATTGAAATGGATTTTCATCTACCAGGGTCCTCAAAAATCAGCACTGTGCACCATTTACACTAACAAGATGATTATTCCACATTAGAATAGACGTTTTGATGTGCATATACATTATTTAACATTATTGAGAGGGAAATGATGCTTAGCTAGACTAAAAACAAGATTACACCTAAATCATCTCTTGAATGTCTATAGGAATTTGTTTACTGGTAACCTCTTATAACTTTTACTCTGTATTGTGTTCAACATTCATCAAGTATTTTAAGCAGCTCCTAATCTTTATGTAGAAGGAAATAATCACTGGGCTCACAGCAGACATATGAAATACATACTGTGACTGTAGCTCTACAAAAAACATTATGGGAAAGCATTCAACAGGCAGCTGAAGGTTGATGGTTCATTGTCTGGTTACACTTTGCCCATGTTACTTTGAAAAAAAACTTCCTAAAGACCTCAACCCAGAGTCTTTCCATAGGCAATATGGCCACTGACTTTGTAAGTGGTCTTTTCCAGGGCAGTGGGACTGGTTAGGGACATTGTAGTTTAAAGCACACTTCAGGTTTGATTGGAAAAAAACAACTCCAAGGTCAAGGAACAAGCCATTTTCCTGAAGATTCAGATTCATGCTTTTCTTCTCCCACAGATTTCTTCTACAAGCACCAGATCCCTATTTCTTAGGATGTTGTGAAGATAAATACATTTACAAGGTGTTTTGATATGCTCATGTATAAAGACTGTGAAATGTTCTCAGTAATTTTATTGGAATTAAAATTGGTGCTTAATTTCCTTTCGTAAGATTTATATTTTCTTGCAGTTCTTTTTAAGATTTCCAGAGGGAAAAAGAATTGAAGCTTATAAACCAAAAAGAAAGTGTCTTTAATCCTTTGATTAAACTTTGGTTATAATGGTGAGGACTAACACCTGAAAGGAAGGGTTTATTACTGAAATATCATTAGATACTATAACTGAGATACTTAGTGTGTGCTATAAATTTCTCTTAACTGCTACTGCTACTTAAATGTAATCCACATCTAAATCTCACATCTAATCAGCCAACTAATCAATTTATTAATCAGCACTTCACAAGTGGTCTTGACCTCTCTAACACCACAGCATTTTCAACAATCCTGAAAGGCAATGATTTGAGATTTGGAAAATGTAGGCAGTATAGGAGTTATAATTTTCCTTCGTTATTTTGACCTTGATAACTCCTGATTTGTCAGTAACCTAAGTTGGGTCAAGTCCTGACAATCCAGGGACCCTCTGTCAGTCTTGTTTCATACTCAGAAGTTGCTGGTGTGCAAACACACAGCTGGCAGCTCTTCATCGGTGGACAGACCCTAAAGCCAGCAGATGTGGTCTGCACAGAGGTTTTCCATCATGGCTGATGACCACCTCTGTTCAACCAACACCTCTCTAGTACTCCTAGCAGAGGAGAGCAAGCACTGCCGGGTTACTGATGCATTTGATGTCCTACAGCCAAATCCATAGACAGATGGGCCTAAAGCAAAGTACTGCAAGAGTGGTCTATTTTATTCTGGGGCTAGGCCAGCTTCAGACAACCTGAGCCTGGGAGCTCATGAAAGGGGAAGAGCCATCCTTGTCAAGTCCTGTGAGAGACATAACTCAGCTGGCTGGAAATCAAGCC
The DNA here is from genome assembly GCF_013377495.2 of Cygnus atratus. NCBI lineage: Eukaryota > Metazoa > Chordata > Aves > Anseriformes > Anatidae > Cygnus > Cygnus atratus. The sequence continues at coordinate 3,032,120 of NC_066371.1, read as the reverse complement.
AAATGGATTTGATTTCAAACACCATGCTTTTCACGCCAGTGTCAATAGACACATTTGGAGGCTTTTTTTTCCTGTGGGATTGAGAATGATAAAACCTATTCATGACAAGCACTTCTTGAACAATGTGATTCCATATGTAAACGTCCTCTTTGTTTAGCTGCAGCTGCAGCTCTGTCACACACTGTACTCACAAAAGACTGTATTGCGCATCCTTAATGAGATGCTTTACCATCTTTCAGTCCTGCACCGCGCTAATTGCTGACCTGGACACAGGTCTGATATTTAAACAGACTTGCTCCTCAGAAACCAGTAAAGGATAATGAGTCTAATTCCATGCACACAACAACAACACTGACACATTTCCTTCCTCCTTCTGTTATTTCATATTCTAGGTTGTGGTGAATAGCCCAACAACTTCTACACCAGCATTATGAGCTCTCACAAACAGCTAATTGTTCTCTAGCTCATTATTACTATCAATCTGGGTTTTAAACTTTGTCCATTCTCCCCCCAACACTAAATAGCAGCATTACTATTTCTGTCTTTAGCAGTGTTGAGAATAACAGATTGAATGCCACTTCCAGTTATTTGGTTCTAATTTTCTATTAGTGACGGCAGAAGTCGGGTCTGAGTAGCCAAGAGATGAACAGCTTCCAGTGACTGAAAGGGTGCGCTGCTTGGCGCCCATGTGTGGCAATTCTGTGGTATCCATCACAGCAACAGAGGACACTCATCAATATTGCTGGCTGAAGACTCCAGACTTACGGGACTCCCTTTGTTGTGACAGTAATGACCTCCACGGTACTGACCTTTTCCAGGACAAGGTTTCAACCGCAGATCCAAATTACAGACATTTATTACCAGAAATAAAAGAGTAAATCCAGTCCTGGCAGTAACAACAAGCATTTCTTTTGTATGCCCACGTGGCTCTGTAAGGGGATGTGGCCTACCCTGCCCAGGGCCTACCAGGGGTGTTGCTGGAGCAAGGCGGGACACAGGAGGCCACCCAAGGAGTTGCTGGGCAGGGCCTCGCGTGTTACCACCAGGACAGCATTGGAGAATTATGAGCTCCAAGTGCTTTTCTTTTGAAATCTTTGCTTCTCCTTCTGTGTGTACAACTACTGCTACTATTAATAACACCTCTGCCCTTCCCAAACCATGCCTGAAACCATGCAGCTAATCACTTTGCCTGAAGACTGGTTTGCTAGTGAAAGGCCTCAGTAACCACACTCTCTTTCCTGAGATAGTTTTACTTCTACACTTCCTAATTTCATTCTTCACCAGACATCAGAAAGTACAAATAAAGATCAAGAGTTTAAGTAAGGAAATTTACCCAATGATAGCCTGAGTGATCATTTTCCCCTGAGTTCAATTATAGGAGGCTGATGTGTTCTTAATGAGGGATTTTTGTACACAGGCTGCACAGTGCACTCTCTTGTTTTACCTTTTTCTGGTACCTTTAGACATCTCCTGTTGCTTCAATAAGGACAGTATTAGTAAATTAATTATTAGAAGAATATACATAGCCTCAAGGATTATGTACAAGCTATTAACAGCAATATGTAGTGGATAATATATGCTGTTTACTAGCTGAAACAGCAATCAGGCTGATTTAGGTTATCAGCCCTCTCACAGCACAAGGAAAAATTAAAATGAGCTATGGGGAAGTTAATTTGAGATGTTTGCTTTTTCAATACAGTTTATGCACCAAGATGAGAAAAAATGGTGCAACAATTGCCATAAGCAAGTTGAAACAAATAGCATTAAGGAGTTGGGGACAACTAAATGTGATATGTTTATCTTTATGTGGAAAGTGATCTTGTTAAATCATTCTTGTGTTTTCTTGTGGAGAGAGACTGAGGAACTGAGAGGTTTTGTCAAGGATTAGTTGCATTGGTATAAGCCAAATCAAGATAGTTGGGTTTAAGAGTGGGTGATACTCTTTGTGTGACTTCACATTGAAGTTGCAATATTTTTTATATACCAGGTACAGAGCTGACTCTTCCAAAATGTAAAATTTCATCAAATCATGTAAAAATCTGGGAAAAAAAAAAAAAAAATATATATATATATATTTTTATTATTTTTTTTTTAGAATAGCACTGACCTAGGTTGAAGGCATGCTGTTAAAGGATGTGAATCTCTGTATTTTAGTACTCAACATAGAAACCAAAAGGAGATTTCTAGAATCAAGCCCTGGAATATAAAATGGCCTGTAAAAGGGACGAATGGCTATCATCTCCTTGCATATGCTCTGCCTAGCAGTTGCACGTGCACCTGTTATGGAAAAAGCATCACAATCTGAGTGAACATTTCACCTAATTGTTTTATTCTAAGCAGTCCTGTATCAGGTAAAACTACACAGCTGCCCACAAGACAAGCTCTTATTTCATGCAGGTAACACAGCTAGGCTATAACCTTTTTGACATTTAAGAGGGTTGATCACTGGCAGTAAATGCTTAACAAGCAGAGATTTGATTGTGTGGCATGAAGCCTGCATAATTTATTTTTAATAGTCTGATAAAATCCATTGCACAATGGAAAGATGCAGAAAGATTTGGATGGTGGAGAGGACTATCCATACAAAGATTTACACAAATGGCTGTGTGTTGTGATGTGCTTTAAACTGCTATGAACCACTTGAATAAAAGCATATTTTGAGAATGGGAATGGGCTAAATATTCTTATTGTAAGGAATCCATGAAAATCAGACGATTCAATCCCTTTTAAAAAAATATAAGTGTCTGACCCCAGTAAAGCAAAACTGTCTTATTGTACAGTTTTTTGTAACATTTGCTATTTGTATCAGCCCTGCTGAGTCTGTAAACATCTCTAAGCAGTAGAACAAACACATTGCTGGTTGACATCCATAGCAAACTTCCTGTAGATTTTCCCTACCATTTTGATAAGGCCATAAATGAAAAAAAAAAAAAAAAATCCACCTTCCTGAGCTGAGACTAGTCTTTCACTAAGCTGCCACCTTTGCAAGTTTTATCCTTGTAGGCTTATATGCACCCCTGAAATATATTAGGGGTTTAAAATGGAAAGCCAGCCTGATCCTTGATTACAATACCTCTTATTACAATTCTACAAGCAACAGCAATGAGAAATTATCGTGTGTGATACAAAAACTAACCTGCACAATTTCATTCTAATCATAAGTGATGGTCTGTTTTAAGAGAGTAGTTTTAATTAAGCTGATCTTTGAGGGGGAAGTTGATGGGATTACATAAAGATCTCTCTTTTTCCCCATAATGAAGGTTGGTATAACTTTACAAAATTCAATTATTTCTATCCAACGCTGCATAAGAAATATTTGGGAAGTGACTGAAACAATTCTTAAAGCAAATTATACCGCTGTCAGAAAACAAGAAATCAGTGTGTCAAAACACAAGGGTATTTCTATACAAAGCATCTACCAAGTGACTTTATACAGACAATCCCTGTCTGAATATGATATTCCTCTTATTAATTTTATCTACAAATAGGAGGAGGAATGTTTTGTGCTTGCCATTTGAAATTAAAAGAAAAAAAATAAAAAAAATGTTTTCAAATGTTATATAAGGAAGGATGCAGAAAAAAATGTTTTAATTCATCTATGCTTAATCAGCACTGTAAAAACATATGTACAGATTTACCGCTTTTGAGATCTCCAAATAACTACATTTTCTGCAGTAAAAGCAGACCTATAAAAGTCTGTCCACTATTCTTTCATGTATGTTTTTAATAAGAGGATTTTATATACTAGCTACCTAAAGGAAGACCTAATATAACAGCAAGTGTTATACCAAGGACTCCCTACTGTTTCTATTTCAAATTAGATCAATTGGTGATAAAGTTAGAGGTGCTCAAACACTGGTCTGGTGAATCCTGTGGAAACTAGCTGGATGGATAAACATATAGAGCTGGATAAACATACAGAACCAGTTTAATTATTTCTTTACACTGATCTAATATAACTGACATCAATGCCAAGCTTAAAATGAAAGAAGCAGAGTAATAAGTACTGCAAGGATAGTGGTACTCGAAGGGTTTTTGGTATATTTTTGTAACAGCAAACACAGTTCAATCTAATCTGGCTGTAGTTTATATAAACACTATACATGTCTTCTTAAAAAGAAGTCTGTTTTCTCCTCTTAGATGAAAATGGATGTATGTTAAAGCTTAGGGCCTGCATTTTCTTCAAGTGCTGAAATGTGCCGAAAAGGGAGACTAAAGTCTTTAAAGGATCCAAAGATGACATAGAAAAAGTGAATACATTTTGTGTTTTTAATCTACTTTTATCTACTCTTGTCTCTGCAGAATTGGGATTATTTTGTACCATATACAGTTTTAATTTCCAAGTACTTTAATATTAGCTATAATACTAAGTCATTTACCTGGTCAAGCGAACATACGTTATTGTCCCTGTTTGATTCATTTTTAGCATTCTCCAACCTGTGTCTCCCTAATCAACAATTATCTGCTTCCTTGCACTTGTGCTCCAGATGGAGAGAAGGTAAGCAGATGCTTGGGTGAATGTCTTACTGGTGACGGATCCTTCCTTGCTGCAATTCATGCATATCATTACAGATCATTTTCACTTCTTGGGCAAACATTAACCTCTAAATTATGAAGAATTGAAAACTCATTATCTTCCTTCAGATTGCTTATGCAAATTATTATTATTTTAATATATAGTCATCCAAATACAGAAATACATAGGAAGTCAGAGTCTGGATATGTCTGGCCAACTGAATTGGGTTCTTCAGCAGGTAGGACATCTTTGTTGGCATAGCAGACACCTTTGAAACAGTTTTCTAAAAAGGTTCAACTGCCAGAACTTGCAAGGGACATGCAAAGGTGGGTAGCAGTCACCAAGTCACAACACGGCAGGCAATGTGTTTCCAGGCTGGCAACGTCTGAAAGTTTTCCCTGAACCTGGCTCCAGACAGGGCAGTTACAGACACACACAGTTGCACCCAAACCATCTTACCATCCATAACTACTTCCCACCCTGTTACACTCCAGATATTTGGCAAGTTAGAGGATGGCAAAAATAATAATTCCATGATAATACTGCCTATAAAAATAAGCGAAGATGCAAACACATCTATAAGTGGTTATTATGGGTATGAAGTTTTACTGCAGAACTTGAAGAAGAAACCCACTGGCCTTTAAGGGGTCATTAGTATTTAGATATTCAGATGTAAATATAGGTGCAAAGCTTTAAAGTAATTCACTGTTTCCACTAGCTTTAATATTTGCATTTGTGAGTTCAGTTTTCTTGCACTAGGCAAAAGTTACCCCCCAACACATTTATATAATTTAAAATGAAGATGAAATAATGGAATTTCAAGTTATTCAAAGGTAACTGCCACCTTATGCAGCAACATTTTTTCTCAGGGGACGTGAAAGTTTAAGAATTATAAAATCACAGAATGGCTCAGGTTGGAAGGGACATTAAAGTTCCAACCCCCTTCCCTTATAGATTTGATCTGAGGCCACATGAAGTCAGCAGAAAATCTCAGAGAGTTCTTAGCTTCACCACACTTTTTTTTTTTTCTTACTTTTTTTTTTTTGCATTTGTTAATTTTAATGTAGAGAGGTGGCCAATTAGTGTTTTGATGCAGAATGCACAGCTAGGGGTCTCGGGTTAGCTAGACAGGGCTGACTATTGCACACTAATGAAATTACAGAAGTATTATGTACTACAATGACAATTTTAGCAAAAAAGCCAAGAAATTAAAGGCTGAATTATGTCAGGAACAGCTTTCTTCTCCCAGCTTCCCTTAGCCACCCAGAAAGGGGGGGTTGTTTTCATCTATGAATGTAAAATTGCTGCAAAACTGGAGAAGACTGGGGAAGAATATCTGGCAAAAGCTGTGTAATAAATTTTGCAGCCTGACGTAAGAAATAACTGTGAGGTCTGAGGTAGAAGTTGAGTAGGATGCAGAATAACTGCTGAGGAAGGAATGAAGCAGAGCTTCCTAATCAATGCAAGTTGGCAGGAATCACCATTCTTCCCCCATTCTTCATTAATTCGAGAAGTAACATTCAATATTAGAGCAAAAATTCCTTAAAGACATGGTGATAATGACGTTTAATATAGGAAATGCAAAATATATGATGTAGAAATAGTAAGAAGATCTACTAGAATGGCCCAAAGTGATTTTATAAGACTCCATTGAATAGCACGGTCTGTTACCTACTGGCATTTGGTTTGGCAGAGAGATGGGAAAAACTCTGCATTCACTACAGAAATAAAGTAATTATGTCAGACTCACTGGGGAATTGTAGAAGAAAGAACAGATGAGGAAAGACAAATGCATTTAAAATAATCAGTACTGGCTAGTTTTATAGAAGCTGCAAAAACTTCCCATCATGAAAGTGGTGGAAAACCTGGGTCACAAGGAGTGGTAGTGACACCAGGAGATAGTTTTCTGCTTGCACCAGACTGTTAGTCCAAAGACATGCAGAGGGAATAGGTAGCACCTGCAAGCACTTTTGCAAAACATGATCTCTGAACAATAAGCCAAGAATTAGATACCAGAAAGCCGTGTTTGAAAGGAGTAACCAAGTGTGCAGCTACACTAAGATCTGTAAATTGAGAGGTTTTTGTAAATTATTCTATTTTGGCCTGGTTTTCTGAGCTCACTCTCAGAGCTGAATGACTACTTCCAGCTGATACCCATCATGTGGCATCTAGTAGCCTATACTTACAGCCACTGTCGTCTTTGTAGGCTTCTCCTCCATATAACACAGATGGTGGATGTTGATCCACTGACCATTTAGCAGAATTGTGAGGAGCAGTAATGAAAGTTCATTGTAATTCCTGAACCCCATTCTTCTAGTTCTCTCTCCCTTAAAGGAAATCAATGTGAAAACTAACCCACTTATCTGATACTTCACATCCAAGAAGCCACAACCGCAAATTCAACTCTAAAAATCTGGAAACGCACAACTGGTGTTTTCTCAGACAGTTGTTTTCTAAACACAAACCAAAAGCAAAACAAACACACAGAAGCCTAAAGAAAAAAAAAAGATAAATAACCCCCGAAATGCTAGAATACATGCTATGAATAAAAGGTCATATGAGACTTAGCCACAAATCCATTCTGAGGGCATTAAAAAGTATCACTAAGAATATTGCAACCATCTTGAGAGCTAAGGCTGTTCATCAGTGGTTGCAGTTGGCTATGCTTTCAAAACAGAAACCCTACTTGATAACACTACTAGCTGTATCAAAAATGACTTTAATAAAAGCCTTCGTGTTTACTTTTGCTTATACTTTTAGAATTTCCTTGTCCAATTATCTCCAATCAGGCCTGACAGTTCAGTCCTGGGGTGAAAGAGCTCCCAGTTCCATTATAGATAAGCTCACAGGTATTGATTTGAGCATTTCCCACCCCCAGTCAGAACCAGATATCTGCAGAGGACAGAAAGTTTTCAAATCCCTTGCCATGTAGCAAAAAGTGAAACAACATCAGAGAAAAATGCAGATCAAATGAAAGCATAGGAACCATTTAGGCTCTACTCAGAGCATTATTCATAGCTCCAGAGGTCACCTTTGCTGGAAGGATCATTAAGAAGCAGTGCATTCTGTGAGGATTAACACCCACTAAACCTTCACATTTATTCTGGAGACTGAGATCAATGTGGTACTTTAACACGAGGACTAACAGCATCACTGAGTGGTTTCTTTCCCTCTCATTTTCCTCACAGTGAATTAGAGACAAGTTCAGGGAGCTGTTTTTTTCTGGGTTGCTACTGTGTGCACATGTATGTACAGGCATCTGGGAACCACCTTCTCCCCCTGCATTACCAAAGCATTACCCAGTGCAGAGCCCATGGAATGAGGTCGTCTACAGCCCTCCTCAGTCACTACCTCGCCAGCAGTAAAATGGAGGCCTAAACACAACAAATACAGGAGGCAGAGACTGCAGCTCTGACAGAGCAAAGAGTTTTCTAGAATACAAACGTGGGCTGAAGCAGTCTATTTTGATTCTTCAATAAGTCTGGTATGGAAAAAACCAATAAGCTCAATATTTTTAATTGTGTTTCTTTACACTCAGCAGAAAGGCAGCTAAATGTACACCCTACTCAAAATGCTTACATTAAGCCTGCAGATCCCTTTTTGTTTTATTCGCCCCAGCATCCCCAAAAAATAAAACTAAATTGACAAGGAATACAGAAAAAATACCTATTCTATATCAAAGTATACTGCCTATAGATTATATTTTTTTTTCTGTATTAGCATACTTCTATCAGCAATGCCCTGGACTTATAATTACTGCTCTCTAGTCACTTGCAAAATTGTTTTCTGGAGCGACTATCATCTCCCTCTTTAATATTAGTCTCTTGCCCTAAAATATTCTAAAATTTTTTGGTAGTTTTTGGTTTTGCTCAACTGTTCTACCAACAGCTGTCTCTCTGTTGGAGGGAATGAGCACAGTACAGCTCCAGGAACACAAGTTTTGAGGACCTCAGGTTATGATAGTCCAGGATTTTGAGTGATTTCAAGGCCTCTATGCAAGATCAGGCTGCTAACCCATGTCTGTACCATGTACCGTTCAACCAGCCAGCTTGTCCAGCATCTCCGTTAACCTCACAGTGCACTTCAACTTTTACTAAAACGCAAATGAATTATTATAAATTTTGGCTCTGAGGTTTCCATTGTCCAACTTTTCCACTATCCATTTCAGAACAGATTTTCAGAAATATCACAGGACAAATGCCATATAACTGCTGAAATCTAAAGTTACATACTCCATTTCTGTATCAAAAACAAGCAAACAAAAACTGCAAAGGTGCATTCATCCAGCCCTTAGTATGCAATTACTGCTCTTTGTATTTATTTCAGAGTATGCCTAACAGGACTGAAGGAACATTAAGCCAATGATTTTAAAAGTAACAAACTCTCGACAGTACACAAAAATGCTGTGAAGTTTTACAAAAACACAGTGAGCAGTAGCTTTCGGTAGGGACTTTCTACAACACCACAAGGGATGCCTGTAGTAGAGCCACTAATTATATGCAGACCTTTATAGTTAGCGACTCAGGCCCAGGAGTTTTGTCTCTGCAATGATTATCAGAGAAGCCCTGCAGAACTCACCCTCAATCTTGCTTGAGGAGTGCCTATGGATTCATAAAGATGATCAAAGATTTTACAGCAACCAAAATCCAATGCACAGCGTAAATGCCAAACAGCAATTTAGGTTGTTTAATAGATGAGTTTCAAAGCAGTAGATGGCACTGCCTGAATAAAGCACCTCATGGGATGCAATCACAATCCTTTGTTCAAGAGAGTTTCATCTTGGTCCTTAAATTTTGCCTCTGTGATCGTAGGGACTAGCTCAAGGACAAGTTGCTGTTTGAGCACAGCAGAAAGAGTCTATATCATAGTAGTCCTTGATCTAATTCACTTTAAAATGTTGCTAAAGACATCTTGGATTTATCTACTCTGTCTAAAGGAGAGAGAGAAAAACTGACACAGCCACAAGAAGTCAGCAGTAAGCTGGAAAGCTCTATCTCCTTCTGAAGGCACAGTGACAGCTCTTACAAAAAAAAGCATGTATCATCTGAAGGTACCTCCAATTTTTACAGAGAAAACGGAGGAGAAAGTGTCTTCCAGGCCATTTCTCAGCAGAGTTTTTGCAAGAGACACCTTGGTCCAACTCCTGCTAATTCACTTCTGTCTTCCAGCCTATGCTCCAGATTCTATCTGCCGTCTGGTTTATAGACCAGATTCTATCTCTGTTATAGCCTAAAACAGCGTCCTGAAAGGTACACAAGGACTTTGTGCACTTCGTATTGAGCTCTGAAAACTTTGGGCTCATTATTAGCTAGTGTCAACTTCTGGGGTGACTGCAGCCCTGCCTGAGATAGCTGGGATTGCTTGAGCCCCTCCCCAGGTTGGTTTGCAATACAGCAGCAATTGCCCTGCTCTGACACTATCAAAACCACAACAGAAGTAGCAAGAAGGTTTAATGGTTGAAGGGATTTGTCTAAGTGGCTTCTGACTGCTGGAAACACGGTAATGTTATGTATGCTAAGTAGGGCCTTTTGATCTGTATTTAAAAATAAAAATAGTAAAAAAGAACAATTAAAAACTGTTGGACAGGTTTTTTTGTTTTTTTTTTTTTTAAACAGAATATGGCAATTCTTCAAATTCTTCAAAACTATTTGGAAAAAACAGTCAATGTCAATGAAATTTTATTTTGGAAAAAAAACTAGGCAAAAATACAACATTTTGTTAACATTTAAATGTTCTATCTTGACCTTTAGGAACAGTCTGTTCTGATATTCAATTTTATCATCATTTTTTGTCATTTCTAAGAGATATACCTATATCTGTAATTGAGGATGCTATACTTCAGAAAATCTAAATCAGATCTTCACAAGTTTTAATAGCAAAAAAAAAAAAGGTTCAGAAGTTCAAAGTTCTTACATATATAAGTGTTAATCTTTCCTGATTGAAAGTATTGGAACTTGAAATGAATAATCTACCTTTAGAAGGGTCATTTCTAATGTTTGTTTCTATTGCCAGTCAGAAATTGGAAAGATTTACAGCATTAGTTTCCCCAGCTACTGAGAAGTCCTTTTCCCAGTCTTATTAGAGTCAGTGCATAAGCAAAATGTGTTTTTGTTTGTTTTTTTAATACGTACAGAAAACCTTAGACCTTTAATAAACTTTTAAAATTAGCAAGAAAAAGCTTGGGTTAGTCAGTTTAAACCAACTTCTTGTCTATTTACTCTTGATGCAGCTTAGAAAATGCATTCCTATTATTTAAAATAAAAATTTAATGAGGAAATACCTAAAATTCCATTTCAAATTTTATTCCTAATTAAAAATAGGACTAATTTTAATGTCTGTCTACTTTGGAAGGTGCTGCAAGGCTTAATTAATTGTCAGTAAAGCTTATTTGAGATGCTCATGCAATGGAAGTGTAAAATTGTTTGTGTTAATCAGGAGGACAGCTATGTCAGCCCTGATTCAGGAGGGGGATGCTCACCATAGCATCCCCACAGGAATAGTGTAGGATGCCCAGTACTTGGACACACATCCCACCAGCTCCTGTAGTCCTGCTGCCTCCATCTTACAAGCAAAAAAAAAACCAAAAAAAAAAACCAGGACAGCTGAGGCACTTCCTAGGTCATGGGAGAATTCCTCTACAGAGGTTGAGTTGGACACAGATCTCTTGACTCAGGTGCAAAGAACCATCCTCCTCTTCAAACAGAAACCTCCCCCAGTCCTCTGCTTTTAGAAGGGATAACATCTTCACCTTCTCTCATACATCTACGATAACTTTATCTGTCCTCAAAGCTGCCTTGTCTCCACAGCCACCTCCAGTAAGAGCAACCTCACTGCAACGCAGCAATGCCTTTGCATGGGCTGACAACAAGTACAGCAGCTTGGGCACGAGGCGATGAGCCACAGCACCTCAACACATCCAAATTACACTGATGGGAGGGAAGAAGCAGCCTGAAATGACTCGTGTGGTGGCAGAGGGGAGAGCACCCAGGTGTAGGTGGGGTGAATTGCACCTAAGCAACGAAGCAAGGAATTGTTTTGGTCTACTCAAGGCAGCCGCGTGCCACCATGGGTTTTTGCCACCTGACTTCCACTTCCTCTCCACTTGCCATTGCTCAGACAGGCATGCAATTAATCCCATTACAAACTAATGGATTTACACCAAGATTACATTAAAATGTGGTGAAGCACCGCCTGTGACACAATTGCACTATTCTTGGCAGAAACATTGTGAAAACCGCTCTTTCCACTTCCTTCCCCTGTGAATACAAATAACTTTTGCTTACTAACAGAAAGGCATTCCCCTGTCTGAGCTTTGCATTTGATCTCTGCTGAAGCAGTCTCAAGAGGAAAAATGGGAATCTAAGAAGGTTTGAAGTTTGTGTGTAATCAGGATTTATGTCTGTGCTACTTCAAACAAGGTTTTTTGTTTTTTTTTTTTTTGAATATGCAAAATACAGAGGGGTAGTTAAACGTTCTGGGAGGACAGTCAGTGCTGGAATGCAGTGACTGTCAGCTAGCTCACATCCTATGGGCTTCCTCCTATGGAGCTCAGGAAGCAATTGTGGGACCCAGCACTAAACAAAATTATTTCCATTCCTACTTTAAACCCAATACTGAGTAGTGACCCAGTTATCAGGAAGAGAGGTTTTCTGATTACCTGACAGGAGCTCATATTTGTATGAAAAGAATAGCAAGAGCACATTTAATCTTTTATGCTACTAGTACGACAGCTGTGCTTTCACTCTCTCAGCTTGCTTGAAGGATGATCAGTGCAGAGCTAATTTTTATACATTCAAGATTTCCAGATAGGAATATGCATAAACTGTAGTAGCTGTTTATCTGCTTCAAGCACTAATTGCGTGGGTCCTAGCACGAGTGCAGCAGGAAAGCAGCGTATTTCACGGTTAATACCAGTGAAGAGACACGCAATGCTCAGTGGATAAAAGGCTTGTAGTCCCAGCTGGGAAAATAGTTCCATTATCTCCCAGCTGCATAGACCTTCCATACGGCTCCGTTCTGCCTCGATGAACACTGTGCCTTGCTGAGAGCTTGAAACAGTTCTGCAGAAAATTGTAAAGATCCTGAGACATTTCACTGTTAAGATCTGTAAGTACAGAATTGTGCTGTCTACTGCAATGTGAATAATGCTGGGGGAAAACTGCCTTTAAGAAAAAAAAAAAACAGTAATTTTCATTAGCATAAGGGGGTAGAGAAATAAAGAAGTGAATTTTCTTCATTATGTTGTGTGTCTCTAAATGGCTGATGATTTAAATGTATACATTCTTGGAAGAGAAAATGTATATAATGAATTTGTATGCATGTGAGGTCTGAGTCAGAGCGGGAGACTGCTAGTAACAGACACCACAGGTATATTTTTTGAGAATATCACAGCTCTGTGCTGCAGTAAAACGGACAACACAGAGGATGACAGTGCTAATTTTGGCACTTTCATATGACTTTGTACAGCATATTAAAAATGAGGTGAGTAATGAGAGATCAGTCTAATTTTTACCAGCTGAAAGTGTAAAAGCAATAAATATAAATCTTAAGAAAATTTAAGCAAGTCTTTATAAGAAAGTTTTTTCCTGTTGCTCATTTTAATGATTAAAAAAAAAAAAAAATCAAGGTTACAGTATATACTGAAATTTGGTTTTGCATTCAAAGATTTGCAAGAGTTTTAGTGTTGTCATTTACTTACAGTGTATGACACAGCCTTAGAAGAAATGTGATACTTCATAAAAAGTTTTGAAAGTCCACGGTTACAGAAGCAAGCAACTGCTTGAGTAGTACTTTATGTTAAATCATATACTCCCATAGTGCTTTCTGGGTGAACACCTTGAGTCAGACAGTTGTTGCATGTCTGAAGGGTCTCCTCCAGCAGCCTTTGCACAATCAGGCTGAACGCTAACAATTTCCTGCAGCACTTCTGCATCTGAATGATTAAACAAGAGGCAAACACTCTGCAGCCTATTTAAATAAGTTAGTTGTCCTTTTGTCAAAACTGCAGTCATTTTCAGGTAAATATTATGAGTTAAAAATCAGACCGTTTATGTTTCTGAAATAGCACTTCCTCCATCCCTTTATTCCCCCCTGCCTGCCCTAAGACAGGGGAATCGCCAGACCACTACTTTCCACATCCAGTATTTGGAAAGTTCTGCAAGTTCACTGAGTTGGTGTGTGTGCGCATGTGTGTAACTAAAGCCTACAGTGTTTGTAATTCTGAGCATCACCCCACCACAAATAACCCATCTTCAACAGCCAGCTTTTGCTTTGGTGCTCCAGAGGCACTATGTCAGTGTTTCACATTCCATGAGTCTCTGCTTCAGAGGTTTTATGACACTAAAAAGTCCCAAAACAGTACCTATATGAAGTTAGCAACTATTGTATATCAAATTTTATTGTGTAAAAAAGAAAAATAAAACACACCAATGTATGCAGCTATAGTTTTCAAATGCTGGTGAGGTACTGATTGCCATGTATTAGGAGTGTTACTTTCCATGCTGGGGATAAAATTATAAATAATATATAACAACTTAAGTGCTTTAAATCAAAGAAGAGACATGTCTCTTTTCCTTTTCCTCTAGCTTTACGATCAGAATTAGAAAGGTTTGTGGTGCATAATAGGCCACCCTAAAATTAATTTCTTGCTGGTGAAGCAAATATTTCCATCACAAAACAAGGTGCCAGCATCCCCAAGGGGACTTGAAACACAAAGTTGTATGTTTGCATTATGTGGGCATGAAACACTATTTGTATTTAAACAGAAAATTTTCATTAGAAGGATGTTTGTCTCTGTCTTGTGAGTACATAGAAATATATCAGCTCTTCAAAATGACATTCAAAGATTTCCCTTTCCCTTCCTCCCCTCCCCTCCCCAAACTGTATTAGCTGTGTGCTACTACAAGACAATATTCCTTTTATTTAAAATTGTGACCAAGTTTATTTCAGAGGATTGCCTTCTACCAGCCCCTGCCCAGAGCTCAGCCAGATGCTGCTCGCAGCCCTGGTGCCAGGCTCACCCAGAGCCCAGGACCCCAAACCCACCCCAGGTGGGCCCTGCTCCCCTGCCTTGTCTGCTGCAGAGGTCCAGGCTTGCAGCAAACACTCTAATGGAGGGTGAACTCCAAAGGAAGAGGTGTCAAAGAGCCCTTATTCCTTCTTAAGGAAGCCTGCACTCAACGTGGATTACAGCTAGGTACGCAGGCACCTCTATAGCCTAGACTTCCAGGTATGAACCAGTCTCTAAAAGGCAAAGGCACAAGTCACTTCCAACACAATTTTTCAACTACAGTTGCCTGTGCTGGCGGTTATCATCTCTGGGACACCAAAACACCTGCATTGTGAGGACACACCAGTATGTAGATGGCCTTATTTCCACTCATAAGCTAAGGCGACTTTGCAAGCCTCTCTTACTTACACAGTCTTTCTACAAATGCAGAACATGTAAGTTAAAAATCACCACATCATTAAAAAGAGAACCAAGTAACTTTGAGTAGCTTACCTATAGGAAACAAATAAACCCCTAGCACAGTAGAACAGGACACAGTACTTACAGTTCTCCATCTTGGTGACAGAACAACTGTGTGCAACTGGTGTGATGCAAAGCACCCGAGCTCTTTAAGACCCTATCCTAATGCTAGGAGGCTGCTGAACAGGCCAGCTCAGCGCACAGTAAAGGATTAGCAAGACATTTTTACACAAAAACAAAGAGGAGAACTTGGATATACCAATTGTAAAAGCTTTGGGATCTTTAGGCTGAGGGAGAGAGAAAAAGCTTGAGCTCTACCATCCCTCCAAGCTCTCACCTCCAACTCCTCTGCCCCGAGAGACTCCAGGCAGGTGGGCCAAGCCCCAGCCCAGGGCACCTGCAGCTCTTTAGCACTTGCTTCTGCTTTGCCTCCTGAGAACAAAAGGTGCTCTCACACATGTGTTCAGGGAGTGTAAAATTAATTGTCCCAGCGTAGTCAAAGAGATAATTAAAGACTCTTAACAGCCCACTCCATTTTTAGTAATTTGCTTTACAAAACTACTTCGTTGATGTTGTTGGTGTTTTTTGTTTGTTTGTTTTGGTGGTGGTGGGATTTTTTTGTTTGTTTTCAGTAAGAAATGCTTCACCAAGATCTCACTGCTAGGTTAGCTTGGGTAACCCACATCTGCCCAAGCCTAAAGAGAAGGTGTCTCTCTGCCATACTGGCCTGTAGCTGCTGTCATCTCTGTCCTCACACTTGCCCACATGAGTTTCTTTGCATAGCTGGATGCTGAAATCTTTTTAGTATTATCTCCCAGGAAATTTGATCAGCTTCAGAAATTGTGGGAAGGGCACAGTATGAGAAACAGCAATCTAAAAATGATCTCATCTCAGCCGTCCCCATCAAGCAGGTGTTCTGTAGCCTGGCTTGCTCTGCACTTTCCTCCTTCCTCTCCAAGATGCAGACGTGTTGTGAGAGCAACATCTCTAAAGACAGGCCTTTGCATGTCTGTAAGGTCCAAAGGGGGACTGGAAAGGATCTGCCTTGAGTCACCAGCAGAAGGAAAAGGACAGCACTGTGAACTGCTGACAAACAGAAAGGAGAAACACTTCCACTAGTCCTTTCTAGCCATAGCACCTTGCCTACTGCTGGGCCCTGAGGCCTAGCTGCTGCTACTCCTCCACACCCTCTTAACTCCATCTGGAGGGGCCCAGGGACAGGCACTGCCACCAGCCCAGGCCCTTTTTGGAGCTCAGTGCAGGAGGCAGCGAAGGGGATCAACTGACAGGCAGTGCGAGTAGCTCTCCAGGTTGCCTTGAGGCTTTTGGGCTGGGGCTCTTTGTGGTGGTTTGAGTTTTCTGCAAGGGAGAAACTCCCCAGCATATAGGAGAGCAACTGAGAGACAGGGACAGGGAGGAGGGAGAGGAGAGTAATTTTCCTCACTTAGACCTTCTAATATGTTTCTAGCCTATAAAGACAAGAAGAAATGGATAAAGACGGTCAGAAACACAGTTTGTTTTATTAAAATTCTTGACAGCATCTGCTGTAATGCTCTTGTTAAAAGAGACAGAAAACAGCAGAAAGATGAGAGAAACAGTGTTATGTCCTTGCTGTTTACACAATGTAATAATACAGGAACTGATATAATTGGCTTCCAGATAACTGTTTTTATTAGCTATAAACAAACACGAGTGACCCAGCCACCCAGGTACACAATAACCTTCTTGGGCTCCCATCACAGCTCCCATATGCCTCTCAAGGAATTAAAGATGCCAGCTAATTTTTCTAAACTAAGTACTCACCTGGCTTCAGGACACCTTGATGTGACTACCAATAGGATCCATTTTATATATGAGATTCCTCAGATGAAATCTGAGGACTGTTTCACATTTTTTCACAAACTCTGCTGTCCCATGGCTGTAACCAGAGCATGAAGATCCCAGGTTCCTATCTATGGCAAAGCCTGCAAGGAAACTAATTAAACTTGTGACATGGGAAAGGTTTGGCTGGAAAACGGCGGCTAATTTGCTAGCCTGGATCGGGTGGATTACACTGCTGTTCTTGCTCAGCCTTTCTCAGGAAGGTTTTTCCAGGGTCAAGATGACCAAACCCTGGGGGAGGTGGGCCCACAGCAGTCAGCAGTCTGGGATTAGGACCCTCTCTGGGGTACAGAAGATCACTCTTTAGGCAGAGCAGAAATTTCCTCACTGTTGATGACCTAAACTCCTGGCTATTCTGAAACCTTGCTCCACCACTTTTCCCATATATTTAAGAAATCTTCCCATAGAAAATATTGTCAGAGCTGGTACTGCATGTGAGTTGGTGCTATCACACTGAGCTATCGAACACTTCACAGTGCTCAGACTTCATTGCTAACTGACTTGGGGAGGAACAGATTTTAGAGAAATGCCAGGGTTCAGCTAATGAGGAAAACTCTGAAAGCCTGGTGCACCTTATACTTCACCAACCTAAACCCATTTCTCCCAGGCACTGTGTACAGCACTGCGTGGTGCCTTTGGTGAGAGAAATGGGGATTAAAAGCACTCAAGTTTCTGCAACTTCATCTCTTCAAACACTTTCTGATAATCCTACCATGAAATTACAAAAACAGCAGGACCAGAGCAAGCCTTACTATAAACTGTGCTTCCTCCATTTGTAAAGAAATCCAGATAAAATGTGGATTTGTGTCGCCTGAAATGGACCCCTGTTCCGCATGGGCTCCCCAGCATCCTGCATGGGCTCAGTTTCCCATTGCTCTGCTCCATTGTCTTGGTTGTCAGATGTTGGGCTTGTTTGCAGAGTCCATCTCTGTCTTTCC
The DNA here is from genome assembly GCF_013377495.2 of Cygnus atratus. Lineage (NCBI taxonomy): Eukaryota > Metazoa > Chordata > Aves > Anseriformes > Anatidae > Cygnus > Cygnus atratus. The sequence goes on along the minus strand of NC_066371.1, from coordinate 3,014,317 downwards.
AGCATCTTTTGGATCCCAACAAGTCTGTCCTTGAACAGGGTAAATGAATAAAACCAAGCATGTTATTTGCTCTGTGGGACTGTCCTCTGCGGAGAAGGTGTACGCAGCCTTTGGGGAGCCACGCTGTGCGTCTGGGCTCATCTCCAGCGCTGTTGCTGATCGTCCTTGGTGCCTTGGTTGCACTTCTTTGGCCTGTCTGATAGCTGCCGCTATTACAGAAACTGTTTGTAATGATTGCTTTAGAGTCAGATCAGCCCTGTATGGTAACTGGTGAGCACTGCGTGGTTTGCCGTACTGTGCTGTAGCAGGTCCCTAGTACTGAGGCATTTAAGCTCTCCTCAAACTGGTGATGTTCTGTTAATTTCCTTAATTCAGGCACTTATCCCCAAATGGTTTCACTTTCCTTTGGATGATAATATCAGGGAGGCTCTGTAACCACCGGCAGAGCTGGGGGCTGAGGAAATTCTACAAAATCACCTCTCTCCCAGAAATTGTTTTGTCTGCCGGCTTAACAGGAGCATTCGGGCTGCACAGCAGGTTAGAGGTTTTACCCCTATTATACTCACTTAAACTGCCACCTTTTTCTCAGCACTGACATCATTAGCTATGACATGTTGCTGAAGCCTCTCCACAGAGGTGACCCAGTCCTTGCTGGAGCTATCAGGCAAAGCTAAAAGCCATATATATATATACACATTTAACTCTCTTCTTTCCAATATTGCTCACCCTGAAGCTGTCAGAGGTTCTGGTCTAACCCTACTGCCCTAACCCCTCTCTCGTCCCTCTGTTCCACTATATCCACGAGCTAGCCTGGGTTTCCAGTCCTGGCTCACTTTCCTCACCCGAAGATCCATATTAAATAACAATATTTACCAACTGCATATGTATGGCTGTATGACAGCCATGTAGCTGTCTGTTTGGTGGGAGCGTAGCCACAGGGGAAAGCCCTGCCAGAGGGATGTCTTCTGCTGAAAAGGAAAATCTTCACTTCAGATAGGAGCAGTTACTCATTTATTTCTAAGTACAATCTTACGTTAAGCAAACAAAGCAAAGCAAAGACTTGTTCCACAGTGAGAGAATTCTCGTAGGAATGAGTGTACTGTGAGCACAGGCTGCCGGTGCTGTACTGAGCAGGATGAGGCCGCCCTGAGGCTGGGACCCCTGAAAACACCTTCCCCAGACAAGGCTGGAGATATGGTATGGAGGGGCTTGCACCCTGATCGGGTCCAGCAGGCTGAAGCGCAGACCCCAGAGCTGCTGGGGGTTCCGTGCCATATCCCTCGCCTGCCCCCGCTTCCCACTGCTCCGCCAGGGCTCCTGGCTCTGGCAGCCCCTGCTGTCACATCTTTCTTTTCATCTTTTCTGAGGAGGGGGGAGCTGAGAAGAGGGCTATGAGGATTTGGCCCCTTTTCCCTGTGTCTATCTGTTAATGGCATTGTTCCCACCCTGTGCTGCCACCATGCCCTGAGCACCATCCGTGCTGCAGCAGCAAGCGTTTTTGTGCCCTATCACTGCACACCTCCCCGCTTCTGTCTCCATCCAAGACATCACCTGGGCTGTTAGTAGCTGCCTGCAGCACAGGAGAATCCTGGCTTATGAACCTGCTCGCAATTGCTGCAGTTCCAGCCAGGAATAAACTGCTCTTAACCTAAATACTCCTCTGAGGACACTGAGCTTGGGGGAAGAAACATAACTGTGTTGTATCTAGTGCAAGCAGGAATAAGTAAGCCCAGCATATACTGTGTAACTCCAGCAAGACATCAGCAAAGGAGTTGGTGGGGGGAAGACCAGCTTTGAAGACAGCAAAGCAATAATGGCCTCTTTATATTGCAGTAAATGTAATGCTTTCAAATAAAACATATACTACTGCAGCTACGGAGACTGTAAAGGCATCCAAAGCAAAAGCCTTGTCCAAGTGCAGGCCGTGGCCTAAAACCATGAGGAAAAGTGAAACTCCAGCAAGTGGAAGCCCCCTTCATCCCGACTCAGGGGGAGCAGGAGCAGGTGGGGGCTGCAATGCTGCGGGGGGCCACATGGACAGAAAACACGGGGTCATTTATGTGTCATTTATGTGGCAAACCAGAAATGATAAAAACAACAGAACGAACTAGTGTGGGCAAAGCTCACTAGCACACTAAGCAGCCTTGGGAGGACATTTTAATCATTGAAACCTGGCATAAAATGGGTAAACTATGAGCGGATAGAGAGTCTGTGGTTAAATTTGCAGGGAAAATATTCTGCATTTTAAACAAATCTACTTAGGTGAGCCAGAGTCTACCACTAAATCTCAAAGAATGTTTGATAACTAGAGACTTCAGGAAGACTATTGGTATTTTGGGATGCTCTGAGGAAGGCTATGGGGAGCGCTACTTGGTATTATTCTGTACTTGAGGTATTTCAGCATTAATTGCACAGCTTTACTGAGAGATTACTAGTTTTAAAGTTAGCCTTATTGTTAGCCTAGGTGTTGAATAATGGATGATATTAAACTTTGGGTTAGGAATTCAGAAGACTGATTCGGAAGACATAGGGAAGAGATACTCAAAGTCTAACTTCTGTCAAAAAGTGGTAGGATAAAAGTTATGTGTGAAGCATACGAACTGACAAAAGGTACCTTAAGCACTGATTCAGGTAAAATATAAATGACTAACCATGTCACGATTATACCTCTTTGTCTGGCTGACTTTCTCAGCCAGATTGATTCAGAATCCACCTAAGCCCTATAAGGAATTAGCAGGAAAATGCTTTGTTTGACAGTGCTGAGGTCGCTCGGGCAGCCAGCAGCGGTACTCAAAAATAAGCCCCACACGCTGCCTAACCAGGGACCCTGCTCAGTCCAATCATAGAATCATAGTGAACAGCTCACTTGTACCCACAGATGCAAAAGTAGTATTTTGAGACCAAAACAAAAACAAAACCGGAACAAAATAAAACAAAAAACTCTCAAAAACAAATGAACAAAACCCACAAAAACTTTAGAAATGGATTGTGAGTGACTCAAGCATTTTTTCTTTTCCCAAAGATGCTCCTAATCCCCACTTACTCTGTAATATGATGTTGAAAATTAACAAGCAATAATTTTCTTGGAATTGATTTGCGTAAGAAATTAATTGTGGTAAGGAATATGATTTGGGTAAGAAATTAATTGTGTAAATGCTGAGAGGCAAAAGCAGTGCCAGCTTGTTTTGGAAAATATCAGGCACCTCAGCCCTGTAGCTGTGTAGGCAACAACGGGTCTCACTGCCCAAATTGCTGCTGCTGCAGCACTGGCCACAAATGCGGTCAGGGCATTGAACTGAGTTCTGATAAAGAGGAAAAACTAAAAATTGCAAGAAAGAATGAAAAAAGGAAAATCCCAAAGATGTCAGTTACTGGGGATTTTCAACTCTGTCCTGCAGAAGGCTATACTGCAAATTACTGCCATTTGTTTGTAAATAAGGCAAAATCAAACCCAAATCGGTGCTATGGACCTTGTGTGCCCGCGTGCTGACTGCTACCTTTGGATGTGTTAAAAGTATCAAGGACACATAAGTACAAGTGTCGCTGAAATAAAAACAGGTGGGATCCTTATTATTAACTTTCCTTAAAGTTCACATTTCAAAGCTATAATGGCCAAACCAGGAGGTAGAAAATAGAAAATTAATTTAAGAAAACACTTCAGTAAAAGTACGGTTTTAATTTTTATACATATTTCAGTGGCCCTTTTATGCATTAGGTTTAATGGCTGTATACACTATTACCAATGCATTATTGCCTGTCACAGCATTTATACCATCTCATCTATTCTGAACAATAGAGCAGCCTGTGCTGTAGTTCATCAGACCCACTGGTTATTGAAGTGGCTAATTGCACAGGCTGCACCTGGTGATCGGCTCTCGACAAGGCACAGCCCAATGGACAGGATCAAATACAATGAATGTGATTGCACTGAAGGTGTTTGCAGTTGAGAGGTTGCATTCTGCCATGGAATGTGTATCACTGAAAAAAGGCTTGTAAAATATCGGTATTTTAGTCTCATCCACCAAAAGGTGTGTGAAGTAATTCTGGCTCAAATGCACAGCCACTAGTGTCCTCTGGATTGAGTGATAGTATTTAACACCAGTGATACCAGACTTGTTTGTGCATCACCTCCTTACTTTAAGGATCAGTAGATTTTATTGCATGCCTATGTAAAGAAAGTATATCTCCAATCCTTCTTCTTCATATATATATATATATATCCTGTGGTCCTTAGGTGCAAATGGCCAAGGAAGATGTCTCTCCAGCTTCACCATGACCTACATTTACTTTCTTTCCCAGAGAACTCCACGTTTCATAAAACAGATAGTTGTGTAAAATGAAGAGCACGACCTCTGATATTTCCTCCACAATTCCGTGCAGCTGTATCGCTCATACAAACAGTAAACCACCAACACCTCACAGCGAAATGTGGCAACGTAACTTCACAAAATTGTCTTGCAATTACAGCCCGGTGTCAGAAGCAGTTTCTTGGCTTTGTGGTGAACCTCGGTGCTAAATTCCTCGCTGGAGCTGATTTGCAAGGCTTTCTCGATCATGCAAGGAAAAGTTCTAAGGTGAACTCTAGGCTATTTCCAGGAGTTTGATTGCATTGTTCAGAGTTGTTTCTGGTGGCTATACTTTTGAAAGACTATAATGGAGATTTCTGTTTTCCTTTTATTTTAGTGTTTTGGAGAAACGGTAATGCTTTGCTTTTGGGTGAAATTCAAATCAATGCAAACCTCATAAGCCAATAAAATTTTATAGATTGTTATCCAATATGTAATTTGTTACACAATATCTATGTGGCTTCTGTTTATTGAGACATAAAGACTTTACTTTTTTAAGGTAGATTTTATGTGAGAAGGGCATAAGAAGGAATAACCTTTCGTGCCTATTGTGCCATAAACTAAATTACCCTTAACCTAAATCATTTATCATGTTGTGGCATCCTAATGAGACCAAAATAAACCAACACAAACTGCCTGAAGTTTTCTGCAAGGGACGACTTTTATTTATATCAGCACCGTTGTTAGCTTGTAGCTTCACAGGTTGGCCACATGGATTTTACAGAGGGTAGCATGAGATGCTCTGAGCAATAACTGAAGAAAACTTATGAGGCTATAAACCTTGTGAAAGGGACTTTTTCACCCTTGCACCACACATCACAGGATGTGAGTGTAGAAGAGATGTTATAGGATAGTTACGTACTTTATGTTTATTTTCTGGTAGTAACTTTCAGCTGGATGTGACTAATACCAGGAAGGCAAGGTGGTGCTCACTTCCCCAGCACTTCTGCACGTGAGGGGGACTCGGGTGCAGGTCAGCATGGCTTTTGTGAATTGGATCAGGAGGGCTGGAAAACCCTCCAGAAAGAATGAAACCTACCACAGTTGTGAAATACACTGTAATGTTCTGTATTTAGTACTAAGATGTTATTTTCTAATATAAAATTTCCCTTTGCAATATACATTGACCTGTAAGCAATGTCGTTTTTTTACCCGTACAGTGTCAAAGGTAAATGAGCCTTTTTTTGTGTGTTCATTTGTTTGTTTGAGACAGATGCACAAACATAAAAGAAACTTTTACTCAGTAGGTCCTACTTGAAGTATGAGTATACCTACAGGTACACACACACAGAGCATAAACCTATTTGCTGCAGTATGTGATTGTATCATAAGCTAAGTGAAGATCCTAATCTTTAGAAAGCTGATCCAAATCTTCCTGAAGTCAGCGGGATATATTTCCCCGACTTTCATAAGGCTGAATCAGACCTTGTATGATGCTTACTGGCTACATTAATAAGTATGTGATTTACCGTCCACATGATGTAATTGTGGTTGATATATTCAGATGTGTACAGAAATTGAAATATGTGTTGATGGTCTTGCACACTGATGAGGACTGATTTGCATATTAAGGAAATAAAAGTTAAAGATAGTGGATCCCTTCACACCTAATACTTGCACTTTCCCCTAACAGATGATCATTTTTTTTCAAGGAGGAATGGACCAAAAGGGGGGTGCAATTCATTTATTTGTTGCTCTTAGCCTAGAACTGGTGAAAAAATTGTTTGTTGTTACTATGTAGTAACAACATTCTTTTATAAGAAAAAAAAAAAAAAGTTCACCATTTAAATCACCAGTAAATGTATGTATTCAGGAATGAAATGTAAGCCCATCATCTTCTCCTTATTGTCTCTATTCAATCTCCTAAACTCCTGCTGAACCTATAACACATGCTACTAGAGAAAACCCTGGACTGAGAGAGAGGCTGAGTCAACGATCAGAGTGGCATGCAGTGTAACCTCAGCAGAAGTTATTAGTGCCCACATGCAATTTATGAGGGCAATCAAACATGTGGATGACAAGAAGTTGCGGAAGTGCTGCAGTATCCCAGGAAACAATCTGCATTACTAAGGACATAACTCCGGTGAAAGTATGATTAGCATACAGAACTGCAGACACTTCACTTCAAGATCCTCCTGAATGTCTCTTCTTCAAAACAGGAAGTGCATTTAAGTCCATTAGAGGCTGAACTCTAGTTTGAGGTTTTACAAATACAACTCCAAGGAAATGTGCAGAAACGTATCGATAGAGCAGTTTTGCAGGTATGCAAAGCTGAAAGTCATACTCATACAATAATTTGTCTGCAGTCATTGAGATGGATTTGATGGGCTTGGAAGAGCATCAAATTGTGGTTCTTCTGGCTTGTTTATTATATAGTAGTTCTAGAGGTTCATCCATAGTTTTGAACAGCAAGGAAACAACTATTTTCAAGCTAGACTGCTACTGTTTTCAGTGTTGCTTTACAACCAAACCCATCAAGCTTTCTTAAAAGTTGCGTAAGTCTCTTGAGCCTTAGGAAAAGGATGCAGAAATACTTCAAAATGAGACTTTATTTTTTGTAGGTTTTGGATTCCTGTTGCATGGAAACACCTGAGATGGTGAGGGAAGGGGAGGGTGGAATGTGCCCACGGAATGTTGACTGTTCAGATTTACCAATCAAACTACTCCTTCACAGAAAGAATCTTCTAAAATACAGTTCCAGGAAAATACTTAAATACATAATTTGCATTTTATAAGAGAGCGGTCCTGGAACTACAGCAAAGAATGCACACAAGTATCTGAAACTGTGCTAACTAGTAACCTCTATTGATAAGAACCAACCATTCTACAAACTTAGCACTAGACAGACCCTGAAGCAGAAAGTTTACAGTCTAAAGATTCTTTAAATTCTGTGTTTTCCTTGAATAAGTCCTTGTGCTTCTCTCGATGTCCCCTGGACAGAAGTATTAGCTGTATTAAAAAGCCAGCCTATGCTTTTGCAGATAATTTGCCTTTTGGCACCTTTACAAAACATAGGGAAAATTTTGGTTGTTGACTTGATTTATTTTTATTGATGTGGAAAATGTAAATGTGATTCATTATTAAGAAATGCACTCAAGGATTTACTGTGACAGGATGTATTTTCAGGTTCTAAACATACTTGCAGTTGTGGCTTAAAACAAAGGACAACCTTTCTAAGAGATCTGCAGAAATAACATACTTTAGTAGTAACTAAAGTATACTTAAAATAATATACGTTAGTAGTAACCTCCAAAAGCAACCCTTGCTTTTGGTAAGGGTTAAGGAAGTGATATGGGGATAAGGAAATATCCTCTTCACTATTTTTTGATATTCTTAAAGTCTGTTAAAACAACAATAGGGACAGTTTACAACTAACAGTTTGATGCAAGTATGAAAGCAGAGAAAAGAGGTCCTTTTTATATCATTGTCAAAAGGAAAAGATTGCTTCTTGATTTAGGATCCTATATAACTGTATACAGCTGTGAGAGCTTGAAGAGCTGCATGAGGGTTATTATATGCAGGCTGGATTATTCTGACATCTAGGAGAGGATTTTGGAGCATCTTCAGTTGTTTCTGCTACTCTACCTCTATAGCTCAGTTTATGCTGCAGAGAATGTTGATCCGTATTTTTGAGGGTTGAAAAATGATTAACATGTGTGTACAGACATTGGTACTTGGGGTTTTGCTTGGCAAGAGATGTGTTCTTGACTGGGTTATCAGTGTTTTTCAGAGATGCTAGAAGTCTCTATTGTATGGATGAGGGTACTCAGCTAATTCTGGGTGTTGCCTGAGAGCAGCTGGCGAGGAGGGGCCGGGAGAGGAGCTGAGCAGTGGCCCTGCACTCTGCGATTGAGAAACTGGGCCAACATAAAGGGAGAGGGATCATGCAGTCACCTAAGAACAGTACAGAGAACAAGATCAAAGTGAGAAACTAAGTTTCCTTAGATCGTTGTGAATTAATTCATAATAGACTATATTTGCAGTCTGCTCTTTAGCACTTAAAAGAAAAAAAAGAGTGTAAGTCTGGTCTTAGATCCACATGGAGGATTTTGCCTGCAGTACTCCTTTCTCCTTGCATGAGCCTAATCCTGAGAAACAAACAAACACAATCCCATCCCCATCAGCTGAACATCACGAGTCACAGCAGTGCTACCTACTCCTGTCTGAAAACAAAGCTGGGAAGGTGAGATCAGCCACATAAATCTTGGAAGAAAAATTGTCCTCGTGCATTTCACTTATTCTGCAACAACAAAAATAAAACCACGTACAGATTAAGATTGCAGCAACTGTTTAAGAAGTATGCAGAAATATTTAGGATAGAAAAAAAGACAACAGGAGAATTAAAAAGGAATGTAGAACAGCTCATAATGAAGATGGATAATGACCATTGTCATTCAATTACACAACAGTAATATTCAAAACTTTAGGATTTCTTCATTACAGCAATTTTTCTTGTTAATTTGTGAATGCAGTGCAGGTTACCTAGATGCTTGGGACTATATTGAGAGATGTGTATAGTTCCCTAGCACCTAGTTATATTTTGGGGTACTTAATCGGAAGAATCATTTGCATAAGTACATTGCAAAACAAATGCTCCTCAAAATGGCCTGGAGTAAGATAGCTGTGTGTTTCATTCAGTACTTATTTATTTATTTATTGTATTATAACAGGACATTTGGCATTGTGCAATTTCCTCTCGATTATTCTCTGTGATTCAAACAACATATTTTGGTGTATAAATAGAGTCTAAATGAAAGTACTGAATAAGAGAGTAAAAAAGAGGCTTCTCAGAGCATTGATGTTACAAGAAAACAGGTTAAAGTCCTATTAGCTTTCAATGTACAATCTAATAGAGGAGAAAACAAAGCAGAAATGGAAAGGAGATTCTGCCTAAAACAAAACAAAACAAAACAAACAAACAAAAAAAAGCTCAATGCCAGTCAAAATTGCTTGCTAAATATTTATATCCAGCCATGGCCAGGTTTGATGCAGATAGTTTTCATGGGCTTTCACAGTTCAGAATTTTAGAGTGATACATATTAAATAAGTGCATACATTAAGGCTAAAGTTATCTTAAATATTACCTCTCTCCATATTAGAAAATCCGAAATAAAATCATTACCCTTATCATACAGCAGATAAATGTAAAGGCTTTTATTTTTATTTATTTATTTTTTTTTTCCCAAAGTGTCTTTGGTTCTCATTCCTGGCTGGCATAAATTAACATTTCCCCATAAAGCTCAAAGCTATTCCTACTTACAGCACTGGAGTATCCAAACCTGTTTACGTGTCAAAAAATGAGACCACCTCCAGAATAGTAAGCTCACGCTCAAATCTCTTTAGTGTATCCAGGAAGAGAAAACATGTATAAATACTGATTACTATTCAAGCTAACATTTTGCTTTTCTAACATATTCTGAATCTATATAAATTGACTGCTGCATATCCAGCAGATGCAAATGTACTGATACTTATAAGTGTGACTCATTTGGAGTGCAGTATAATTATCAAGACATAAAACCAGTTTCTAAAAAAGATCATCTGTTATGAACAAAACAGGAGTCCAGTAGTAATTAATGTAATCAAAAGTATTAATGTTTATGTCTTTCTCTTACCCGCTTGCTGACACTTGGTAAGGTCTGCTCTCTGAATGAGCAAATAGCTCATACATGAACCCTAGGAAACAGGATGGATTGCAGAAGAAATTCATTAATAAACAAACAAGAATCAATTAATCTTAGGCATAGAATAACATCATAATTTTTAAGCAACATGATGCAATTGGTATATGTGGTGTGAACTGACTTTGAAGTAACTTTGAGGGAACCTAGATGTGCCTGTGGAATTCCCAGCAAAAAGAAAGGCAAATTTAATTGCAGGAAAAGGGAAAATAGGCTGGTCTTATTTTAAATGTGCCAAGTGATTCTTTGAAATAAAAAGAGCCTCTAACCTTGTGCTTATATTTAGATCACATTAACATGTGCTTCTCCTTACATATTCAACAACACAGCTCATAACCATGTTTTCTTTACAAATTGCTAATTTAAATAGAAAAATAAAGTCTGTAAGCTGTACTATGCTTTGAAACACGACCATCATCTTCTAAAAATCAAAACAGTGCTTAATGTCTGATATGTGGCAAGTTGTTAAAGAAAGACATGGCTATTTATATTTTATTAAATCCTAATAAATCATTTATCTTCTGAGCCTTAATTGAGAATGGCGGGCCTTCTGTTCACCCAGATCAGGCTTGGTTGGCCAGGGAAACATCACCCAGTTTCCAGCCCCTTGGCCTTCCTCCTCTCCGGCTTATCCAGTGCATGGACTACAGCCCTTGCATGGGCATTGCCCTTTACATGCTCGTACTTGTCTCACAGTTGTGGAGACAAAATACTGTAAAGCAGCTCTCTCTGGTAATTTTTTCAGGACTGAACATACAATCAAGGACTAATCGGCCAGATTTATGATATTAAAACCATGAGCATAGCTGAAATAGAGGACCTGTGCCATTATTTAACTGGGGAAAGGCTTAGGACTCTGCTTCCTGCTGCTGTGTGGTTTGTTTCCCCCAAAATTCAGACTAATAATAAAAAAATAATAATTAATAATAATAAAAAGTCACAACTGCAAGGTGATAGGAATAATTAAAAGTATTACCAGCATCTCTGTTCCTGGAGTATTAAATGATTAAAACCAGGACAATAAACTTCATTGTAGCTAAATGATAACTGGGCTCAGTTGGCTTGACACTGGCATGGCTATTACGAGTGGAATGGTAGGGGATAAACTTGTGTTTTAATGACAGACCTTCAGCCAACTTTTCCTTGGTTACGGATTTAGTTATTGTTAAGCCAGCATGAGAGCCCTCTGCTTCTCTCTTCTGTTGTATCACACAAAAAACCTTCTATAGGAAAGGTACTTGGCACAATGAAGCTGCTAGAAACTCTAGCCCTTTTCTCCTTGGGTTTGTTTAAAGGACTTCCCTCTCCTTTCCATTTTCTGAATTCCACCAGCATCCAGATCTGTTGCTCAAGCAGAACAGGTGAATAAGCATGTTTGTTCCCTGTCTAGACACTAGTACAATCACTCTGCTATTCTGCCCCCTGTCTTAAAAAACATAGATTATGATGAATTAAGTCCAATTTCACATAGAATCCAGCTTGATTATTTTCTTCTTTTCCTCAATATCAAGGAGATTCTAAATAATAGCAATAAACAGAAATAACATCACCAAGGAGGAAGGGAATGATAAGGATCATCATTTCACGCTGAATCATTTACTTGTTAAACAATAAGCCCTGAAATTAACTGTCCCTCCTGACACATATGCATGCATATGTGCATGCAAATAAAATGATTAGATACTTCATCTTAGGCAAAAATAATGGCCATGTATGGTTCAGCTAATCTTAAAGTCACCCTGGCATTACTGTCCTGCCTGGTTCCTATTTATATTATTTATTATTCAACATAGTCTCATTGCCAGCTGGTTTAAATTCATCTAACCTGTAAGTATTTCTGTCCTCCTAGGTCAGCACAGAAATAGTCCCAGCCTCCTTATTTGTTGCTGCAGAGCAATGCACGGCTATTACAAAATCTAAGTATTTCCTGACAGCTCTCTGGGGAAATCTGAGGTTAATAATTTACATTCATGGTGTCGTTAATACCTTCTGCCAGGCTGAAGACCACTTGTTAATAACTTGGCAGATTTCCAGGTTCTTGTCCAAAATTAGCTCTGTTTTCACTTTGGGCTTTGTTTACAAATATGAACACTAATCCCTGAATTCCCAAGGCAGCAGTGACAGGCACACCCCCTGCTCCCCTTCCGAAGGAATTTCTCCAGGCCCCTGGTCCAAAAGAGTGTTTCTCCAGCTCTTCAAAAAGGACTGACTCCACCGATGTCCTGCTCAACCACACGCTGACTTTAGGAGGAGCTTTTGGTGGGTTGGTGGGTCTCTGTGCACAGCGTGCAACCACACTGCGTTGGGCACGGGAACCCCCAGGTGTTGCCTTGAGACTGAGTTCCACGAAGTCTTAGCTTTCTTTCCTTTCCTACAGCTTTTCTGTGGTATCTTGTTTATCTGGGAAAGCCTGATTTTTATTTATTTTTTTTTTTTTCTGACAAGTTGTCCCAGGATGTTTGTAGCCCCAGAAGGGAGCCCAGGGAGCGGACAGGGGACACTCGATGCACCATGTCTTTCCAAGTGTCACGTTTAATACTGAGTCAGAACCACTCATGGTACATGTCATGTCTTGCTTTCTTTCATACCTTGTGCCTGACATGCTGTGCATGCAAAGTATGTAATTCATCCTTTCTCTTCTCCAGAATAGGGAATATGAAAATGAATAGTTTCTTAATAAACTGTCCACAGCAGTATTTTTTTACGTAGAAGAAGCTGCTAGCCAGGTGCTGCAATGATGAGCAACTGGCGCTCGTGCTGGGCTTGGGAGCCCAGCATCTGAAGCTGGCTGGCTGTAATTGGGAGAAATAACAAACAGTGAGCAACAATGAAATGCGAGAGAGAGAGATCATTTCAGATGTTAGAGCAATAAACTGCAAATGAGATTCTGTGCCAGTAAATGTATGATCCATCAACAAGCCAAGAACAATAAAAAGGGGGACTCTCCCAGCAAACAGTAAATTCCTGCTGCATGCTGATCTGTGAGCTGTTGCAGGGAAATCCCCTCGCCCTTTAGCTCAAGGACTGGGTGCCAGATAAAGGCAGATAAATTGCTGGGTGTCGGGGCCTCATTATTATGCTTCTGTGTAATGCAGTAGTTTGCCCTCAGCAGGAGTGGTAGGAACCAAATGAGGTGACCTGAACCTCCACGCACTGCGATCCGCTCCACAGCTGCCAGCTGGAGGTATAGAGGTATAAGGAATGCAGGAGGAAGAGGTTTTTTTTACTAAAGGCTATTATTTTGTTTCAAAGGAGAGCCCCAGAAAGATATCACGATACCTCTAATATGGATTTTAATAAAAAGGTCTGTGATATTAAATACGAAGCAAGCAAAAGATTACAATGAAAACTCTGAATAGCAGACTTTGTGGTGGCACAAATTAAAGTGTTCCTGTGATATAAGGCTCATATTGAAACAACCACTACCTGCATGAGATCTTGAAAGAGGTGAAGTCTTCAAGATATCATTGTAAAGCTTTATCAGCAGTTCCTTTATTAATATCCCCATCCTTGAAGAAACCTACACAGTATCTTTTGAAGACATTCTAATTTTGATCCCATTTTACTGAAGAAATGGGAATTTCGCTACTAACTTCAATTGGAATAGAATCAAGGTTCTTATCATTATTAAACTGATAATATTTGGAAGGCTGTTTTCTAGAGTTCTTAAGCTTTTACTCACATGTATTAAGTAGAAATTAAACTTTTTATGCATGAAGAATAATGCACGCTTTTAGTATTTGGGTAACATTTAAATATTTAGTTTTAGTGTTTTATGACTATGTTAAAATAAATATGATAATTAGTTCACAAGTTATATTTTCAGGTTTGGTAAATTTAATACTTTCAGAACTCTCACAGTATTTCATAATGTATTTTATTGAAAATTGGTCCACACTTACACTTCGACCAAACTTCTACAGCCTTTCTTATCAGACTTTTTCCATCTCAATGTTTGTTCAGTAATTACTATAGACTGTATTGAGTGATCAGCAGAGAATCTTCTAATTGCTGGAAATTATCTATATGTTAAAAACTTTTTAACTCTAATTCACATGGACGTTGTTCTCTTCTGTAGTTTGCAGAGATGTCCAAAGATTAGTTTGAAGCTGCCATGTCATCCAAACTTATAGGGCAGGTTTCATACACGTGTGAATGTCCACTTCTACATATATAGAAGTTAAGTGATAGCAGCAGTATTTTATCTGAAGAATGTGTGCAGCTATCATATTTTGCCCTTGTAGTTCTGTCAGTTACAAGAAAAAGAGATGGAAAGTCCTGCACCAGGATGAATAACCTGAATGACACATGAATTTTGAAGTCATAATCCAAGCCCTTATATAAAGCTCATGTATGGCTTAAATTGCCATCATGTTGTAGTAGATGTTAAAATCCTTCTGAAATGTCTTTATTTAACTATTCTGATTAGTAGGTTCTACATGAGAACTTGAACTTTCCACGGGTCTGATAATGAATACTGCTTTGGTATATACAGCATTATTTAAATGCTTAATGATTATGATTGCTTCTATTTTTTCTCTGAAAAGATTTTGATGACAGATGGTAGTCCTTGTGCTGATACAGGGGCATGGCAAGGGATGAAACTAAAAGAGCAAGAGAGCTCTGTCCTGATAAGTGGAAAAAAGGGCTAGGTGACCTAAGCGTTGTATTGGAACTAAAGTGGCATTAGATCTTGTTCCTGTCATTGTGAGGTCTTGCAGTCATCCAGATGGGGGAATGACTGAAACATATGTAGGTCAGTCCACCTTCTTTTAGTGAAAATCTTCTGTGAAAGGTTGGGGAATACCTGGATCTTGACTCCATCAGGAGATGACTGAGGCTATGACTGCGTTACACAGCTGGGCCAGGAACTTAACATACTCTCAAGTCTAGTAACTTATGTAATATATTTTGTTTTTTCTATTTTCATACATACTGCGTGCTATACAACACAAGACTTAAGCTGCAAACAAAAATGGAAAAGAAATGGAAAATTGTATTTGAGTTTAATTCTTCCAGCACGCATCCAAGACTGGTGTATCTGCAAATGCAAAGAGATAGCAGGTCAATAGCATGTAAGCTTTTGGCAAAGCACTGTAAATATTGCCTACAGAAACTTCTAAGCTTGAATTAGTTTTGTCTTCCCTCAGTTGCTGGAAACATGGCAGTCACTGCTAAATACTGCTATCACTGCTGCAAATCTTTCTTTAAGGTTATCCATCTTGCCCCAGGAAGCTTTTGTGGCTGACATTTTTCTTTCTGTCAAACAACGTAAGATAAATAATTACTCTGCTTTGCCTCACTCTGCTTCTGCCTCACTTCTGTTTAGTTTATGAAAAGAGTTGCAGGCTACCAATCCACTTGCAAAGACACCTAGGCTTATCCTCATTACAAATTTACTGTAGCAAAGACATTTTCCTGAAATCAGAAGCGATAATTTCTGCTAGAAGCAGAGGATACTTAGCACTGAGACACATATAGTTGAAACTGAAGCACAATTGTAGTGGGGTATGAGTCCTTGTGGTTCTTGATATCACATTTTAGGATCTTAAAGTTGAGCAGCTTACTCATTGTAAATGGATGCTGATCCTTGCTGCCGCCTCCAGGAATATCAGTAATGAATACTAATCTTCACGATATATGTTTCTAAACTACTTAAGCTGATACAATTGCTTTTTACATTACATAGGGTAATGTGGGGTGACTAACTAACAGAAAACAATCATTCACTGAATATTTTTAAAAATGCATACGATGACTTGCCTCAATTAAGTGTCAAATATTCTGTACTATCCTCAATTTGGGCAGTCTTACATATAAGTGGTATTCCAACAGGTAATCCTACATGTGCTGGAGAATACAAATAGTAATTACTATAAATTAAAGGGTTGACTCTGTAACCATACATTGTCTTTAACTGACTTGAGCCACAACATGTTTATATACAAAGCCAGGCATAAGTGGCTACAGAAATCATGGAAAAGGAAATAAATAAAGAGGAGTCAAATTTCTGGGATTCTATTTGTAATGAAATCAGGGCCTGTGGTTCTGGTAATGGGCTAAGCAGTTCATTTGAATGCCATTTACTGTTCTGGGCAGGGTTAACCTGAATCGGAAGAATATTTTAGTTTTATCATTTCCCTGAAATATATCTGGAGATGAGTCTGGACCAAAGCCAACACTTGGCACAGCTCAGTGTTGTTCTTGAAAGGCTGCAGGTGTGAAGACATACCCTGAAGGGAGGTATATTGGCTGCACAAGGGCACCCTAACATTCCCCACGCAGATTAATGTGTCTCAAAGTAAGAAACCAATAGACCAGACAGGGTTTGTAATGGATAGAAAAGACTTCACCACTCTTCAGATTAAACCAATTTCTGGGCCAGTTTTATCCTGCTACGCCACGATGAAATATTTTTGTCTTTATTTATCATACATATCACTGCAAAGAGTAGAAATAACACTGTAATCTCATGTTAAAAAAATTACTACAGTTGAGATGATTGAAGCAATTTATACCTTTGTTTGTACTATGTATGTATATACAGACTTGCATACATATAGACACATGCATATGTAAAAAGCTAATATGTCTACATCTCCTAAGTTACAAGGAAACACTACCAACAGCGCTGAAGTGTGAGTAGCAAAATTTTATACTGCCCAGGAGAAAACCTTTTCAGAATGATTATTGGCATTGCATAGTGTGTAAACTGAAAAATAAATAAAATAAAATAAAATAAAATAAAATAATAAAATAAAATAAATAAAATAAAATAAAATAAAATAAAATAAAATTACTAGTAAAAATGCTTCAAACAACATGGACCGTATGCAATAACTGTACCTTTACTGTGCTTTCCTAAGGATTGGTTAAGCACAAGGGCTGTGATTGTATTACAAAGTTAAATTCATTACAACTTAAGCATTTTACTGTTGAAAGACATTTTTATGCTGATATGTCAACAGCTCAACACACTCGGGTTTGTATCTTTCAGTCTTTATGTTTGGGTTAAATAACAGCAAATCCTCGCATTGCCTCTGTCCTATTGAGACTCAGTTACTTCCAGTTGTGAATGCCCATGCAAATGGTTGTGCTGTTGCATGACATCGGTGCATATATTCACAATGTTCCAATGAAAGTGTATGGCTCCGACATCTTCCCAGGGCATTGCCAGAGCAATGCTAGCAGGATGCTAACTGCACACGGAGCACATGGGTACTTTCTGCAGTGCATTGTTAGGACAGGAGGGTTTCTGCTTCCAAGCAGATCCAGACAGTTTATGCTTCCATTGCAATCCTCACTGGACAATATTCAAAGATATGGCGTAAAGCTTTATAAATGCTGCTTTCAGTGAAAATGAATCTGTATGAAAAATCAAAATGATTTTTAAAATGTGAAAATTCTGTTACCTCTTGTACTCATAAGAAAAAGGAGTAAATCCTCAGAAGAATCCTTCGTCATGGGATGAGTAGGTTCAACTGATGGAGGGGTGGTAGATCCTTTTTGACAGCTTGCTCAACCCAAGCCTTTTGCCTTGTCCTGTTATTATTCAGTAAGCCAGTTATGGCCATCATACATGCTTATTTCAATACCATTCAATCCACATGGGGAGCTGAAATGACCCATCACAGACACAAAAGTAGAGTCCAGTCCATTACCCCTCATACACCAATGTGGTGCCTTAAAGTGGGGAGTTTAAGGAATAAAACCATCCATATTGTCACATGCTATATTGATCCCAATGTTACCTGAAACACAATGAACTGTTAGAATTTTGGAAAATGTTTTGAAGAGATAAGATTTGAATCCCCCCAAAAGATTTACATAATGAATTTGAATTACAAATAAACTACAGTATTTTCTGTTTCTCTAGGAAAGCAGGCAATAGGAGTCAGGAATGAAAAACAAATGACAATTCAAGTCTTTTTGTGAAAAAGGGAATATAAGGGTAATAAGTATCAGACACCTTATTTAAATAAAGTCAGGTACTTTTCTCCTTTTGAAATATAGTTCAATAATTTTAAACAAGCAGTAAGTACTACAACAGCATAGGTAAATTTTGCTGGAACCTGTAAAGCTGGTCTTTTCTGCTTCTGCTCTGGTAGTTACAAGTATTTGCTATTCAGTCTGTTATGGATATCTGGAAAATAGTTTGAGTGCAGAAAGCGCCTCAGGGATAAAAAGTTTGAAAAGAAAAATGTAGCTGTATATCATTGGCATTCATGAGAAAATTCACATTAGATGCCTTCAAATCAGGTGCTCAGGAGACAATATAGAGATCAGGAGCTATGGTGTGCCAAGAATGCAAGCCTAGCTGGGACAGACTCAGCTTATTTCCTGGCAGACGAAGAATACAAAAGTATGTAAGGCCAAATTCAAAAGATAATATAGATGTGTGGAAGCTGGTGGGAGGGAAAGCTGAGGCTGCAGAATAAAAAGGCTATGCATGCACTCCCTGGATTATAGCCTCTTATCTCCACATTTTTATCCTTTTCCTCCTACATGCATTCCACAGATCTCTTTCTATAGGTAGTTACACCAATATACGGGCTCCAGATTGAAGCTCCTCTGCCAGCATCACTGTGGAATTTTGCCCCAAATCCCTGTTGTTAACCACTGCTTCTTTCACCAGGTCAAAAAGTTACTCCTTCTGCAAACACAGCTACATTTTGCCATGGGTAAAAATGTCAATTTTCTTGAATTTAGCTAAGAGCAAAATCTCATCATTCCCACTGCCTGACAACTTTTACCTTGGAAAGATGTCAGTTTGCCACCTGAACTGACTCCTTTTTGCTTTTACAATGGTAACAGACAGTTGTGGCAGAAATGTGAAATGTTGCATATTTTCATGAAAGCTCAGATGACACTATAATTGCATTTTCCTCTTTGTCAAAGACTTGATCTTGTAAATGTTTTGTTACTCAAAAAAAATAAGCAGTAGAAGAAAGTATGGGTCTCACAACCTAAAGCCAAGACAATACTTTAAACCTCTGTTCAAACTATGAAATAATGAGCATTTATGTTACTGCATTAAATGTATGTCAGACCACTTTCATTAATGAATGAATCTATATCTTATCCCTTCCAGATCTAATTTTCAGGAGGGAAAAAAAAAAAAAAGCAATATAATTACAAGTTTAGGACACATGCTAAAATAGCCTTCCCTCTGTGTGCTAAGTGCAACGTCACTGAGTTAATTCCTCTGCCCATATCCCATGTTTAGATGGAAATTGTCAATATTCCAGATATCCCAAAATAAATGCTGGGATGAAAGTAATATTTTTGTACCCTTTCTCTCCAATAACATTACCTGGAGCATTTGCAATGGGAAGCAGGTGATGCACGGCTTGGCCAGGCAGTGGCATAGCTGACCAGTGGGTTTCCCAGAAACTCATAGCAGCCACCTTATTTCCAATGCAGCATTTCTGTCTGTTCATCTCAGATTTGCACCTGTATGTCCCACATATCACATCTGGATGTCTCAGGATTATATAGGTTTCCTTCCCTGACAGATGAGAAGAAAAACTGGCAGCTAAAAAATATCCGTGGATTGAGTCATTTCCTAGTGACTTCTCTGATGGAAAAAAATAAAAAAAATAAAATTAAAAAAAAATAAAAAATATGATGCTGACTACTTCTGTAACAAACATATTTGTATAAATTACACCCTGTTGACAAATGGACATGCAATCAGTATTTTTAGGGGAAAATGTAATGTTTCCCCCAATGATCATATTTAGCATACTTTGTTTTCCATCTATCTATCCAGACCGATGGTTCAAACTGTGACATAACAATTATAATAAGTGATAGTGTTACATCCAGAAAACAAAGAGTATGATGGCACAATTTATCTTGTTACATTTCTTGATTTAATGCCAGTTTGGGGTTTCTAGTCTGAACCAGATTTTTCTTATGTCATAAATATTTCATTTTTTTTTTCATTTATTCTTGATTTAGTTTGACAGTAAATAATCCCATGGAAGCTGCTGTTGGAAAGACATTGTAAAAATTATTAAGTGCCTGCTTGCCAGTTAGGTCCTTGTGTTTGTCAGTGAAATAAGTAAAACAGTTGGGTTACTTACAGGAAACCTATATATGTATATATATATACACATATATATATATACATATATATAGGTTTATCTGCAGTAATGCCCCAGATTTGCAGCCTCAGAAGGAGCTACAGTTCTGGAGATTAATCAATAGCCTACAGGAATATGAATATTTTTGGAAATATATTCTGGATACTGTCAGCAGGAGGTATTTGCTTCTTGGTTCCAAAAGACTTACATATAATTGAAAGAGAGGACGAGTAAACAGAGAATTTTTTTTGGAAGAAACTGTCCTTGTAGTAAAGGGCGAGTATCTTGGAAGAGGAAGCATGTGATCAGTTAATTGGGTTGTATTGGTGATTTTCTGTGATTCAAAATATTCCCCCTGGAAAGCACATGAGTAATATTGGAGTGTTTAAGTCCTTTTTCTTTTGAGCCATAATTAGTGCCTTTGGCAACAGTTGCACCTTTAAAAGGGATTTCAGCAGGTGCGTGCAAAATAACTCGCATGGTAAATACTTAATGACAAGAAACAGAACGTGTTTGCGAGAACCTGAGGAAACGGAGTTGGGTGGGAGCAGAGTGGGCAGCACTGGGAAATGCTTGCTGCCCATATCCAGGAGAACAACAAGAGAAAAACATCCAGCACAGGAGATGAATGCAAATAGAAACGCCAAGGAAACACAGCTCGTGGGAATGTGCAAAATTCATTGCAGTAACTTCAGCAAAACAAGGGTAAAGCATCGACAAATACTGCTTCTTATCCACTGCTGCTACCAGAGCCCATTCACATCCAACAAGGTGCTCTGTCAGTAAATGGGCACTTTGAGCCTCCTCTCCCAGAGGTGCTGCTGGACACACAGGTCGTGGTTGTTCGAGGAACCTTCCTGCAGACAACAGATCCCTCCTGTGAACCCAGCATTAGAAAAAGGATAAAACTGGGAAACAGGGGAAGGCAGGGACATAAGGAGAAGTCAAAGTCACAAAAATAATATAAGACATGGGAGGAATTAACATGAAACTTTAGTAAATAAGAAAAACTCTCCCTTAACTGGCAAACAAAACCAGATAACAATTGCCATGTCTGCCGTATTGATCTGAAAGGGTACATCCTGTTTAGGAAGGACAAGTAAAAAAAGATAAGATTTTTTTTTTTAGTCTTAAATATCCGTGATGTGTACACCAACTTTGAGACAAATATTGACAAACAGAAGAAAGTGTGTGAAATAAATATGATCCAATTCAATAAGGAAAAGTACAAGGTTTCACACTTAGGTAGAAATAATCGATGCACACCTTCAGTATAGGCAGGAGGTTTAAAGAAGGGGTTAGAGTGGAGCCTGAACTGAATGCAAGTTTAAAATAAATAAATAAATAAAATAAAATAAAATAAAGCAACCTACATTTGGGGATGTGAAAATAGCAAACAGCTGTTTGGCACTGGTTCCTCAGGTGGGCGACTGTGCCCAGCTCTGGGCAGTGTGCTTAAAGAAAAGTGCTTGCTATGCTGAAATAATCCAGAAGAGACAAGGTAAAATAATGATTAAGGATAAACAAAGTAGGAATCCTCTTATATAAGATACAATAATGCTTTCCAAACATGCAAAAACTATAGAGAGAAATCCGTGTCTATTGAGAGTCAACAAATAAAGGCTTTTATAACCAAATCTAGGAATAATTTTTAAATTGACAACATTATCAGGGTTTCCCAAGGAAGTTACGGAAAGTCTTGTATCACTGTAAATCTCTGAAGGATGAAAAACATTTGCTAAGTACACTTTAGGTGCATTTAATATTGCTTGGAGCAGGATTGCCTGATGTATAAAAGTACCATATAACTCAATTTCTGTTTCAACAGAATTATCCAAACTTGGATTTCATTTTTCTTTTTAAAGAGCTCAAGCCATTTACACTTAAATAACACTAAAGTGCTTCTCTTACCCTGGATGTGTGTGAGGTAGAACCTTACAAAAGATTAAAAGAAACTGCTTTTTTCATCCTTTTTTTTTTTTCTTTTCCAAAAAAATTTGGCAGCTTGTCAAGGTTTGATCATTCCCCACCTGAAATGGCAACTGGCAATGGTGCACCAGGTTGATATGTGCAGAGAGATACCTGTAGAGCCCTGAGACCACCTACAACTCTTAGGTGAAGCTTATAAAAACATGTGAACAGAATTAGATTCCTTATAAAAGTGAGATGATTTCCAAAAGAGTTGAATGTGGGATGATTTCCAAAAGAATTGAATTTCTTTATTTGCTAAAAACCATCGTTCTCATTCACATCGGTACTAAATTTTAGGGCAACCCTGTATGATTTTTTTCACACTGGTATGAAAAATGAGACAAATGAGAAGAGGTTATGGATCCCTAAACATGGCTCATAAATGCAATTTCTCGGGGGAAATTTTTTTAGCACTTAAAGGGTTTAGAATGATTTTATGATTTTGTAAGCCCATTTTATTAAGTGATTTCTCTTTTCAGCTCCTTTATGAACTGATTCTCAACAGTAAATTACAAGTTTACCCTTTAGGAGTGAAGGCCAAACACATATTTTTTTTCCTGGTTTAATTCATCATATGTTGACTGAAATGTCAAAGGAAATTAAAGCAAGTTGTTATGTAAATCCTTGTGGGTGCGTTTCATTTCTGAAGAATAAACCTGATGACCAAAAAAAAAAAAAAAAAAGTTGTTGTTGTTGTTTGTTTTTGTGTAGTACATATAAAACATTATATTGCTTTTTCCTCCCACATGAGAGCTCCCATTCTGCACCAGTAACTGCTTATGTTACATTTACATTCACCAAAGGATCCTCTCCTGGATTAGAAGGCAGACTACTATAAGGCAAGAAACTTCATAAAGTGTGACTAACATTTAGCAGGCAAGAACAGTACTTGCGAACACCCTTTCTCCTAACCCAGCCGTGTCTGGTGAATGCACCAAGCACAGATTTTGCTTTCTCGCTTGGATAAACTTGGTCCTGTGCTTGTGTTCTCTGTGCTGTAAGGAGAGGATGGATGGGTCTCAGATATTACATATGCTTTTCATGGAGCTCATTTCCAGCTTTGTGTCTTTCTGGAATTAATTTTATGTTGGGATGATCCTGATTTATTGCGTTGTATGTGTCTGAATCTTCAGTGGTGCAGAAGAACAGGATTTTACACAGGGAAATTGGGGCATTTGTTCTGAATCTCTACTTACCCAATATCTCTTCCTGTTTTTACAGAATATCAAGGTAGTCACAGGAAGACACACTTTACTTTCCGCTGATTGGATGGGAGGAATTTTTGACCTTAGAAAGTGGAGATGGTGTTGCTATGGAAACTAATAATTCTGCTGCCATTCATGAGCTGCAGCACAGGTAAAATGTTCCACTATTAGTGTTTGTGATTGATAAATCTGTATCAGTATCATAATTCTTCTAGAAAGGAAGCAATTACCAAAACTAACAGTACTTATTTGCATGAACAAGTGACTAAGGAGCTTTTCATTAGAACATCTTTTAATTTAAAAAACCACCAGTTGCTGCCTTTGAACCAGGAAAGCGTGTTTCAAGATCATAAGAAACTGTACTTCAGCAAATAGCTTTAAAAAATATTCTAAGCTGTAGCATTGAGAAAAAATTACAATTTTCACTTTGCTAACAGCAAGCACATGCATGCGCATGCATTTCTTAGCCACAGTGTAAGAAACTCCCAAGCCAGCAAGTTTAAAAACCAGAATACCTTAGTGAGTATTGTGTGGATGGCTTAGTGCTCACACTTAAAGGTATACCAAACCCTCAGAATGCCTCTGTACTAGTAAAGTACCTTTAAATCACATTTAAATTAAAGACAATTGTAAACATTCATCGATGAAATCCAGAACAGGTAAGAATCCTAAGGACTTTCAAAGCAGAAATGCCAAAAGTGAAAGGAAATCTTGCTTCATGCCTGAAGCAAATGGAAATATTTCTTCCGCCCTTGTCTCCAGTTGGCATGGTGATGGACCCTCACACAACCCCTGCTGTCACTGCTCCAAGCCCTGGGCATCCCCTCTGTCCTCAGATGGCATTCAGAGGAGAAAGCGTGGTTGGAGGAAGCAGGACTGCTTTCCCCCATTCTCCTTCTTGAATATCCCTTGTGCTTAATTAGTCCATCAACTGGTTGCTGACATATTGGGAGGTAAAATGTTCTTTTCTGCCTACCTGGGCTTTGTTCACCATAAGGGTTTGGTGTAACGAGTTCATTTGTTTTTTGAACCTTTCCTCTAATTCAAAAGGTATAACTTGATAATCCTGCTTCATAAAATCGTATAAATGGAATTAACTCATGTGACTCAATACAGACTCATCTGAGACCAGAGACCAATGGTAACTGAACTCTTTGAGGTTATAATGAATTTGGGGATGTACTGACCTTTCACAGTCTGTGAGAGAAACCATGACAACTGACTTTTGTCTATAATTAATGTATTGAACTCTAAATATCTGATATGTTACTTGTGTACTTATGAAGAAATTGTATTAAAGCAACCTCAAATGATACTTAAATTAATTAT
Organism: Cygnus atratus; assembly: GCF_013377495.2. Lineage (NCBI taxonomy): Eukaryota > Metazoa > Chordata > Aves > Anseriformes > Anatidae > Cygnus > Cygnus atratus. Next base: position 2,989,697 of record NC_066371.1, on the reverse strand, counting down.
GTCCTGCATGAGTCAGCAGCTATTTGAAATGAAGAAACTACAGAAGCAGAGTGCAGACTGCAGTAGTATTTTAAAATACAATTCAAATTAAAACTGATAGCATTTTGTTTAATAGATTCCAGGTGAAAAGTAAATCTCAGGAGCTGACATTCTGTGAAATCAATACTAAGTGGCTGTTTCAGCCAACATGTTAAGGACTTCATATTAAAATACTTGTACACATTTTAAATAAGCAGTCAGTTGTTTAGGCCCAAATATGCTGAACTAAACACAACAACAACAAGTTTAGGAACCCAGTCTTCCCTTTAATTACCTTCAATTGTAACCACGTTGGGTGCCCACTGCCCCGCCATGGTGTTTATCAGCCCTGCTTGCGTACTTCTCATATGTCATTTCTTTCTTTACTCATCTAAGTAAAGGAAGTAAAGGACTTATTTTTTTTTCTTTTTTCTTTTTATTTTTAATGTATAGGATGCCCCTATGATTTCTTAATTGCTTATTGCTTTTAGCAGTTGTGCAATAGATGGTGATCCTGAAATGTGAGTCACTGGAGGACCAGTACAGCTTAGTGGTGGACAAGATATTCCATGTTTTATATTTCCATATATAACCTTTTCCTTCACTTCTTTTCACTAAGCTTTCATTTTTAAAACTTTTTGTCATCTTCATCTTTCTTGTCAGAGGATCATCTTTTAATGAGACAAGTATCCTGGGCCAACTGAGTTAAAACATACTAGGAGCTCACTTTTATATGAACTTGTTCATTTTTTTAAGACTTAATAGATAAAATTTAAATGTTCCATAGTCCTAAGCACCAAGAGTAGACCACAACAGCACCTTTGTCCTGATCAATCATCAATTGATTGATCAATTGATCATCAAATCATCAATTAAGGTGCCCACTGACTTCACCTAGAAAAGTTAATTTATACTTAAGTATAAATTATCTCCCCTGATTTCAGTGGAGGTATGCTGATTTTTTACTACATGGCACTCTGAAATATGCTTGACGGTAATAGTCAAACTTGCACTTATGGATAAAACTTCTTTGATTTACTATATGGATGACTGGCATCAATATAGTGGTTGATAGAACTGAGTGGGAAAATTAGAAACTAGGCACGACGCTGTGGAGAACAGTCTTGTGGGCTGGGACCTGAAAAATATCTCAGGTTGTTGGTCAGCCATTTCTTCCTTGTCTCTACCTGAGTTATACCAGCCGTGTAGAATAAAAATGATATCGACCTATAAATTAATTTTAAATCTAAGGATTAAATCTGCTGCATAGCAGAGCCAGATATTATTGCCCCCCAAAATGGCAGTTCAATTACTCAAATTAAAAATTTAAAAATAAATCAAATTACTCTCTATATTTCAAATCTATGGAAAGCTCATGTATAAAGCATTATTCCCTCCAACTCTTATTTTCCAGCAGTGGTGTTTTTTTGTTTTGTTTTGTTTTGTTTTTTATGTGACTCACAAGGGTCTTTGGGGGTTTTCTTGCAAGTGCCTTAAGGGATGAAATAAAACAAAGTAATGTATGCATGCACAGTGACACAGTGAGGGAACAGATTAGACTTTTTTTCATAACCCATTGCTATTTAAATGAGATAATCTGATCTAAGCAGAGCACCAGAGGCGAGAAGGCTGATGAAGATAAACACAGAGATCATTACTTTAAATTCTGTGTATTTGTTGTAAGGATGCATGACAGCCTTCTCTTTACAATATAGTTGAAATTTAAACATTGCTCGATATTAACATGCTAAGAATGAGCACTCACTTTCTGGATTAAAGATTTAGACAGAATTTTGAGAAGCTGATATCAACAGAAAAGTGTCCTGAGTGCTCAGGAAAGAAAAGAAATGTTTCTTCAAAAAAAAAAGCTGTCTCAAGTTTTCCTCCCATGGCTGCCCTTAGCTCACGTTCTGTCCTGTGGAGCTACCATGCAAGGCTTGTTGCCAGCAGTATCACTCCAAGAGAGAAAGCCATCTTAAGCATAGCCCAGATGCACATTAGGCTGTTATTTAGAAATGGGAGCTATGCCTGGATCTGCTGCAGGTTGCCCATGCAACTGTGTGTGACTCATCTGTCTGTCTCTCTGGTTCCTCCCTTTCCTCCTTTGCCTATAGGGTTATGTTCAATGCTGCAACGCAAATAATAATTTGATCATATATATGTTACAAAAGCCTTTCACCCATCCTTTTCCATTACCCAGGTTAGGAACATAGGATCTTATATAAGTATGGATTGCAGATCTTCAGGGAGAAGAGAAACAAGTACTGTTTGATTTTCCCAGTGGCTGATCTAAATATACGATGCTGGGGGAACAAATAAGTCTGTTGGTAGCTCCCTTCACAGCAGCATAGATACAGTCCCACTCTGGCATCAATTTCATTGCTTCAATCTCAGCTTCCCTGATTCCTTCTGTCACTTCTCCTAGGCTTCTTACCATTCAGGAAGAGGAGGAGAGCTATCTCCTAAATGTTTCTGCAATTTCACTCTTCCTGGAATGCTTATCCAAATTTTGTGTCTTTCCCATTCCCAAAGGTTGTTTTGACTCCCCTCTTCTCTGATTCTTGGTGGCTTCTGTGCTTCAAAAATATATAATCTTCAATACAGAGATGGCCTTCGCAACTGTCCTTTGCTCTACTGGTGATCTCAGATGGAAGCAATTGGAATTTCCAGTGTTAAAGCTAATGAAAAAGGAAAGTGTCAGTAAAAACTGTCAGGCACTTAAAATTAGCCATAGACAAGATAAGTATTAAAAGCCAAACCAGTTAGTCTGAACTTTCATTTTGGAATGAGGCAGTAATTATATTTTTACAATCTTTTGGCTTATTGGATGAAATTCAATTGAAGATGCAACTGCAACCTCCCGGGCTGTATTTTGGCCCATCATTTTGAAACTGCTAAATTAGAGAGAGAAATTTCCTGATGTAAAGTGTCCTGATACTCCTTTGGGTCACAGCATGATGAATATTGAATACATCACATCCCACGCTCTGCCTGCAGTCTCTTGCAGATTTATTGTTAGCATAACAGCACCTTTAGGAATGGAACAGCAGACCATATATTTTAAGACAAGTGACATCTTTGCTATTTCTAACAGCAAACTGTGGAGATGAACTAGTCCAGCCTGGAAATGTTAAGGCACTTCTGAACAACCAGAGGCATTCAGAGACCCACTGATGAGTCAGAGAAAGAAAATAATTAGGTTTCCCTTGCACAACATGGAAGTTCTCATGACTTTGGGAAACAGTGACCCTGAACGTTCTATTTCTGTAAATGACTCCCAAGCCTCAAGCAAGAGAGGACGACTGGTGATGTAGCGAGGCCCTGGCAAAGGCTAATGTGGGCTTTGGCAGATGGGAGAGAAGGTCTCTCAGGTGTGACCTTCATTCTCATCTTCCTCTGGTACCTCATTTGCCTTTCCCCTTACATGCAGCAGATCAGTTGTCTGGGTCTGACGTGGGCCAGTGAAATCCCAGCTAACAGCCAGTACTCTGAGAACTGCCACATGTACACAGACACAAAACCAGGGCCTTCAATTAATACTTACTGGATTAACAGGAAAAATATTAGTATCCAAAAAAGGATGTGAAAATGTGCAAGATAAAGGAAAAGCTTGACGTATAGTAGTGAAAATAAGTTATTTTCCTAATCCATCACCCGGTTTTGCAGACATAACATTTGGAAAACATTATTATCCAAATGTTGCCTTAAGGTGGAAAACAGGTGAGTTGTAGACAGCGAGCTGCTCTGTTTCTGTTCATTTCTAGAAGGGCTTACACAGAGCTGGTCTTTAATTTTAGGAAGGAAAATGAACAATTATTTCCTTTTCCCATCTCTTATCAGAACCACAAACTGCTGCTAACTCAAGGGTAAAAAGGAGACAAAAAAAAAAAAAAAAAACAGTATGTGAGAAATGTGAACCTCTGACTTCAGCACAAGACTATGTAAGGGACAGACCCTCTCGTGACTGAGAGGACTGGTGCTCAGGAAGCCCGTGAGCAACTTCTGGATCTGCCACTTGCTGGCTGCAGGAGCAGGAGGATGTTACAATGCAAAGTGGAGTTTAAGATAGCTATTTCCTTCATTGCTCAATTCCAAGAGGGATATATTCACAACAGTTTGTGGTTTCAACTGCTATGGTAATGAAGCACATGTAGAAAGGAATGACAATCCGGCAGTGATTATAACATCAGTAAAGAGGTGACAAGTGACATTAGCAGCGGTGAGAAGGACTCAGCTTGGGTATTTTTATGCCTCCACAGATTTCAATGGCAGTCTTATCATTTGTTTTGAAAAAGGAAGAATTAGGGCAAGGCTGAGCATTTTTGAAAGCCTCACCTATCATATTTAAGGATTGTAAGGGTTTTTGCAGCTTTGCAGTAAAAAACAGAAGCCCACCTCCCAGGCAGTCTTTACTCAGAGTCAGACGTGTATCACTGCGATGTTTCCCAAGTATGCCATATCACGTCAAACTGACCTGCTGGATATGTCAATCATTTAACGTTATATAATGTGGGCTAGATTCACGTTATAGAAGCATCTTCCTTATTATACTTCGTTTCCAAGAAAAAAATGTCTTTTTGAATTCCCTCAAGTGCATGGACATATGGTGAAAAAGAGGATAGAGCTCAGATGCTTCTTTGAGGGTCAATACACTTTCAGATTTTAGGTTGCATTGATTTAGCTGTCAGAAAGATGTTATTTACAGTTCCTGAATTTAAGTGGAGCATGCTAGAATTCATGGAAGTCATTACTGGAACTTTATGTTTTCTGTGTGGCTCCAGAGTAGAAGTCTTTTCTACAGTCTGAAAGGCCTAACCCATTCTTATAGTGGTTTACATAATTACTGCTTCTTAATCTCTTTGATTAGTTACTTCACATGAAACGAAATGAGTTCTTTTTCTATATTGTGAATTTTACATGGTTTCTTTCTGCTTCATATCAAGTCATTTAATCTCTTTGTATGAAATGCTCATTAACTTCGTAAAATAACATTCTGGTGCTTTATATATATATATATATATATACACATATATAAACTTTGTGTGTGTGTGTGTGTGTATGCAACAGCTTCAAAGAAAATTCAATTGCACTTTATTATCAGTGCCAAGAAGTTGAAATTAACAGGTGATTAAACACTGAAAATATTTTGAGCATTTCCTTTTGCCAGGAATAGAAAATTTAAGTAGAAAATAAAAATACAAACGCCGCCTTAAGACGGCACAATAATGTATCACTGACACAGTTGACTTAAGTTAGACACATCATTGTTTTCGAGGCCAATTTAACTGAGTATAATTCCTACATTTAATGTATATAATAATCTCACCATTAAGCTAACATTTAAGACATTGTTTTGCAGAGGTCACTATTAGACGAGGATACTTCATTAATGAATGTGCAACTAAAACCCCAAAGCTGGATTTTGAGATTCCCTGTTACAGAGTTGAGGCTGTGGCATCTTGGTCTGGTGTATTGTTACACTAATCAAATAATGGATTCCCTTGAAGTTTAACAATCAATTCCTTTCTCTTTCTAACATCACAACCCGTGCGTCAAGTAAAGCACTAGCATGTGAAAGGTTAGGTTTTAGTGTGGTAAGAGTGACAGACATGTCCTACATGAAATGAAGAGAAAACCAGCTGTAAACTGTAACTTTCCACTAGTAGAAAAAGGACGCAAATGGACAGACAGTAAGAATGATAAGGATTTAACCTGTTTCTGGAAAACAGGCCTTGGAAATGCACAAAATGATTAAATCTGCTTTACTTAGAAATGGAAACCCAGATCTAATTTCCATATGGCTTAATATTCCCACCCAGCAGATCTGCACACACTGACATTGGGTGAAGACCTTGCTCGCTAACTTTTAAGAGCTGTAACCATATCCACTACTTCCACGTAATCACAGGCTGATCATCCCTTCCATTGTTTGCAGAAGCTTGAAAATAAAATGTCTCTAGTTATCGATTTGCTACTTCTTTTTCATTTAGCAATTATTGATTGCTGTTTATGTGTGTGTGTTTCTTGTTGAGTAGAAATTAACACTGAAAACTTCTTGGAATTCACTGCATTCGTACCTACTTGGCATTCCCGGGGGAAATTTGCTATCACAATCATTGTACCTGGGCTTTTCAAAAATCTTTTTTTTTTTTTTTTCCTCCTCCAATCTCTTAGCCACAAAGAATTTATATATTCAAAATCTTTTTATTTATTTATTTATTTATTGCTATTATTGGCACTTGTCTGGGACAGAAAATGGGGTTGTCACAGAGCTGAGTTCACAGACTTATTTCAGATAATACTACATTTTTAAGGTTTTGGTTCTTATGCCTACATTACAAACAGAAAACTCCTAGGGATGTGGGGCATTTCTTTTTTCTTATGACTATATGGAAGAGAAACTCGGGATTACCACTAAAATTGCTGTGTGTGCATGGGAAGCCAACTCTGAGACATATGCTGATCTGTAATTTGAGAAAAATATGAATGGATTAGTCTACTGGGGCCATGTGTAGGGACTGGATGAATGAAAATTTATGAGGTAGAGATGAGACATTGTTTGAACCATATTATATCCAGATCCTATGGTTTTCCTACTTTGGTGCTATCAGCTCCAAAAGCAATCGAAATCACAAGCCAAGTACACATTTTCCATGAGACTAGATTGTAGTTCTGAACCTTCAAATAATGAAAATAGATTCTTCTTATTTATCTCGTGTTCATTTTTCATCCTTCAGAATTCCCCTTTTCTATATTCTGTCATCAAATATTAAGGTTAGACTTCAAACAAACAAATAAAACAAAAAAAAATCAAAGTGAAAAGCAACTTTTAATTCACATGGAATTACATGGTTTCAGAAACTGCAGAGAAAACTGCACCTAATATTTCCAGATTTGTGCTAATAATTGCATTAGTTGACAATATACTTATCACAGTTACTATTCAGACAGAAATAAAGCTCTCTGTCTTCTGTGTAGGTAAGAGGGAGTAAGAGAGTGATTTCTGAATACAGAGGTAGAATTCAGACCAACAGGACACCAGCAGCCCACACTTCTCTGGGTCTTTCTGCTTCCCTAGATCTGTGTAAGGTCTGTCTGGAGGTGACAATACTTGTCCTAGTATGGCAGCTTAAAGAGGAAACTGTCTGAAGTCCTATCAGCTTTGCAGCAGGAGGTAAATCTATAGAAGTTAATCCTAACCTCTATGCCTTTACTTTTATGAGTTTGATTTTTAGACCCTTTTAGGATTTTAGCAGTAGGATTTTTTTCGCCTGTGTAGCATAATACTACGGTATTGTGTCCTTTGTTCAATATTAATATATGTTTTATTGTTCTACTCTAATTACATTCTCTTTGTTAAAGGGGCAATATGTTTTCCTCTGACAGATCCTGCATCTCGTTGTTACTGGATCTTGGTTATTCTCTGCCATTGTTATTAATAATTTGTAGCAATTGAATTGGTATTAGACTATTACGCTGCTAAATCACTTTTGTTGCTAATTAAGGCACTATCTGTGATATTGTTTAGCTCCAAACGCCATGCTCCTGCTATAATTACCTGAAAGTCATTCGTTTCTAGTTATGTAAGTCAGGTCTTTTAATGAAGCCTCCTGTGAGCTTTGCCATGGTGTGAGCTGCCGTCAGTAGGAATGAAACATTCTCATGGACAAAGATATTTTTGTAATGACAAATGTACCTTTCACTGTACTCCTGGAAGGCCTTAGAAATAGAATAATTGTACTTGATGGCTCCAAACTGGGCACAAAAGAAGAAGGAGGGTTTTGAGGGAAAAGTGAAAGATCGCTGAAGCAATCCAGCTATTCAAGATACCAGCAAAGAAAGTCACCATTGCTTTAAAATGTCTTCTCTTCACAATATACTTGTATGTAAGATCAGATCTATCGTACTGTGTTCTTGAGATAATATTTTCTCTGAATAGGCAACATCACTTCATTATTTCCCTGGGGACTTCATTCACTTTTGCTCCCAAGCAGAAGACACAAAATGGCTGCCCTTAGGCCATTAGTGGGAGCTCACATTAATGGCTAGGGGACTTACTGATGTATGTCTAAAGTAAGCATGACTCCCTTTTAGTGATAACACATCTGGCATAATCTGTATATTTCAAACATTTTAAATAGATCCATGAAAGTCAAAACCGCTATTTGTTAGTGTGTAGTTCATCCTGAAGTCATTTTGCCTGAGTATAAAATGATAGCGGATAGTCATAGTGAAATCAGTGTGCGAGGGCTGTTCCTTACCCCCACACACACACTATACATGTGCACACCAGTGCCATAGTTAGGTAGAATTTGATTTCTGCATCTTCATTAGTTCATTTCTATTTCCGACGTGAGCAGACAGAACCAAGAAGGCTGCAGTACTGGCAGTTTTTCAAGCAGTGACAGGCTGGACTGAAGTCACATCTCACCTGCTGGCAGTGTCACCCTGAGCACCCTTGTCTTGCTGCCAGCGCCTGCTCAAAGGAGCATTCAAAGGCAAAGGATGGCTCATGCTGTTAGCAGCTTCACCTTTCTTTTATCTCTTTATCTCTTTATTTTTTGTATGGGGATTTTTGTGGGAGATGTTCTGTCTCCTTTCCCATCCCAGCTCCAGCAGCCACCTCGTATCTTGCAGAGAAAGGCTGAGGTAGGCAGGGGCACGTCACTACAAAGCTTTGGTTCATGGTCAGTTATTTTCACACATCCGTTTCGTGCCTATGGGTATATTGTTTACAGCTGGATTTCCTTAAAAACTGATGCAAAGCTCATTATCATTTGAGATAAAAAAGAAAACAGGAGCATGTTATAAAATCAGAGAACAGACCTTGTCCTTTGGCTTCCTCTTTGCTGAATTGCTGTGTGCTCTTGGACAGATTTTTGTTTATATTGCTTCACTGCCTCAGCAGACATCCAGGCTGCCATTCCTCCCAAACTGCAACTTTGTCTCCATCTAATAGACCATGCACCCAACTCACCCTGGAAAATGGCTTTGTGGTTTAGAGTAAAATCTATCAAAACTTTGACTCACGTGCTTAGATGGCCTTCCCACCAACACAGGAGTGGTTAACGGAACACAGTTTCTTCATCTTCTAATAATGTCTCACTTCATACACTTACACCAAATAGATTTTGATGATTGATTACTGTTCTTACAGCTTATATATATATATATATAAAATTATACTGGAACAGCCAATGTGAAAAAACCTGCAGGGGTTAATCTCTGCTGACATCTTGTTGAGCACTAAACTAATCAGATTCATAGTTCACTCATATTAGTCTAAAGCTACTGAAATCACTGACAGTATAGTGCATCAAATCAGAATATAACATTATAACTTCAACTGCTGTTTCTAATTAGATTTATTCTACTTTACACTGAATGTAGTAGAAATAAAAGAGTTTTCTCTACATCTTTCTTGTAAACATTTGTGGTATTCCGAAAGAGAAATTGTTTGCTCCAGGCCAGAGAAAATGTAGTTGTCTATGCAATAGATATTGAATTCATATTTGTCTGACAAGTGACCTTATCAGCCATGACTTGTCATCTTCTAATTAGTGTACATTTTTTTTTTTTCACTAAATCAACCCCCAGCCTCTCCTAAAGATAAACGGATGTTATACAAAATTGTGTGCAGTGTTGCAATTAAAATGGTGGTGTACATGTACGCCACAAATTTGCCTTAAAGGAAGGTACATCTCTGTAATATATCAATCTGCCTATGAAGCTGATAGGCAGTCTAAGACTAACCGCAGAATGCTGAAATTTTACTGTGAGAGCCAAGGACTAGGAACAACTCCATATTATTAAAAATATTTCAAAGTATAGAAAGCAAACAACAAACCAGGTTTTGTTATTAATCCTGGATGTTTGCTTTTAAAACAAATCAGAAATAAATATTCCTCATAAAGTCTGAATCCACATGAAGTTCATCTGGATGGCAAGTTCATTTTTGTTTCCATATGTATTTTCAAGATTTTCTATGACAATGTTTAAATTCCCAGATGTTGAAGGATTTATCCTCACAAGATCTCTGAGTGTGTTTTGTAGTGATATTTACTTTTACAAAGCCTCCTCAATTCAAAAGCATTAAATTGGCTAAAGTAGGTAAGAAAAAAAGGATGAAACTCAGCTATTTGTCAGCTACATGACAGTATCAAAAAGACCTTTTCTCTGCCAAAACAAACCTTTACATATTAAATGCAATGTAGAATTGCATCAACTGTCAATGCTTACCGCTGCTGCCACCTCCAAAGTAACTTTCAGGCACTGGCTCCCAAGGAGCTGGAGCATTTTGGGAGAGAATCGAGCTCAGATTTTCAGTCTGACAAAGCAGCACTGGTGCCTCTGAGCTACTCCAGGTGACTTGTGAAAGCTAAGATCTCTGCTCGGTCAGCACTGTCAAAATCGATAATTTCTGGAGATGTACAGAATTAAAACTTTAGGAGCTGGGTAAGCTTTCATATAAATAGCCTGCATGTCTACAACTTTTAAGCAGGTCCAGGAACAGATAGCTGCAGATTAAAAGACGTGAAAATTTGAATTTAATTCCTTTGCAAGTTAAATGCCCATGTCCTTAGACACCTTTGAATGTTACAAATTATCCGTGTTTTACAAGATAAAGAAACTGACCTGACAGTTAAGCATCTAACACCTGTGTGACAAAAAGACTGAAACTCTGGAAACAGAATCCAGCCTGATTCACATTTTTTTCCCTTAAGACAACATATCCCTACTCTTTTAACTAAAAAAAAACATTAAGACATGATTTGAAAAATCAACTGAAATTCATATTTTTTTAAAGAAACTTAACCTGAGTTAAGATTTCTTGTCTCAGTCTGATATATATAAAATACTGTACTGTGCATAAACATGGCTAATTTATGGGGAGAAGATGAGAAAAGAGCACTTTGTCAGCCCAAAATTGGATGTTCACTGCAGGCCAAAATAATAAACCAACAATATTTTATAATGAACTGACATTTGACTAAAATGTCTAAACAGTTTTTGAGATAATGGGGATGTGAAAACACTACCAAGCAGGCAATAAGTGCTTTGAAACAAAATGTTTTACATTCCATTGGTAGCAAATATTGAGGAGCGGAAACCTGTAGCACTCTGCTTTGTTCCTTTAAAACTCTGCACTCCAAACCTACCTAAATTAGACCAGGATCTATCATTGATTATGTCATTCCCCAGAAATATGGCCTTCAGACTGTTTGTCATAACTCCATTGGTGATACTACACCGCAGACGTATTAAGTATCAGCCCAGATGATACAATTTTCCAGCTCCTACAAGCCAAACAAATATGTTCTCTGCCTTCTGGGACAAACGTGCCTGCAGATGGATGACACCGGGCTGTGATGTATGGGCTGAAGCTCTGCAACCCCTCGTGGACTTTTACGGTGCCTTTCCACCAGTACGATCAAGGCCCTTACATTTACAGGACAGACAGTCGTTCAAATACCTAAACCCCAATGAAATCAGAGGATCAATTCAAGTTTGTCTTAGCAGCCTGAAACTCTCCACGCTCTCTATCTCTTCTGATGTTCTGTTTGATAATATTTTAACTCTGTGTTATTTAATGCATTTTGTTTTTCTGTCTCTGTGTTTCATAGACGCTGTGATTCTTTGATTCTATGAAATGCAGAGACAGACAAACAAAAAGCATGTTGTCTTTGCATTTATTACATGTAAATGCTCGCGGTACGCCTGTACTGTAAGGCCTGCCCACCCCTGCGCCATGCAGCTGTGAGGAGCAGAGGAGTGCTCTCCTTCCTTTGGCACGTTACAGAATCAAACCACTTTCCTTTTTTCACATCTGCTTCAGTTTGAATTTCACCACTGGCATAGATGAGATGACTAATCCAATTTCTGTCTATGTAGAGCGTCCTCTTGCAGTCCTTTCTGCACATCTACTTTTTCCCTGAATAGTTGTCATTTAATGCCCCGTTATCTTAGATGGCACTCATTTAGTGGTTTATTAAGCAGTAATTTAGCAGCCTGTTATCAATTCCTGCTGTAGCTAGGAAAAATATGCAGTCCAAGTATGCAAGATTTGTGCAGAATTACAGCATTTTTGTGATTTTTGGATTAGAGAAAAATTACAGAGAAGTAATACATATGAAATGTTTTGCCTGCATTTTATTATTGTCCCTCCATGAAAGCTCCCATCAGGCTGCTCAGAATGGAGATTGCCCTATCTCTATTTCTGCCTCCAGTCCAAGCAATGACATTGTGCAAAATTGTGCAGGACTCCACGGAGTGAGTTAAGCAAAAGGAGGTCCTAAGCCTGGACTGGGTTTTCTGCTTGTGTTCTGACCTTTCTGGAAGGTTTCCAGGTAGGGAGAAGGCATGAGGCTTAGATTAGTTTTTGTGAGCTTAGTGAAAGGAGAGGGAAAATGGGGCATTTAAATGAAAGTACAGGCAAGGGTAGAAACCAAAATGTGCCCTAGGCGTTAATTACAGTAGTGTCAAGGGATCTGTGTAAATCACAGCAGGAAAGAAGTTGGTTTTGCAAAACAATGTTGATGATAACAAAGACAAAGTCTTGATTTGAAATTACAGCTTTCAAGTTCTGGATAAAATAGAAACATTTTCTTTAGTAAATCATTCCTGTTTCTTAAAATTGCCGGATTACAAGAAGTACTTAAAGTAGAGGTAAAAGGAGGCAAGAATGAGGATAAAGAGATGCCAGCCAGCTAAACTGGCAATGACAATCAAGTAGATACCAGAGAAGTGTAGATATAGATGTATTTTTTTATAGAAAATCTGTTCTGGTTTTGTTTTCCCTCTGGAAACATAAGCATCGGAGACACCAGAGGACAAATCATACAAACTGTCCCCAAGTGGCAATTCATCCCACGCTCCACAGGCTCTTCTTTGGAGTGAGTGCCTTGGGAAGAATGAACAGGGACCCCTAGAAAAACTGTATGTTGGATTCCTCTCTTTGCAATATCATAGCATTGAAACAAAGACTAAGTCATCAGAAAGGGAAATGGACTGCCTGAATGGTGTAATGGAAGGCCTCTCCACCTTATCGTTTTCCCCCGGGTGTTTCAGCCTGCTGGTATCATCAGTGACATTTCCCCCCACCCACTCCTGACTCCCAAGCACAGCAGCTGTCATCTTGGCCCTGCCTGCTGAGCCCTCCCCTCCTGTCTCTGCTCCAAAGGAGAGTTTCAGTGCAGCCCTATCAGCCTGCATACTTTTTCTCCATTCAGTTGTGTTTTGTTTTGCTATTTATGCTGTCATTTTACTGAGAATAGATTGGAAAAAAAGGTCATTTTTTACTTGAGTGGAAAAGAACAGTAATTTGACAGTAAGACACTCCTGGCTTGCCATACATCAGAAGTGTTGATATTAGCCCCTTTAAAACAGACACTAGGGACAAAAATTGTCTGAGAACTCAATTGCTAGCTATTACTTTCCAAAACATGAGCATTTACAAAGTTTACAATGTTTCTTTCTTCTGCTAAATTTTAGGATGCCGTTACTGAAATGGCTTTAACTTCATTTGTGTTTGCTCAGAGAAAGATCATCATGAAGATATTAAATAGTCACAAAAGATGATGGCTTCAAATAGTGTCTTTTGGCTGATCTATAATCATTTGCTTTGGCAATTTTATTCAAGAACATTAGCACTGATCGCTTATGCTGTGTTCCTAATTATTTCTGAAATATTGTGCTGTTGTTCATGCTGAAATGCATAACGAGCAAAGCAGTAGGTTAGTTTGAAATGCAATGTTCTAACTGGTTTTTAATCAATGAGTGATAATGATAGCTTGTGTTTTGACTTTTACTGTTTAATTGCCAGTAATAAAGCAGAACTTTGTTGATGATATTTAACAGAGTTCAGTTTCATTTATCTCCATTTATTCTATTTATTGTAAAAGTGCCTAAGAGCTTTCAGTACTTGACACAATAACAAAACATACAGTGCAAATTATTTTTAGATTGTCCAATATTTTCCACAATAGAAGGTTATGATACCCTTTTGTGGGCAACTATTACACTTCACTGTTTTCAGCAGGTGTTCAAAATCCAGTATGTGTCTAACAGTGCAGGTATGTTCCATGAAATCCCAAGATTTTTTCTGAGGTAGACTTTTTACGCCTTCTGCTGCTTATGATACTTAGTTTTTGTTTTGTTTTGTTTTGTTTTGCAGAATGCTAAACCAATAATAATTAAATAAAAATTTTCTAAGGGTAAGCCAGATCTGCAAGTACACATATAATCAAAACAGTCATACAGGCTCAAATTAAAAGTGCATCCAACCTATCACATGGCAGTCAGAGAAAAGGAGACACCTAAAGAAGAGTGAAAGAGCAGGGCTGATATATAGCTGGAATACCATATTGCATACTCCTCTACTTTTACACTACATACAAAGCCCAAAGCAGAGCAGAAATAGAATGATTTTTTCTGTTCAGAATAGTGGACAGAAAGCAAAATCCCCTCAGAGCGGAGAAGTGTTCATGGAAATATAAAGGGCTAGGAAGTAAAGCAAGGAGATATTTCTGCTTGACCCCTGAGTTTCTTGACTGGCTAATAATCAATTTTGCAATAGACAGTACCTGATATTTGGCCAGGAAAGACCATTTTTTAAGTTTAATTTTAAGTTCCAAATTTAGTTTCAATCTACTAAAGGAGTGTCAATACTGTGACAACAAGCATATGAAAATCAGTCAGTCAACCCAATATATATGAAAATAATACCCTGTTTGATTAATCTAGTTTAAATCAGGATCGTCCTTCAGTTTAAAAAAGTTATAAATGTCTCTTGCATTCCTCTTAATCTTGTCTGGCCTGACATTATCTTAATTGCTTAAGATGATTTTTTCCCAGGATTTTATTCCCAAATTATCAATCATCTGTGAACAAGAAGGGAGTGGCAGTCTGGGATTTCATTATCAAATCTTCCTATATCCTAAAGATTTTTGCCATGGTGGTAATTTGGTCTACAAAAATAAATTCTCTCAACATGACTTTCTTTTATTATCTTCATGATCTCTATTATTTTTAAGTATTATTCTGGAAGATAAACCTTTCTATCTACATGCAAAATCATTTCTGATGTCAAGTTATTACAGCTAGTTTCTGCTTTATTCATGCCTGTTATTTAAGCCTTAGTGGGAAAAGCTAACATCTATGAAGCAGCCATTTCATTCCAGTTATTCAAAGTAAATAAGCAAAATTTAAATAGCATGTACACACAGCTTAAACATCCACCTGCAATTTAAGACCCCTATAATGGTGATTGTATCAAGGTTTCTACAAGGTCTGGGACTCATAATAATGAAAAAAACAAACAAACAAACAAACAAAAAACCAACTACTTCACATTACAACGTTTCCTGTTGAACATAAATGGGAATTACAAAGCGTGCCCTATGGAAACAAAAGAGGAATCGTTGTTTGCTTTAGTACTTTCAAACTATTTGCAAACTAGCCCTTTTCATCATTTCTTTTTCATTGCAATAAGGCTGGATTTTTGCTACTGAGTTTTGCCTGAAAATAATGCAGCTGTCATTGATATCCAATAGCTATTGTACATAGTTTTTGAGCACCAAAATATTTAGTAAACCAATTATCATTTACTATACATTATACAGCCAATATGAATAGAAGAGCGGAAAGATGTTCTTAACAGATCTCTTCCCACTTTCCTTACAGTGTAGATTTGTGTGTGTGAGGATTTTCTTGTAAGGATGTATATGTACTATACATCTATATATGCAAATAAGTATGAATAAATACATGTTACATAGTACAGTCTTAGAAGACTGAGAACAAATGGGGTTTCTGTTGCTTGTATTCTGTTCATTAGGGGTTGATCCAATGCTCACTGAAGTTTATGAAACGCTTTCACTGACTTGAAAGCACTTTGACTCATAAGTTGACTCTCTAAATAGGGAAAAGAAGAAACTTGATGAGGCATGAAAATATATCTACTGCCAGCTATAAAAATGTTAGCCAAACTTAACACCCATCAAGATGCTGAATATTTTCTATACTGAAATTACAGTCTTGCTGGGAAAAAAAAAAAAAAAAAAAAAAAAAGGAAAAAAAAGTCCTTATAAATTCAATTGTACTTGATTTGTATTTTTCCAACAGATTACCCAAGTTTTCTGCCATCAAGTGGGAAGAGGGGTGCCACAAAAGATTTGTGTAAATGTCCTTGGAGGTTTAAAGGCTCGGTTGTCCCAGAAATTTCAGGCTAGCCAAGAATGTGGAGGGGGCAGCAAGCAGGGTAATAAAGCATTTCATCCTAAGTCCATGAAACCAGTCATACAGTTTATCCTAACACAGAAAAAACGAGAAAAGAGATACAGGGCTATTCCTTCCCTGAGGCTTCATCAGGATCTAGAGGAAGAAGGTGGTGGAACAATTCCTTTTTGTCTCTATCTGTCTCCAGAGTCACTGGATGGGAGCACAGTGATGCAAGGCAAGGTGCTTAATGAAAAGACTGAAATGAGTCTGAAATAGAGCTTAAAGGTTGGAAGAATTTTTCACAAAGCTTTTTTTTTTTTTTTTTTTTTAATTTTCCTTTCCCCGTTTTAAGTATAAGAACACTGTAGCTTGCCAAGTTGTTATGTACTCTTCCAAGTTACTACTTCACTCTGTCCCTGTTTCTACTGTGCAACTATTAAAAGTTGCAAATGGCGTTTTGGAGTCATCACATAAAAAAACAGAGCTGACCAACACCAGCAGTGGTAAAAATTATCTGAGCTTGATTAATCACTGTCCTCTTAAGACAGTAAAGCACAGTTACACTTTACACACACAGACACACAAACAGTTACAGAAGAACAAAGTGCTGGATTTATTTAACTGGCAGGATATTAAATGATATAGCTGTTATCTTTTCCTGTATTGTAAATTATTGAATTAAGCCTTCAGTCAGTTTGGCAACAGTGCCAAATGAATATTACAGCAGTACAATGCAGCAAACAGTATCTGTCATCAAATCTAGGCCTCACTTATAACTGAAATTACAGTGAACAAAATGCTTGTGCAGTAGATTGGAAAAGGTTCGTTATTATTTATTCATTTTGCCTAGTAACACAAAAACTAATGAAATTTCATTGAGAAGAGTGCACGTCAAGATTACTATACATCATAAAGACACATCCCTCTAACTTCTCTGTGGATATTTGTCTCTGTAATTAGATGTCTGTTCCACAATAGTTCTGTATCTGAAGGACATGGCCAAGTTCGTGACATAAAACAAATCACCTGCACAAATGAAAAGGCTTCCTTTATCTTGTCTATATCTTGCACAATAGCACAAAAGCCTGCAGAAAATCTTTCCATAAAGACCATGAAGTCACGCACAGTTAGCGATTCTAACATTGTTACTTACACATTTTTTTAAAAATAAAATATCACATTATTAATATAGTTCACACATTGGTGTATTTATAGTCCCTATACCTATTCAAGGCATGGTATTTTTACACATAACTTCACAATGAATTGTTTGTAAATCTGTGTTGATCTTTAGCCAAAAGTGTAGATTAGTGAAGCTCCATTGAATGCTATCCAGTGTGCACAGCTTATGAGCAATTTTCTGACACTGCAGCTTGAACTTTGGGATTGGAGTCCCTCGGGAATATTTTGATTTTGTACTGAATGAAATTAATATCACATAAATCCAAGGTTAGAGTTTGATTGTAATATTCAATATGATATTATGAGAGACATCAAATTCTGGCATTCAGATATCTATCATTAATTATTTTGAAATTAGAATGTGTGTATCTGCTAGACCAAAACACAGATGTATAGTAAATTCACTGATACCCAATTATATTCACAGAAAGTTAGCTTAAAGAGTTGGAGCAATACTTGATAATATAACAGAACTATAAAAAAATGTTTGAAGCATCAGATTGTGATGAAAACTATTGTCAATATGTATATTTAATTGGAAAAGGCTCATAATTCAAGAATATGATCATTTTTGCATAATAGCTATTACATGTGAAATATTACACCTAATTTTACATATAAGGCTTAGGCAATCTTGACATCTGGGTATAGTAGTAACTAATGCCATATTTTACATATTTATTCTTTGTTTTTATACCGAAGTACCTCAGGAAAATGCACAGTGTATAGCCTGAGTAGCCTCTGATCACCCTACCTACAACACCATACAAACTTTAAATATAAGGAAATATTTTGGAATATTTGAATAGTTTTTCAAAGAATAAAGTTGGGAGGGTACAGAATTGTTCTTCTTGAAGGTATTTAACTTTTCTCTGCCATTCGCTAGGGCTGTGTGTCTCATTTCACCTGCTTACACTCACTATTTTTTGAATGTACCGCCAGCCTACTGAGGCTGTATCCCAGATGAAAGGGATGCCTTGCACTGTTGACTGTCATCTTATAGACAGCTTGGTATATAACAGCTGGGCTTACGCACCAAGCTTCAATTCATTACCAAGAGTTTTTCAGACTTCAGTAGGGCCAGGACTTCACCCCATGTGCCACCCTGACGCCTACCTTTCTCACCATATCAGAGACAGCTAAGTGTCGGTCTGGTTTGGGTGTCTGATGACAGAGACAATGTAGAATTTCACCACTACTCCCAATTTGACTTTTTCAATAGAAGCTGAAACTTGAAAGGAGCCCAGTGTCTCCAGAGCTCTGTACATCAGTGTCTGAAGGGAGAAAACACATGAAAGTTGAAGGCCCTTTGGGAAAATCCTACAGGTTTTAGGTTGCTTCTGCCTGCTCAGACCTATAACATCTCTTCTAATCTCCCTTTCTCTATATAAGTCTCCTGGTTCACTCTCTGATTAAGAACTGAATGAGAGGGTGAGGAGGGATGCCTGCCTCCCATTGCTGATAATACTGACAGGCTCTTCTCCTTTTTCCAGAATGCTTTCATGGACCTTTTCTCTTTCTCACTTCTTTTCCCATCTTCTCTTTCACTGTTAATATCTTATTCATCGCACTGATGTGTGTTACTCTAAGTCCATACTTTCCTGCTAGCAAACAGCATTGCATCCATTACCTCTCATTCTGTACCAGTCATGCTCCTTAAAGTCCTTGAGCTAGCTGGTCCAGGCTTTGGGTGAGGAAAATAATCATTCCATTCAGCTTCTGTCAAGATTTAATCAAACGCCCCAGTGTTATTTGCAGAGAAAGACTCAATCACATTTAAAAATCTGTGGGCTCTATAAATTCCCCCCTCTTCAAATTAAAATTTACTGGTGTCTTAAGTTGTGAAGAAAACTAGACAGATTTTGAAGTCATTCGTATTTTTTCATATTTTTTTCTACTTATGCTGTCACTACAAGGAGGAAGTCTCTAACTCACCTGCCCCATCCTTTTTGCTAGAACTGACAGGTGTTTTACTATGAAGCTGATTTAAAAGAGGCCTTTTAATCAGGTGTCAGCTTTGGCCCATAAAGTCATATTAATGTTTTGGATCAGATATGAGGCTCTATCTAAGGCACATTAAGAAAGATTCATTAGAAACTCACTACCCCTGGAATTTACAGCCTTCCTGGAACTTAATAGCCTGGATAAATTTATCCTTATCTGGTTTGCTTATGTGAATTATAGCACTTTTGCATTTAGAATCTTTTTAGAGTGCAGGTTTTATCATTATTCTCATCTCTTTTTTCTTATGAAAGAACACACTAATATGCTAGATATATATCTGCCTAGGCAGCAGCAAACCCCTTTGTGCCTATTGCATGACTCCAAGTGAGGAAAGAACAGCCCTGGTCCATCACTTTCTTGGGATTCTTCTGGCTGTCTCTTCTACAGCACTCAGAACAAAGGACTCCTAATCTCTGATTAGCTCCACAGAGCATCATGGCAACTGAAATCACAGGAATTGAAAATGCTGTACACTTTGGAGATCTAAGACCAACAGAACTGGACATTTCTGGTTCTTAAACAATAAAGACTCTTGAGTTTGTCTACTTGGAGCTGATTCAAACAGAAAAAAAAAAAAAAGTCCAACAAAAAAGTCCAACATGGTGTTTTTTTATTATTTATTTTACAAATGCAACATAATGTCTTCTGGGACACTTTCAGTTTCACCAAGCAAAAGCTGTCCAATACTACTGGTCAGTTCTGGACAAGAATAATTGTCCACTTCAATGGTTTGCAACACTGGTCAACCAAGTTATTTATATGTATCCTATAGAGTGGGACACTGCCTGCCTGAGCTGCACTCTGGCTGTATTGCCTGGTATCTCCAGTTGAGAAAATGCATCATAAGAAACTAATTGTGAAGCCAGTCAGTGTCATACAGCAGGAAAGAACAGTGAATATTATTTGGGTAAAATTAAGTTGATTAAGTGTGGGTTCTGGAAGTGTATTGCATTCTCCATGTCTGTGTGAGACAGTGCATAAGCACTTTAATATTTATTGTGACTGACCCAAAATTCTTTGATTACATTTGATGTAACTATCATAGCCCAGTATAACTAACCACTGCCCATAAAGCAATGAGAGGAAAGCACTATGATATCCTCTGTTGATACATAATTATGAAAAAATAGGCTTCCTCCTCTTCTGCTGGTTATGTTAATCCCCACATTGGCCAAAGACAATATCACATAATGAATAAAGGAATGTTGTTTCATTTTCATAGTTTAGATTTGAATTCAGACTGGCATAATTATGGTCTTTATGGAGATCAAACTGATTGGATATCATAAAGAAATACATTTCATAATAAGAGTTTATATTTGCCTTCAAGCACCATGCTGAGGACACAAACACAAGTTTTATGTATGGAAATGATACATTTAATCAAATATTCATATTCCAATTGATTTTTTTTTAATATATGAATTATTTAATTCTTAACAAAAGCAAAGAGTACTAAGATGTATTTGTCATACATATCTCTGGATAAATCATTGTGACTTGTTGTGAATCTGGAGAATGAGGGAGAAATATATGGCCTTTCTGTACACCAAATGCAAAAGGATGCATCAGGAAATTAGAAATGACCAGTCTGACCTTTCATATAAATAAGAGATGGACTCACAGTATACCATTGGCTGTAAAAGTGCATATCATTTCTCACAAACTTCACAAACATGATGGTATTCTCTGTTGCAGATCAGGCAGCAAGAAAAGGATATTAAAGAAAAAACAAAATGACAGCATGACGCCCCCTTTACTAAAAGTCATGGACAATATCTTTGTGAGAGTGGCTGCAACATAACTACCATAGAGGAGCTGTTAGGATACATGTAAACACCTATGTCCTTATTAGAACTCATAATGGGAATTTAATTCCAGATTTATCAAAATATTTACACTTTTATCAGCTAAAATAGGGATTTTCATATATACCAGGTAACTCATCACAGTTAATTTCAGTCCCACATAGCTAGATCAATTCTGAAAATGGAACAAAGATTCCCAAAGTCATTTCATTGCTTTATAAAAGCTTTTCACTGGTTGTTGTGGGAATGTAACAAGAACAGGCTAAGAAAATTAACCCAGAAGGGAAGAAAACTCATACAAAAGAAAAGTCAAAGGATCATTTGTAGAAACAGCAAAAAAAGATCTCTCAAAATTTTTCAAGAGAGTAAAAATAACAGAAAAAGAGACCTTTAACTATATCCAGCCACCATCTCTGAGAGTAGCTCTGCCTCACACCTCATGGTTTGCTGAACAAATTGTCTTCTTCCCAGCTCCACAAAATTATACTTCCATGAGAAGTATAAGAAATTCTGGTTTGCTTTACAACCATTTGTTTGTAAAATCATGAAATAGAAGAAAAATAATTTGGGGTCTGGAATCAATTCTGGGAGATGTCTCATCTTTCTGATGAAACTGTTGGCACTATAAGATATGAACTATTTATTTTTCCTACAGCATCTTGCTCTATGACTAAAGACCCCTGGCAGAACAAGAATATAAAGAATAAAACAATTATGAATTTAAACTCTAGATCGAGCTAAGGGCTGAAATGCATGCTTATCTTTAGGTATTTCAGTAAACCCACCAAAAGCAAACAGTTAAGGCAATATCAAGTCTTGAATATAGTTGAGTTACAGCTTCTTTTATTGGGTTTCCTTCATATTCTCTGAGATTTTCACCTGTCTGCAGTAGTTATGGATAAGTCAAGAAATATTTGGAGCCTACTCTAAGTCTGCATATAGCCTGTAAAGTTCAGCAGAATGAGAAAGTTATGGAAATTGATACTTTTTATGTGATTTACTGTATTTTATGCTCTGTTATGTCACTTATAACATCACATATAATATTCAGCCAGGTTTAATATTGTACCTTCAAGCCACTAGCTCATCTCAGCTGTTTTACTAGCCTGACTTTATATCCTAAACTGAAAGGATGTATTTTCGTTTTCCGATATGTCCACGCTATTTCTGTAACACAAGATATTCTTAAAATGAGATGTGTCTATCCAAACAGCTATTGTGGTATAAAACAAATCAATCTTTTTGGACTGCTACTTTGAATTTTACTCCAATTCTCTTGAAGGCTATTTCTCACAGGTATCGCTCATGAAATAACACAACTGGGCTGACTTTCTGAGTTTCTGAAGGATACGCAGTGTGAGCTGGGTAACAGACGTAGGAGTAGGCATCTCCATTAAGATACACACAAAACATTACGGTTATAAGGTGCCATCTTTAAAAAGGCTTCTGGTCAAAAAAGCCTAAGTATAAAAAAAAATTATTTGATCATCTATATCTAAAGTTCTACCAGATGTTCTTTGCTTTAGATCCAGCAAAGTAGAAAAGTTTGACTACATTCATCAGTAGAAAACAATTTTACTCATAGAAAGATGGGGTTCCGATTTTTTCAGGTTTAGCTGAAAATATTTCAGAAATGAAATGGATATTTAAAAAATATATATATTTTTTAAATAGAATATAAAATATTATATTCTTATGGCTTCAGATGAGTCAAATTATTCATGCAGTTCCAGGAAAAACATCAGAAAAACATCAAATGTCACAAAAAGATGGGAGCAGACAACAGTGCTGACCTGGCTTTTTTCAAATTTAGAAGAGGTAGATTGGAGTGGTTGAAAAGTACAAAAGCACATGAATATGTATACAGCTGACAGCCGATAAAAAGGATCTGAGTTTTGAAGTGCATTGTGTGCAGTCACTTGTGGCCCTGAAGAAAGCACTTGGGTCGGTGTGGTGCCAGTGGCTGGAGCTGACCTGGCTGGGGTGAAGCTGGGGGAACTGCCTGGGGGCACAAGCTGAGTTAATGCATCAGGATGGCTGATTCTCTTTAGGGATGCAGGAAGACACTCTGCTGGTGTCAGCTGAACAAGACCTATTTGCAGCAGCTGAGAAAATCCTCTAGGAGTTACAGAGCTATAGAGCAAGAAGGTTGTACTTGGCAATCCATGCCTGAAATGAAGACAGAAGGTGGGGTGAAATAGTGACCCTCAGGAAGTGTGTTGTACCTTCCTTCTCTCATTACAGATGAGCAGATAAAATAGGTGAATAAAACCAGACACAATTACTGCCAACATTTATGTTGCTTCTAGAACAACATACAGCTACTAATTTTTGGGTTCATGTCTCTTCTTCCCAGCTACCTGCGTCACTCTACTGGAAACTTTCTGGATCTCTTGAATTTGTGCACAATATGTGAGAAATGGAGTATGGTCCACTTGCTAAGCTTTATAGAAAGCTCTGAGAGTATTTATTTTTTCTGTCACTACTATTCCGTGACAAATCATTTCAGCTCCATGAAAGTTTTTCTGCAAGAACCTCTGAGACTGAGGAAAGAAATGGGTCTTGTCCCAGCCCACATGTCTGTTGTGCCCTTGTGTTTTCAAGCTCTAATTAGACTCTGTGCATCACCAGGGGGAATATGCTCTAGTGAAAATACGTGATGAATTTTCAAGCTTTATTTTATGCTACCACTCTTCAAATAGAGAAAATATATATATATATGTAAACCTGAAACCAAGCCAGCCAAAGTACACAAGAACAATATTAAACCAAGGGAGGTGAAAGGCCAAAGAAGAAGGAAATGATCAATTTCCTTAGCTTGTGACGTGACCTTCTGGACCCACCACCAGAAAGAGAGGCCAACTGGCAAAGGAAAGGAAAGCCTAGGACCAGAAGGCTGCCACAATGTGCCTCCTGGTCTAGAAGCTATTTGCTGGTCAGCAGGAGGTGCTCACTATCTCTCATGCTATTTGCTCTCAGAGGCCATAGGGAAATATCTACATTGCCAGACTTTTAAAAGACAAACAGTCTGTCTTTCAATGGGTGACATGAGGATGACACATCCACTTCACCAGGTGATCAGGGAGGTACAAACTCCAAAAACACAAAGCCACAACACTGTCCTTTTCTGCTTCCAGTCACAATCTAAACCACAAGTATGAGGTAGACAGGGGAGATTTAATAGATGGCCATATAATTTCCGTACGAGACATGCAAAGAAGCTAGTCTTCACTGTCACTTGCTTAATAAATCACCAACACCTGGGATATGTGATTTTATTATCATTCGGGTTTGAAATATTTTCTACTTAATAGCAGAATGTCTGGAGGTGGACTCTGTGCTGAATATACAAGCAGACCTTAACTTCTGACCAAAAGAAAAAGATACTAAAGGACACTTCTACGTGTAAGGACATGCTAAAGATGCCTAATACCTTAAATTATTGTTTTTCTTTTTCAGGGGAAGAAACTCTACATGGTCCTATTTTTATCCAAGAGCCACATGATATGACTTATTCCATGGGCTCAGCAAATCCAGAAATCCTACTGAACTGTACAGCTAAAGGATATCCACTCCCTTACTACAGGTAAAGTCAACTTTTGAAAAGTCCCATCTGGCTGTAAATCTTTTAACAGTTTTATCTGGTCATAGAAGGTCATGTGTACCTCAGTGTGTGGCAAGTGCTCATGGCAAGAGTGACAGTAGCTAGAAGGTGTGGTTCCACTTCTAGGCTTTGGGGCTGGGTTTGTTTCTTTTCCTCATTGATTCCCCACATCAAGAAACATACAGCCAGCAGCCCAAGGGAAAAACTCTTGTCTCTAGTGTTTTCAAGTTACTGAAATGGGAGTACAGTACTTATTAGGACCCCAAATTTGTTACTTCCAGGAGAGAGAGAGAATCTTTTGATGGCCTGCAGGCCAGGTGTAATAGGTGATGTAATGAGAAGAAGATGCTGCAGCTGAGGTTGCATATAGTACTGGTCACTTGCACATAAAACTGAAATAAGTTCACGTTCATTGTTTTTATTTCAAAAATAAAATGTCTCCCTATACATTAAATTACATAGGTATGACATCACAGCATTTGAAGCCTGCTTGTTAGAAGTCTGAGATGAGGAAGAAAACAGTGAAAATTTAAAAGCGACATGAGTATAGAGAATTTGAGGAATGAAGGAAAAATATTTTTGCTAGTCTATAGTTAAGAAAATTGACACAGCAGAAGAAAGCACATCACTGAAAATTGTCCCCATAGCATTTTAAAACCTACAAAATTACTTCTGAATCCACAGAACAGCTGTGAAAAATGGAAAAATGGAGATGCTGTGCATCTGTGTTTGCTAAAACTTTCTGTACATCTATAAATGCTAGGAAAGCAAAAGAGCAACATCCTTGCCCATTTCTAATTCTAAGATTTCATGTATATATTTATAGTGTTTATCTAAAGAAACAGCAAGGCACAACTCTGATAACTAGCTTACAACACTCTGCAGGCTCACTTAATAAAACCTCAGTACACAGGAATGTTTGCTTATTGAATAACTATGGAGTCATCTTTTAAAATGCAGCTTGTTGCGCCAAGGATTTGGAAACCTGAGTCTAATAAGAGGAAAAGCTGTATATCTAGGAAAAAAAAAAAAAAAAAGACAGTGCTTTCTTCAAAAAAGAAAGGTCTGGGAAAAGGAAAGTGGAAAACAAGAAGTCATTCAGGCAAGATATGAAAAAAAAAAAAAAAAAAGAAAAAAAAGTGTCCTACCAAATACTTAGACAGCATTTCTTCAGTAGTTTTTAATTGCTCACACAATTCCTCTGTACAGTACCACTGCTAATTATGAACTTGGCTTTTGTGCTTCATGTATTAATATTTTTCCAAATATTCTGCCAGTAGAGAAATGCTTTATCTTCTTTTCACAACGTAACTTCTATTTATATGAGTAGAAATCATCACGCAGATCCCATCCCATTCATTCTTGCAGTTTTCAACATGAACATCCATGGTTTCATGTCATCCATCTGTTTCATATCCAGTTATGAATAGCTTCCTCAATGACCTGTAAAAGTTATTAATTCATGTATTCCACCCATGGACTCCACACATTCACAAAGAGTAGTAACAGTAGATTTCATTAGGCATGAGAGCTATGAAATCTCCTCCCATCAGGCATCCAATATTCCTATCTTCCCTTCCACTTTCTTATGCTTTCTTACCGTCCATTAACTAGATTCACTTTTTCTTTGCCCTATAAGGACATTTTGCAACACCTCAGTTACTCTAGTAAGACCAGATCAACATCTGGGGATGTATCCTGAACCATCTAGGTTAATTAGAAGTTATCATACCATCACTGCTGCTGTTACAAGTTGGGAGTTTTTCACCATGACTTTAAAGGAACAGGAAGCCTTCAGCATATTTCTTTGATTTCAGTAGTCAGTTTTATCAGATAAGAATTGAGCCCATATATTTAAAGTTCCAACAATTTTAGATAAATCAAGCGCAGTATGAAATTTTAATAATATCCTTTGCTGAGTGATGGAAAAGAACTGCAAGGATTATAGTAAGGCATTTCTTTGATTCATAACTGCAGAACTGCTACAATAGGAATAAGGTTATACCCAAGCTAATTTGCTATTTAGCACCTTTTTGCATAAATAAATATGCTGATTAGAACCTTTAATTTAAAGAAAAATGCTTAGCATTTCCTGAATAATCTTATTTTTTATGTACTGTATTACATTCTTCTTAAAGACTCATTAAAGATAGTAGTGACCTTTTGCAACTTGATTTCAAAATCCTGTGCATCTGGCAAGAACAATACAAGAATTGTATAGGATTGAAACAGGCATAATGATGAAGTGACAAAAAATGAGAGACACTGATTTCCTCTGCTGGAAGTAACAGAGAACATAGATCTGATTACAATTGGAACAAAAATAAAGATAGAGAAATATCTCTAAAATCTGTGCATATGTTGGGAAATCTAGATAAATATCCTGTTAAATACCATCATAATAATCTACTTTCTCATCTTCTGTACAGTCAAATTTTTTTGTAATATCAGGTACATCATTTCTACTCTTTCACTGTGTGATAGTGGTGGTAAATACAACTTTTCAAATTATATTTATAAGTAATAAATTTTATTTTTCTTCCTAAATGCTATTCATGAGCATATCACTGTTCCACATTTTCTTTCCATTAAGTCATTCCAAGTCATTCAGTTTAATAGTTTAATATAGCTAGCCTTCCTCCACACTGAAAAAAAAAAAAAGAAAAAAAAAGAAAAAAAAAAAAGGCACCTGGAGCTTGTCAAGCAAGTGTTTTCTGCAGTATTTTGACATTTCTTATTCAGTCCCATTCAGTCTCAGGTGTTAGTTCTAATTCATCGCATTTTTTTCTGAACTTAAGTTCAGTGTTCTGAATAATCATGTAAGCTAATATTTTCATGCAAGTTTGAAATCTATGTTTTAGTTTTTTTCCCCTCAAACTCTACAGAGAGCAGTCAATTGCACAAATGAAGAAATCCAGGGACAGCATAAGTGTTATTCATTATAGAACAACATTTTAATATTTCAGCATAACTTAGAAAGATGCAGTAAAATAAGATAAAGAAATATAAATTTAATCCAAATCAAAGTACCACTCAACATAACTGTAGCAGTCAAATAAAAGTGAAGGGAACAGAGGCACAAAATCTACAATAATTGCTAATGTCATAAAATATGTTTATAAAAATTGTATACAATTTTAGAGTCATTCCCCATAATTCCAAAAATACTTTTATCTTATTCATACCCTTGAAAAAACAGTGACAATCCTTCAATACCAAGTATACCAAGAATGGTATACTTGTTCACTAAAATGCTGCCCCTTGACTCATTGCAGATTCTGCTTCAAAAATGAAGTATAACTAAAAATCCCTCAACCTCTGTTGTCTTGTTCAGAGTCAATAGTTTTAAAACTTTCTATTATCTGCCAGGCTTCTATGCAAATAGTAAAAAATAAATAAAAAAAATCAACTGTGTCTCAGAAGACTTGGCAGGACACGTTCTTTTAGAATGTAAATAACTTAAGAAACATGGAACACTTAATGAAATCTTAAAAAAAATACATATATTTTTTTATAGCAGCACCCTGAGAAGATAATTCATAGAATCATGTGTGCATATATCCATGCTATACATGTCTTTTTATTTTATTTCTATATGATTTTATGCAAACTAAGATTGGGTACAGTCAATTTATTTTTACATTTATGACTTATTTTTTCATATTGGTTCTCTAAGATACACAATTGAAAAATACACATAAAATCCAGTTAGTAATGAGTTATGCAGAATTAGGGGTAAGTGTGGGAATAAATAAGAGGTGCCGAATACCTTTATGACTCTTGGGGAAGATGCTGCTGAAGTTTCAGGATAGGCAAAGAACAAGGTAGTTGTAGCAGGGTGGAGGAGAAGGAGAAGGAGATTGCAACCTTACCCAAAGCTCATTGAAGTACATTGAGGAGAAGTACAGGTAATTCTAAAATTCAGTTATGGTGGAATTCTGTAAGAAAACAGGGCAGTGTAAGTGAGACAGTCAGTCTGGAGATTGGTCCTACCTCACTTCATATGTGCCCTTCAAAGTCAAGACTCTTGAGATCCTCATACTCCAGGGATCTTGGTCATTGCTTGCTTATTGTAGAAACTCTCTTTATTTGGAAAAATGAAGGAAAACAACAAGCAGAGTCTTTTAAGCCCATGTAGAGGGATTTTCCTTTATTAAGTTCTATTCTTGATGATCCTTCTTTATTTCCAAAAACCCCTGATGTGCTTGCCTCTCCCTTATTTGTACCAGCGAGAATTCTACTTGAAATGATCAGGTTGGAAATTATCACTCCATTGTTCTTAAGGAGAGAATGAGCTATGCCTCCCAAGTGTCAATCAGCCTTAGGTAAATATTTCTTCTTTTAAGTAGAGCTCCACTAAGCATTAAAATAATAATTTGAAGGATCTGAATTAACAATCCCCATAGAGATTACTCTATCAAAGGGGGATTTCCGCCTCAATAAAAATCTGATTTAGATATCAGTTTTTATTGATTTGCTCAAAACAACCATGCAGAATGATCAGAAGAAATTTATGGGGTGGTTCAAACCAATCAAACATTGTTCATTTTATTTTGTTTGTTTTGTTTTGATGAAAGCAACTTTTCTTCCTTCCAGTGGCTTACATTTACTGGGATATTGTGAGAAAGGAAAAACTCTTCTCCTCTGCATCATACAAAAAGTAGTTCAAAATTAGGGAAGGAAACAAGTAAGAACTTCCAGCTATGATGACTTTGATACAAAATCATGACACAGCCATGCATGCTTTGTCATACTTCCAGAATTTTACATGTAGAGCTAGCGAAAGCACTTCTCTTTCAGCAGGAAATTCTATTAGTCCTAAATGTATCTTTATTTAAAGGCAAGCAAAACAGATTAATGAAATATTGCATTTGAATATTTGCATGTTGTCTCAGTGGAATCTTTTACTAATTCCTTAATTTCTTCAACATGCCTAATTTTTTTTTTTTTTAATATACTAAAACTGATGGACCTTGACATTTCATTTCCAAAACAGTCACATCTTCTGAAATAAAAGGCTTCCTTTTTCTAAGAGTTCCTATGGAACATTACTCTTTTCCAGATTCATTAATCATAGAAATGGGACTCACTTAATTATAGCTACTTGGCCATTCCATAGCATTGTACAGTACCCTTACAGATGTGATTACAAATTTCCTGGTTAATTATTCATTTCTCAGAAAACATAATCTTACATCAAAAAAAAAGATTTTCTTTCCTACCGAAATGTCAGAGATCACAGGTAACCAAATTTATCTCATTGAAACAAATTTCGTACTCTGAAGTTCAGTATTACCTCTGTGTTCACCTGTTATTTTGTAGTAAAGCCCTGGATTGCAAGTTGGATGTCTTGTGCCCATACGTTTTTCCTACAAAGTAGCATTCCAGGCTGAGGACTCTCTTCAGCTCTGCTGCATTTACTTGAACACGGGTCAGTATGTACGTGGTAGCATCTGGATCATGGTCTAGAAGAAATTATACTCAGAGAGAACAAGGGAAGTTTAAACACCAGCGATATCTCTGGGCATACAGCTTGATAATCAATATATGTGAAATTAAGCATATTGACATTTCTCATACAAGCCTCAAGAATATTTGTTATCTGCAAATATTTCTAATATTTCACCATTTTTATGAGTGTTATGTGCTTTTGCCTTCTTTGACCGTCTTTAGCTAGGTCAATATTTTTTCAGTTTGAAAACACAATAGATGTTCATTATATTATTATTTTTTTCACAATTGTTTTATAAGATGTTACCCAAAAGACAGATTCCATAAATTGCAGTTGCATTGTAAATACACATTACTCACATATTCATGTTCATTAACAAATTCTACTCCTCCTTTTCTGCTTGGAGACAAAGATGATTTGAATAGCAAATCACAATAGTATAAGTATTAGGAAATCGTATTTATTCTTACATAAGTGGAGCTGAAATGATTTGACTGCAGTGTTTGCTAGAAGTAAGTTCCCAATAAGTCCAGTATCAAATATTTAACATAATCCAGTGGCTTGGAAGAATGTTTTTATACCATTATATTCAAATATATAGGCAAAGTATAATGGAATAAATTGCCAGTGAAAATTTTAAGAGAGGACAAGAGAAAACAGACCACCTATTGCTTGGGATCTTTAAATCTCAATAGGACTGGGGAGTTCCCACGTATAAGCTTCCAAAGCTTTTAATTCAATGAGGAATTTATTAGGAATACTTTATGACTGGTGTTCTACAGAAAAAAATTTTAAAGCAAAAAGAACATGATAAACTATTCTATTAATTTATAGAACATATAGTTTGGGGTTTTGTTTGTTTGTTTGTTTTGTTTTTAATGTTTAGACATTTTAATGTGATTTGAGAAGTGTTACATTTATTGGGAACTATTGAATTCATCATCAGAATCAATGGTTGAATGAAGAATTTCAAGTAAATATGTAGGCAATCCATGCCTTAACATGTTAAAATTTTCTTTAATGAGCTCTTCAAAGATTTGTGTTTTAGACAGCATACTGCAGAACACACAAAGTCATTAAATCATTGTCTATCACATGAATTCATTAATTCTATTCTTTTAGTGATGTAAACATATTAATTAGGAAAAAGCCCACATCAGGAGATGAACCCCTGATCTATATGCACAGTTTAATAATCATTGCACCGTGGTGATTAGAATGATTACGGGGATACTGTGAAGAATTCATTTGCAGCAACTAAGCCAACAACTTTGCATTTGTTTTGAAAAACAATTATAGAGCTTAATTGGGAGCCTTGTAATGATGACAGTAGTTATTTCAGTGATTGATTCTTAAATTAAAGAGAAATGGCAAACTAAATACCAGAATATCCTATATTAGAAAATTGAAAGGTCTAGAGAGTATGCACTGTATGTAAATTCTGAAATATGGCAAAATGCTGGCACTGACATAGACCACCGCTTCATAGAAAAAGCTCATTGAGGAGCACTGGCTATGATTTTTCTTATCTTGGGGAGAAAAAAAAAAAAAAAAAAAAAGTGAAAGAAACCAAAACAACTGCAAAAACCTAGACCAACAACAGGAAAACATAACAAAGGAATAGAACAGAGGTGCACAAGGGTCAAAAACCAACTGCAATGGGTAGGAAGAGTTAGTGATGGTCTACTGCTGCTTCTAAATTTCTTAGTGTTAATGTCTTCATGAAAGATGAGGCAGAGATTGGCCGAACCAGATAAATTATTTAATCTTACTAGAATTTGTTCACAGAATTCAGTTGATTCCATATTTTAATCAGTCATTTTTCATCCTTGAAAACAAGTGCCCCCTTAAAAGGTCAGGATCTTTGTTTCCTCTGTACAAATTTGTCAAGATTTCCCTTGGAACACAGAATTGCATTTCACAGCACTATTTGAAAATCTCCTTCTGAAAGAACAACTACCTGCACAGTCTGACCATGTAAGAGAAATGTCTCTGGGTGTTTGAAGTAAAGTATTGTGCTGTATATCCAGGTCCAATCTTCCAGGACTGTAGTTATGGTGCAAGTTTGCCTCAAGTTTTTAACTGTTCAAACTAGTCTGCTACACTTCCATCCCTGTCAGTAAGCTCATAGTTCATCTCTGCACATTAGAAGAAATACACTTTTTTTTTTTTTAAATGCTATGATCCTTCAGTTAGCTAACAAGGAGACAATTCTCCTCTTTAGAGGACTCTTCTGTGGTCTTTGCATCCTGTGGAGGGGTCAGCATCGTGCTCATGTAGGTCAACAGAAATTATACAGGCTGAAGAGATGGTGGTGGTATGAAATTAGGAGAAAAAAAAAAAAAAGAAAAGAAATAAAAAAAAACTTGGTTATGTAGCTTTAGGATTGCTAGCACTGTAAATTGTGGCATAAACATGCCCAAAGCTTGTAGATGTCAGTGACTGAGGACCTTCATTTTTCCTTTGGGCCTCATGTGGGCAAAGAAAATTCCACCCTTATGTGACTAATGGTAAAGCCACAAAATTATTCTAATCAAAACCGATAATAATTATTTTCTTTGAAATAGAAACTTTGACATCTGTAAATAGCTGTGTAATGCTGCAGATACAATCTGTTTTCTACTTAACATACTAACAGAGACAAATCGTGCTTTAAAAAAGCAGCATTTTCATCATTAAACTATCAGGCTTAAACTTGCTGTACAAAAAAATCTTTCCCTGCTTCCTTCTGTCCTTTGAAGTATAATCCTTTCTGATTTATATTGCCACATCATTTCTGTAACTAAATTTCTGACATCATTTGTAAGGACTGTAAAACACATTTGGATACCATTTATATTATAAAAAATAAGGTAGATTCAGTCAAGAAATATGCTGTAATCCCAGTTGGATGGATAACTTAGTTTGTATGAATAAGTTATAATTACTTTTTCTAGACATTTTGTGAACACTGGTGACTAGCATAAAAGCAGTAAAGATTTTTCAAAGAACAGAATTATTGATATCATCAAAATTGATATAAGAAGCAGTCTTGTGTGAAAAATGATATAATTTTGTGATATTTAACTACATTTTTATCGTTACAGATATGTTACAGCACGCTATTTAAGATAAATATGAATAGGATCTGTAAATTATAAGCATAATTTGATTTTTTTCCCCTCCAAGGTGGAAGCAAAATGGCACAGATATTGATCTTACCATGAGTTATCACTACAGGTTGGTTGGAGGCAGCTTGGCAATCAATAACCCACATAAAAAACAGGATATGGGAACATACCAGTGTTTGGCCACAAATTCATTTGGAACAATTCTGAGCAGGAAGGCAAAGCTTCAATTTGCATGTAAGTTGGGAAGATCATATTTATTAGAGCATTATTTTCTGATTAATTCTGCAAATGAATGGTAATATACTGAATAATTAAAGCTCCATTGATGATTCTGTTCAAAAGGTTTGGCTCACTTTAGCAGTGCTTATTCTTTTTTTTTTCTTTAAAAACAAAAACAAAAACAAAACATTCCTAGTAAATATTAATAAATAACCAGACATCTGAAGATTGCTAGCCCTCAGGAACAAGAAAAACTTTCAGAAAATTGAAAGGTAAAGGAAGATGAATGTAATTATTTTCACTTAATAAAGGTGTTTCTTCTTTTTAAGACAATGTTTTCTTTGCTACATAGCAGGTAGTTACAATTGTCGGGAGGAACATGTCAAAAAGTTAGTCTTTCCATTTTCTATAACATAATGATATGCAGCAGAGTCATAAAAGTTTTGTATCCCCAATAGCCACACTGACATTTTGTTACATTAATGGAGCAAAAAACAGTCTATTTCCTTACAGAGTGCAAAATGATGCTTCTATGGCTCTGAAGTGTTTCATACTTCAGCTCAATTGGATAAAGCCCATTTGCTGTCTTGAGCCAGTTTAAATCTTATTTTAGGTTTGCTCTCCATTTCACTTCTTCACAGTTTCACAACCTTCTTCACAATATTTGTATGTGGTGACTGAGTTGTGTGGATGCCCCGAGGAAACGAAAGAAAGAAAGAAAAGAAAGAAAGAAGAGAAAGAAAGAAAGAAAGAAAGAAAGAAAGAAAGAAAGAAAGAAAGAAAGAAAGAGAAAGAAAGAAAGAAAGAAAAGAAGAGAGGAGAGGAGAGGAGAGGAGAGGAGAGGAGAGGAGAGGAGAGGAGAGGAGAGGAGAGGAGAGGAGAGGAGAGGAGAAGAGAAGAGAAGAGAAGAGAAGAGAAGAGAAGAGAGAAGAGAGAAGAGAGAAGAGAAGAGAAGAGAAGAGAAGAGAAGAGAAGAGAAGAGAAGAGAAGAGAAGAGAAGAGAAGAGAAGAGAAGAGAAGAGAAGAGAACCCACCACCACCAAAAAAAACAAGTATTATTTCCATTCCATTTTCTTCGATATAAAAGTCTGAGCTGTCTGTTGCTGGGAGAAAGCAATTGTTTTCAACCTCATTAATAAAACATATGTCTAAAGCCAATCTTGTGTCACTATTTCAGACACCAGCAAATGTATTAATAATTAATCTTGTTCCATTTCTCATAGCAAATCTCATGTCACAGGGGTTACACAAAGGAGACATTAGAGGTCATGATGGTTCACAGACTCTCTTTTAGTGGAGCGGATCAAAAGGTGTATCACTAGTATCTCATTTAATAATGTTTTATTCTGAATTTCTCAAAGAGTGTTTGATTCCCAGGAGCTGGTCAAATGGAAACTAAAATTTTTGATTAATTATTTTTTCACTTTTTCTGAAACATTTCTGCAAGCCACTTTTTCTGTATGGGAAAGTTTTTCAGGACTTGGAGATAAAAAATTATTCAGTGACAGAACAAATGCCATTTTAGAAAGAAGCAAGAATAGATGGACTCATAATTATCTGTGGAATCTGTAATCCACAAGGAAGCAAGAAAGGCCAAAATGGGATTCGGGAAAAGACTTAAAGAAAAGGAACACCTTCGAATGAAATTCGAAGGAGGTATAAGAAAAGTAAAAGAAAAGCAATTTTTTTTTTTTTTTAAGGATTATCTGTGAGAGACAGAAAATGAAAAGGCTCCAGTGGTTGTTCAGCATGTCAGATTACTCAATAATTTCATCTTTTTCTGGAAAAGTCTAACCTTGACTCAAGATCCTGGAAGCACTTTGGTTTACCAATCACGTCTCTCCCAGCCGAGAGAGAACCACCCAGGCACACCAGCTCTTAGGGCCATAAACAGCTCTTCTAGCCAGTGATCCTTTGAGTAATATCTAATTTCCCTTCCTTCCCATGGTTTTCTCATGTTTACTTCTGCCTATAACTGGTTCATAAATGGAAAATTGTCTTCTTTTAACTCTTTGCAAGGATAAGGGTTTGGAGAAAGCTGAAAGAGTAAAAGAAGGGAAAGAAAGGTTACAGGGGAAAGCCTCAGTGGTATGGACATTCCTCTCTCAGGATGTTGGTCCATGCTTGCCTGTACAGCCACAAATGCACATCTAGCCTTTTTTTCCAAAGAGAAACTAATTAAGCATTTTATTTTATTTTATTTTATTTTATTTTATTTTATTTTATTTTATTATTATATATATATTTTTTACAGTTGGACCAACAGTTTTATAGCCTTTAAAAAGCTTCGTGAGACTGAGGTTATTAAGGCTCTAAACATGGGGGTGCACCCTTCCATGGAGAGCAAGGAGGCTCTCCAAAGCCTTCTGGCAACAGCCAGATCCCGCTGGACAGGGATCTCCACTAAGACATGCAAATCTGAAAGAAATCACGTATAATTTCTGGCCATCCTGAGGCAAAGCATATTCCAATGTCATTCATCTGATGACTCTTAGCAACTAGAGAAACTGTTTGCCAGAAAACGGACTTTGTCAATGGCATTAAGTATTTTCAGATGTTAAAGACTAGATCTTCAATACTCTGTGCTGGTAAAGCATTGCCTCTGAAACACTTGACTCCCTAATAGCTCAATGTCTCATGCCAATATAGAACAATCAAAATGGGCTAAATATCAAACAGTTCCTTTACTTAGGCTTCATATCCCCACAAAGACACTTCCCAAAGTTACTGCAGGGAACGGTTTGCAACAAGGTCAGGTCTCATTTGTCCACAACAGCAGAAAAACCTACAGCTATCATCTTGCTTTAATCCTCTAGATCTTAACAACAACCATATAGTGGTAAATATATTCCATTTTACAAAAAGTGTACTATTTTTCCATTGCCAGCAATATGAGTTTACATCCTTTCCTAGATAAAAGAGATAGGACAGACAAATTGAAACTTGTCATTTACATTTGCAAACAAAAATACAAAGGAAAATGCTTCAGCTCAATGGTATCACTGTGAAGCTATGAGTCTTAACTTGTCTTACCAGAGAAAAAAGCACAGTGCATGGCAAATTCTATAATGACCTGATAAGGACAGTGGAACAAACTACCTTGAAACAGTTATTTCACAGTCAACATTTTCTTGTTTCTTATTTTCATGTTGCCACCTAATTTACTACTTTGTTTAACCCCGTACTTCAAGCTGTATCTTAAAATCCAGGCAGGCAGGCATGTTGAGGTTATGACACTTCCATTCAATACCTAACAAAATGGGACTCTTCCTTGAATAGGACTGGCATGTTATTGCAATCTCCGTGATAAATAATTGAATCAAGCCTATTATCTGAGTAACAGGGTGCATGTGTATTTGTCTTCTTACTACAGGGTAACTTTGAGTTGGAATTTGAATTAATTATACCTATGAAAACCTACTGTACATCTCAATATGTGAAAAATACTTTTTCCTTTGTTCAAGATAGTGAGCTCTCCGAGTAGCAAAATAAATGCTGTATGAGATTAGAAATATGTCTTCAGATTCTGCTGGAGTTTCATGCTTATCCTCTATTAAAAACAGAGCTGTCAAATGAAAGCTGCAGGAGGAATATTGTACAGAAGGAAGTGGCATAGATTATTAAAGCTACAGACTGAAAATGAGAGACAGCATCAGTGAGAGAGAGGAGAGCAAGAGCACATAAAATGCATTAGCAGGAAACATAGGATGGCAGCCCTATGTTATTCGTACTTCCCGGTGAAGGTTTGTTTTGTCATAAATAAAGTTGAAAGCTCCCTATAAATCCTGTGCGTCTCTGGCTACTCAGCAAGCAGTACATTTTGAAAAGCTAACACATGTTCTGCAAGAACTCGAGCTGCTGATCTGGATCTTCAGCCTGGTTAAAAAGCAGTGGCATGAGATCCCAGCCGGTGAAGCCAGAGCCTGCCACAGAAGTGGGGTTCTCCCCCAGACGTGAGCGCTGAGCTTTGCTCCCAATTCACAGCCCACCACCCACACAGTGCTTCCCCCGTCCCTACGTTTGTTATCAACAGCACTAGCTCATGGTAGTCCTTCAACTCTACATAGAAGAAAGGTCATAGACAACTCCCCATGTCACCAGGCACGAACACAGTGGCTCTGGGCCAGAGGCAGAAACAGCAGGATCAGACACATTCAAAACTAGTGGAAGAAAAAAAAAATCCGGTTTAAAGGAGCATTTGGATACATAAAACTGGGATTTCTCCTATTCCATGACACCAAGATGTATATACATGCATATTGATGAGGTGTTCTGCATAAATCTATTTTTATTAATGCAGACCATCTAAATTGCATTTAAAATGCCTTTAAAAAGACAAACAAAAAAAAAAGCTGTTATAGAAAACTGCTTAAATACTGCTTCAGCCAGAACACTATCCCAGGCACACAGGGGATTTGTTTTAATTATTTAATTAGTTTAAAGTAAAAGTAACTGTATGTAAACAATGGGTCTTGAGGGAAATCCCAATAACTAGCTGCAGTAAAACAGACTGTCCAGGCTGGTTACTAACTCTTGTAGTTCTCATACATGTCTATAGTAGAGACATTAACAGATACATAGCAGCAATAAGAAGTGCAATTAAACAAACTGGAAAAAAAAAGTACTCCACTATGAAAAAGAATCTTATGTGAACTTAATCCATAACTATTCCAGGCATAAACCCAGACAATTTAGTATTTATTGAAAACATTTTGGTGGCTGGGGATCTTAAATGAGATTCTTAGCCCAACTGTTCTACCTTTATTGGTCGTCAGCTGTGGCGATTGCAGCTTCTCAGACCTTGGGTCCCCTTAATTAAACATGGATTCTCAGAAACAATGATAACAAATTAAATTCATTAATAGAATTAGTCATTTTGTCCTGAACCACAGAGGACATGAGACCACTTTTATTTAAAATTTTTCCACAGTGCTACAGACTAACCACAAGGAAGGATTTTTCCTTGGCATTTTTGGGCTGCAACCATATTCTCATAGTCTCCATTGGGGGTGGTCAGGGGTTTTTGCTTGGTGTTTTTTCACAGTAGCATTTTTTAAACATGTACATCCTCTCTCCTCTTGGCCAGTGACAAGGTGCTCAGAGCAGTGTGGTTGAGACTGGCAGCGCTGGAGCACTTGGAAGCAAGCTCCCAAGTTCTCTCAAGTGCTTTTCGTCAGAGAGACAAAAGACACAGTTTTGCTGAAATAACAAGTTGAAGAGGCAATAATTCCTCCTGGACAGAGTTATTCCATTCTGAAAAGAAAAATAATAATCCATCATTAGTATTTAACCATTTTAGAAGAAAGATTAAAAGCAATCAAGCCTATTTAGTCTTTACTAGATCATGACAGTCGGAGGCATTTGCAAAGCCCTTTTAGAGTGACTGTCTGCGAGATGCTCAGCTAGCATGAAAGCCCACTTTTCATCTGATTATTTCATCATGTTATTTACCTTTGACTGCACACAAATTACACAAACATCACAAAGCAATACAGCATGCCTCAAAATGTCATAACCCTTTTTACTTGTAGCATATGCTTTGAAACAGAAAATGGAAAAATCAATACACTTAAATCAGATCAGATAGTCTGAATTTGCAAAGTCTGGGCAAGCATGAATTTTAGTCTAAATGGCACATACTCTTCTGCATTGGTTGTATTGTGTCGCTGTGTGTGTCCAGAAATCCCCCTGTAACAATTGTATTTGATTAAAAGGTGTGCAAGATGTTGTAACTACCACCTTGAGTAAAGTTCTCTCGGTCTTTAAACTGATTGTTAATTCATCACTGCATGTGGGCCAGCATACCGAGCGGGCTGGCTTGCAGCTTGTATTGAAAGAGTGAACACTGCAACTTCTGTCCTTCCCAAAAGCAGGTATAAGCTTCTCAATTTAGTATTGACAAGTGATGCAGGGATGGCAAATTGCTAACTGAAGAGCAAGTTTTCCCTGATGCACTATGTTCCCTTATCCTCTATAGGGACACCTCAGATAAAATCACAGACCTGCCTCTATTTCATATCATTTTATAGCCTACAAATACAAGGTAATAGTTTAAGACCACCTTCTTTCTTGAAGGGGTTTACTTACACATAATGCAGAAGCACATCACGACCTGCGGATGAGTGGAGCATCAGGCAGAGAACAGCACAGGCCTTGCACAGCTCTCCTGATGATCCTGGCAACACCCTGCAGTCTGCGTCTTCCTGTGAGCCAGTGAGAGCAAAATGCAACTTGTCTGGAGGATCGAAATTCTGCCGCCATCTCTCCTTGTGTCACTAAATAGGCTTAGAGGTCAAAATTACCTTCTGGGCTCTTTACCACAGATAAACAATCCAACGTAGCTGCCGCAACAGCACCTACCTCTCCCTGTGTACGGGCAGGTTGAGCGCAAGCTTCTGAATAAAATGAATTATAGTAAATATACCAAGAATTCAGTTTATTACTTGGAAAAAAGCCCATATTTTGTCAGAGTTCAGCCTGGAGTAAAAAGATACTGAATTTTAATTTATCAGCTCTGACTGCTATGGACACATTGTGCTAGTGCTCCAGCACTTTCCAGCAGCTCCCCATGGTCTACATCAAGAGCCTTAATGGATGCTCTCCATGGAGCAGACCTGGAAGCCTCAGGCTTTTTATTTTTTTATTTTCTTCTCTACCCCCCCCCCCCCCTTCACATTTCTTCTGCACAAAATTAGGAAAAAAAAAAAACATTATGAGATCCTGCTATGCTTCACTGTAAAGTGTCAGCCACCTTGAATTTAGGCATTGTGTTTCCTTCAAGGCTTCTTTAAGTAAAAGATTTGCAGGGAATTGACTCTAAGTGGTGCAGCTTACTCGCACAGAGACCAAAACGATGCAAGAGCTCACTATGTTCAACTCATCTGTTTGTCTGCCTGTTGAAATTTCTAGTATTTACTTCTTCAAAGAAGTCTGTGCACACAAACTCTCACAGGCTCAAAGAAAAGTGGGAGCCATCAACCAGCATCCAACAGTGATGAAGCAGGAACCTTGGACAGGTTCCCCTGCTTGCTGACAGTACGAGGCAGCATGACAATAGCATTTCTATTTTAAAGCTACTAAAAGAATAGGACTACGTAAACATCCAGATGTTCCTGAAGACAGAAAGAACAGCTTGAAATCTTAAACCCAGAAGATATGGTTATGTCTACGTAACAGGCATGGCAGGGGGTTGGAATTACATGATCTTTAAGGTCCCTTCCAACCCAAACTATTCCATGATTCTATAAAGAGGTTTTATTTCCTCCATCATTCCCTAAAGGTTTGAGTCCACTCTGTTTTCAGATCTTATCTAATGGGAATAGACATCAAATGCAGTCACAGCTTCCTCTTTCTTGTTAAGCATATGAACTAGAGCTGATGGCTGCAACATTCTGCTTTTATTTAATGTCACACCAGACCAAGCAGCACCAGAGACCCAAGCTGTTTTTTCCTCTCTCCGAAAATTTAACCACCATAAAATGGTTCAAGCCAGTTCAAGGCTATGCTGTATCTGCACACTTTGTTAAAGCTTTCATTCCATCAGGTTGAATTGCACTAGTGTCAAATTTTTAGTTGCTTAAGCTGTTATGCTTAGACTATACCAGGCTTTCACTCCTTTCAGACAAGAATTCTTTATCTATAAAATGGAGACGTACATTACAGAGATGTTGTAAGGGGCATCACAGGCAGTAAGCTAGTCAGATAAAGGAGTAATAGGGAATGTATAAGTATTTGAAGATTATCTTTTAGTTATATGTTACTTACTATTCTGTAGTTCCTATAAAAGTGTTTATCCTAAATCAACACACTGCAAGTTGTATTGGAAAAGCAATATATGTGATTGAGATATGGTAGGTAACAAAGCATCTACAGGTCCCAAAGCTGCTAGATTCTGATTCATAAAACTTAATATTTTTGAAGGATAAAACCAGGTGTAGTTTCAGTCTAGGTGATTTTTTTTTATCTGTCATACTTTCATGAAAGACAATATGACTTAAATTTCAATAAGTTATTGAATGAAATGTCCTTAACATGCACATCAGCTTCCTCATTCTTTGGTCTGACAGGAAAAAAAATAGAGATGGAAGCTTGTGAGGGGAAAAAAAGAAAATGAGTTAAATTATTTGTAATAAATGACTCACTCCTTTGAATTAAAAGTAATGAAATTAATTTATTAGTTATTTTTGCAGCGAAGGTTGATCCTGTTTAGCAGAAAAGCTTTAAGGTATAAGGCAAACTTCTCTATTCCGTAGCTTGTGCTCAAGGAGGAGAAATAGACTGTATCACTGGTACTTTAGAAGGTGTGAAGGAATAAGGCCACAGACACCTTGCCCAATAGACAGACCACATCTGGTACAGAGAAAGCACTGAGCTGTAAATCTTCATTTCTAAATGTTAATGGGGAAAAAATAATAATAACAACAACGTGCACCACACCTGAAAACCCACTTAGAAGGCTCACATTCAAATATCCTTTACATCAACCACTCAGGTAAATCTTGAAATTCCTGTTCAGAGGAAGTCTTTGCAGCAGGAATGAGTGAGATAAAGCAGTGCTGTCTGGGGACAGCAAAGTAAATCTGGGACCCGAAGTAATTCTGCAAGAAGTAATTCTGTGCTGGATCAAGGTCTCTGAGAGGCTGGGCAGGAATTTGGGAAGGGCTGAAGTATGCACGGGCATGCTCGTTACACTCTTTCAGTAGTGCATAGAGCCCTTTTCCTTGCCAGTTTTTCTTATTGTATGTATTATGAGCACAGATTTTTAGCTTGCTAGTAGAAAATGTTATAAAATAAATGAATATCCCAAAGCGGGACTGTGGGGGGCTTGGGTGGAAGCACACAGCAGGACCCTAGGCCTCTCTGCAGGCCCAGGGCTTGGCTGCTGGCCCAAGGAAAGGGGCAAGGTAACGAGGGGAAACCAGGTCTGTGTCGGAGCAGGGGCAAGCACAAATAAAAGAAGGCAATTTTGGATAAGAGTTAGCACCTCTGCCAAGAGGTGGTTTGACATGTGGCCAAGGCCATCTTTGGGGTAAATCAGTCAAATACACGCAGCTCTGGTAGGGATAAATCTGGCCTGTGAGATTTAGACAGGAGAGAGAAATCTGCTTTTAAGAACACTCCAATCTGGAGAAAACTCGTGCAGACGGTGAAGTGACTCTGTGATGACAGGTGACAAATGAACTCTGCCGTGACAAGTGAGTAAACTGTTCAGGAATAAAATATTAAAAATGTATTTCTTTTGTCCCCCTCCCTTTGAGAGGGTCAGATCCTCAGATCTGCCTCTGGCCTGCAGATGGAGTTTAGGCTAAGAACCCTAAGGCTGCATTAACACTTGCTGCTCAGTGCAATTCCTGTGTTCAGTTCAATACAAATCTTTAATATTTTATGCTGCTAACTCTCTAAGAGGGGAAGAATAACAAAAAGCAGATGTAAACCAGCAATACAACTTCATAGCATATGTTCCTTTGCACTGGTTTCTTGGTACACTAACAAAAACCAAGTCAGGATTCCGCCTCCCCCCTCTTTAATTTAATTGTGACCTTCCATTTTTTCCTCTAGAGAAGCTTGATATTACTTTGTAAAGGGCATTTTCACTCTTTAATTGAAAAAGACAATCAGGCCATGGCAGAAATTATTGTTCCCCACCTTGAAAATTAGTGCCTGGATTGGCTATTCATACCATTTAAGCTGAATTGAAGACCTGGGGACAGCGTGCATCCTAATGTGTAAATTACAGGTCCTCTCCCCTTAGAAGCTCCAAAGCAATTTAACTAAATAAAGGAGCCTTGATGAAGGTCTTTGGTTGATTATGCAGCTTTGGAAAAGGACAAGACATGGATATTGTGCATTTCGTTCGGGGTTTTGCAGGCTGCTCTGTCAGGGTGCCAGGCTCTCCTGGCCTCTTTCGGGGGAAAGGAGACAGCAAATTTCTCTTTTAACCAGGATGGGATGCAGTGTTCACCACAGGTACTCAACTAAAGCAAAACAAGAAGCACAGCTCATTTTTAACCTGTCCTGGTCAAAGGAGACATTCAGGTGTTCCCAAGGCTCACCCAGCTGAAACACCTTCAAGTCCTACAGCCCCTGAGATGCTACAGTACTGGCAAAGAGGAGGCTAACACACAGTTCAAACAGGGAAGGGGCAGAAGAACTCATTAGGTGTTTAGTGGAAAATGAAAGTATTTAAAAATCAGGATATGGGAAATGCTAAGCAGCTTTCAGACACCTTAATTAGAGATAACACATCTCTTAATCTTAGAATTGAATTCATAGAAAATCAATTAGAACATTTTAAAAATTGAGATTAGATGGTAAAGGGAAATGATTAATAGTATTGACACTATTATCAAGACAAAGGAACTGTTAGAGGATTTGTTTAGCAAGTTTGGTACAATTCTGAAAGCTGACAAAAGAGTTTACTTTCTAAGGAAAGTTGAAGAAAGTGAGATTAGCCATTCCTTTGGGAGGTATTTGGAGAAAGATATTTCCATAGCACACCTTATTGGTAACCAAGCTAAAAGAGATTTATACTAATCTCCTAACAAGCAGTTCAGTACAATACTGAGTAGAGACAAGAGACATGGCTGGATGCACAGGAGGTCTTCCACAGTGACCTGAAACAGACAATCACAAACTGTTGGCCACGTGCACAGTCTGTATCAAAAAGTATTTTTAACTGAAAGTATGTGAAAGAAAAAAGAAAAAAAAAGAAAGCAAAATCTAAGTATGGGATATCCTAGAATTTTTAGATAATTTAAAGGATCCAGTAAGGATCTACTGTTTCTATTTGCATCTGTAGCACACCTGATACCCCTGAATCAGGCATGGAGTTCAAGCCAAGAACTACCAAAGGATCCCCTAATTCATTACAGTCAAGTGAAAGTGAAGGTAACTAATTATCAGCCCATAACACAGGTGTTAGAAATGCTTATAGCAAATCATAACAATGAGCTGCTTTTAAAAACTGCTGAGGTTGTAATTTTTATCACATTTTGCTGCAAGAGAATTTCTATTGTGATATATCACATCCAGTAACACTGATCATATTGCAATATATCATATCCAATAAGAGAAGCAAAAGAAACAGGAGCAAATGCGATATATCACAATTTGACATAGCCCCACAGAAATGTGAAGAGGTTTATTGATTTGTCGTCAGGAGCATAGCTAATTTCTAAAGTGCTCTTACATCTAGTGCCTTCGCATTCATTGCACATTTCAATAACAAGTAATTACAATTATAATATTTGGGATTATGTAATGACAAAACATTTATGAAAAAAATCAAAAGTTCAAGAAACCATG
Source organism: Cygnus atratus (assembly GCF_013377495.2). Taxonomy (NCBI): domain Eukaryota; kingdom Metazoa; phylum Chordata; class Aves; order Anseriformes; family Anatidae; genus Cygnus; species Cygnus atratus. Next base: position 2,944,778 of record NC_066371.1, on the reverse strand, counting down.
AAATTACATTAATTCAGATGAACTGTTAGTAATTATGCAAGGTGATAAATTGGACTTTCTCTAATTGTCTGTAACAATTTCATATATTAAAATATCCCAGCTTCCTTGTTTGCTGTTCAGTAATGCAAAGATGTCCTACACTCATTCTTAAAGCAAACTGGTTTGGAAGTGCTACAGCTATTCTTGAACAGATTAAGGAATTTGAAACACACGATCAGGAGGTTGAAATGAATGAGTTGTTACTTATGATTACTTTTTTGTTCCCTTGGTACACTTTCATTTTTAAAAAGTAATTCACTAATCCCAGAAAACTGTTCATGTTTTCACACATGCTGTTGTGCAAGTTGAATGTACCCCTCCAACACTTCTAAGGCAGTTTTATGTTTAGAAGAAAAACAAAACAAAACAAAAACTACAGGTGTGTGGATAATAGCTGGGGGGCAGAGGGAGGAGAGAAATTAGAAAAGTTATATATTCATTATATGAGCAACAACTATCTCAGTGTATGTCAGTGCTAAGCTTTAAAAAAAAACAAACTCATGCTTTTCAGGTGTGGCTGAACCTCTGAAACTATTAATTAACAGAAGTAATTTGGCAATAAATATTTATGTTTATCTGTAACATTGGTACATGCTTCCAAAGATCAGCATCCATCACTTCAGGTAAACACCACACCGTATCTATGTTTGCTTGTCTTCTCTCATCGGCAGCTCAGTACTCACTACAGATACAGTGATGGTCATCCTGACCCAAGTGCTACTCTTGCCACCTTCTATTTTTATTGTAATTGAATATCTACAACAAAGACTTGCAAGCCATACCCTCCACTTGCATAAATCAGCATAATTTCCTCGACCACAGTGGGGTACTAATGACTTACACCAGCTGAAAAAAGCTCTGGCCCATTACTCCTCCCCATTCCTGCATTCACTCCTGGTGAGGAGCTGCACGCCTCCACCTCAAATATTCTCACACCAGAGAAAGCCTTGTCATTCTCTGATTCAGTTTCCACAAAATACCAGATGTTTTGCTTGCTCTGAGCACATATCTTTCTTGCTTAGGTCTGCAAATGTTCCCAGCTGCAGATGATGACTTCTTGCCACACACAGCTGAGTCCATATATTTTCACTCTTCACTGTGGAGAATCACTTGTTCACCTGAGCATTTTTCTTAGCCTACATGACCTCATTATCACATCCAGCTGATTAATTGTACTGTACCAACAGTAATCTGATAACGTGTATGGTGGTGAAAAAAGTTTTTTTGTTGAAACTTGTAGCTGATAGAGCAGGGCAGCATGAGGACACTCATAAAGTGGGATAAATACAGACAAAGAATAGGGGGAATTATGGAGGAACTAGGTGATAATTTATTTATAGATCTCCGCAGAAACACTGAAGTTAGCAAATATACCATCTGTTAAATAGTCATACTATTCCTAAATGCATATTAGCAATCTAACTGTGAGCCAAACACCTGATCTAAGCTATCTTTTGAAACTCTTTTTGACAAGCAACATTATGCTTTATTAGGTTATGTCATGTTATGTTATGAAGTTATGCTAGGTAACAGGAACAGGGAGGATGGACTGGGTTTGCTCTGTTGGTGTAAATGCCTTCTCGGGACAAAAAGATGTGGTTTTGAGAAGCAGCCAGATATTCAGAGTAACAAGAGCAGAGTAAGCTATTACATTTATATTCATCTTCAAGTTCTTTTTTACACTTAACACATTTTAGGTTGCAATTAATCACTGGAAATACAGACACACACTGAGGAGGAGAAATAGAAGCAAAAATCTTTTGGGCAAAAAGACTGCTTCCAGCCAAAAGAAACATTATTCTTGATGGTCCACACCATTCCTCTGTTTATCATCCCAGGCTACATACTGAAGACAGACAATTCTGTTACTCATTATTGAATCTCTTCTGAATGAGTTGTCATAGTATTTTATGGGAGATGTAGCCTGCCTGAAAACAGGTCCCTTAAAGTTGAAGAACAAAATAAGAATGACTCCCATAATGATTTTTACTCATTTTACTTTGTTTTGTTCTTTCAGAGATTTTTTATTATTATTATGCAATTAATCTTTATTTGAGAGACACTTAATACATTCATTTTATACAATTATCTATCAAATCCAACCACACTTAAATGAAGAAAGATCATTCCTGTTGAGATCTATTAAATCTCAGGAGGTGGGAGTTGCTTAAAGATGCAGTATGAAGTCCAGAGTCAAGCACTGGAATGGTCTATCTAAAGGAAATGTCTGTCCCTAGGGGTATTTAAAAACAGGTTAAATAAGTATCTCTTAGGAAGGATATATGTACACTCGTACCTGTCATAGGCCAGATGAATAGATTAAATGATCAGCCTCCGTATCTATTTTTCTATACCTGTGATTCACTTGTAAGCACAACAGGATGAAAATCTCTCCAGCACTAGGAAAAGCTGAGTTGCTTTGTTTAACTGAACCATAAATGTGCTATGAAAGCAGACTCCTGCATACAGAATTTAATACTGTGTAGATTAAAAAGACAATGTCCAAATTTTCCCCACATGTAATCAAAAGTAGTCCTACTAACTATAAAATAATGCAACCCATACGACATCAAGTACTTCTAGTTTTTCAGTTTTTCAGTATTTAAACCATGAATAATTGCTGTTATTTTAATGGAGGAACATGGACAGGTGACAAAGTTTCTTAAATGAATAAAATGATACGATGACATATTGTGACATTAAACTAAGAATTGCTACCAGCTACTTATTACTTTCCAGAATCTATTCCAATTTCAGAATAAAGCATTCTATAGTAAATTCTGAACTGTCATGAAAATATTTGCTACTGTGGCGCTGGACTTCCTTTTCTCCCCCCCTCCCTTTTCCTTTCTTAGGAACTGCACAATCTGTGTTGTATTAGCAAAAAATTAGCATATATATATATTAGAAAGGAATGGGAAGCGTGATTATTTTTGTTGTTAGAATCTAAATTAAAAGGTCTGCATGTTTTGCATTTTTCCAATTTTTTTTTTTTTTTTTTTTTTTTTTTACTTAATATAATACATTGGAAAATTTGAGTGCCTTCTCCCACAGTAGACATGCCTTGGTCCAGCCAGCCAAGGTGATTCCTTGACATTTGGCCCAGGGACCAACTTTCCACACGTTTTGTGATGGTCTTTTCCTTCTTAGAAACCATTTAACCAAAAGGAAAGAAAAAGAAGAAAGCTGATTCATTTTCTCAGACTGAATTTTCAGAACAAGTAATAAATCCACACACAGATTGGACAAGTAAGGACCTTTTACATATGAATCAAAACTCTGGCTTTTAAGTCATATTACATCCATCCACCATTGCTCTCCCCCCCTCCCCCCGCCCATTAGTATTAAAGAATGGTATAAAACTAATATATATATATATATTTTTTTTTTTTCCTCTTGGACAATCCAGACTGCAAGGAAGAGATCTAGCTGGCAGGCAATTAAAAGAACATCAGAGTTTAAAACACTTTCCCTGTGTATCGACAGCTACCATCTATTGTGGCTATGACAGTGTGAGGAGGTGCTACAGCTGCCTAATTCAATTCAGTCACCTCTGAGTAGACAATGTCTTCATAGGAGACCAATATAGAGGAGATGAAGAGGAGGAAAAGAAAAATTAGCTCTGTAAAGTTCAACTAAGGGGGAGAAAATTGATATATTGACATAAAGAGCTGAGCCTGTACAGGTAGTAATCATTATTGCTTTGACCAACGAGAACTGTTTCTTTCTATTGAACTCTGGATCAGGTAGTTGCTCAGCTGATGAAAAATGGAACAATTGCATGAAACAAGAATCTGTAGCAAGGTAAATAAAACAGGCTTAAGGTAGGCAGCACACCACACTGATATCAAGAGTTTTAAAATGAAGCTGATATTGTTTATTTTATTAAAACATATTTCGAATGTATTTCCCAAAGTGCTCTGACAAAAGTAATAAGTTTTCTCATTAGTGTGAGAACTTGATCAAAAAATAATTAAAGTACATTATGGCGTGTCTTGTAACTGAATCATTATTTAAAAGAAATGAGACTGAGAAAGACATCCACATTTTAGTGAAATGCGAGAAAGCAGAAAAGACTGTGTTAGATTCAGTAAAAAATAAATAAATAAAAAATTATAGCCATAAAAATCACCTATGGGAGACAAGGCATCAACATTTTACACAGATCCCCTAAGCCATAACACAATTTTCTATTGAAAGCATTCTCATTCTCCCCTTTAAAAGCAGTGATAAAATTGATTCAAGTCAATTAAAACATGCCAACTTACTGCAGACAGCTTTAGGACAGAACAGACTCATTAAAAATATGACATACTTTTATCATAATTGAAACACTGTGAGAGTCCTGATAATGTTTAATTATCATTTGTGTACATAGAAGTGCACATCTGCTTTTAATTGCTATAAAAAAGGAAACAACACATTTTTTCCTTATTCCTGCAGATTAAGACTAATAAAACGTGATGTTAGAAAAAGACAAAATAATACACTAGCTTTGCAATGACGAATTGTAATACAAACTCACTTGTCGGGGTATAAGTGCTTTATAAATAGGTATTTTATTTATTTTGCCAAAGGACAAGATACTAGGCTGGATGAGCTATTTTTCCATACAGCACGTCAATTCACATACTGAGATTTTATTATATGATTGAATGTATATGCTCTTGAGTTATCTAGAAGTATTGCATAGATTGGACTATAGTTAGGACTAAATCTGATAGGTTATAACAGTTTTGTTTTCTTCTTCTCTTGCAAGATCTTGAAAATTTTGAAATGAAGACAAGAAGTACAGTGTCAGTCAGAGAAGGACAAGGAGTGGTTCTGCTCTGTGGTCCTCCACCACACTATGGAGGTATGACGAATAGCTAAGTTGTGTGCAATCTGAATAAAGATCAGTTCTTACAGCTCAACAGAAGAAGCCTATGCTCTTCCCCACCTGATTAGCACTAGAATTTATTTGTGAATGAAGTGTACAGGTTTATAACAAATTTAGATTTCATTTTTTTTAAGGGAACATTTGGGTTTGAACTTCTTAAAGGGCCTTTTTTTATTCTACAGTTACTTGATGTACTAGAACATGCCATTGCTTTGTGTGTGACAAGCAAAGAAAGTACCAGAGAAAAGAAAGGTCTGTCATGAGTGGCATTAGATTGACATGAAATTTGGTATTGTTCTTAAATATTGATCCTCTGCTTCCTGATATCTTAATGTCATAGAAAAATTTAGTTTGAAAGGGACTTCTGGAGAGGTAAGCTTCTTGAACAAAGGAGGTCTAATTGGTTAAGGTGCCTGAGAGCCTTCAGGTCCCAGTCAAAGTTTCAGATAAAGAAGGAAAAGGGGTTTTCTGGAGAATTGATTTGGGTATGTCTTGCTTCTGTTACCATTACTACTGCTGCTCAACTGTAAGGCTGTTTGAGGCCTATATGTAACATCCTACATGTTTCAGACTTTTTCCATGTAAGACATCCCTAAGCATGGGGCACTGTAGTTATCACCCCTCCTATACAGCTGTATTAGCGCCTCCAATATCATTTTTTTTTGGAGCAACACATGTATACTATGTTGGAACATTGTCATTTTTAAACATTTTTTCCACCTCCTGTAAGCAAGAAGCTCTTGAGAATGATCTTTGGAGATTTCCCACCACCACCACTAACCCTTGCAAGTTCAATGCATTCAAAAATATCTTTTGTGAGCGTTGGGACCCAGATTCAAACTGTTCCTTATCCTTTGAGTTGGGAGCAAGAACTATGGTTTCCTAATAACTAACTAAAGATGATTGGGAATTTCACACTGGAAAAGCAAACGTACATTAAAGGGGAAAACATCAACAGCATTGTTACCAAATTGTCTTACTCTAGACTGAAAGAATCAGCAGTTCTGAGATGAAGAATGTCCCGTTTTCAGCAGGAGTGACTACACATCCACAATAGCTGCAGTATTCTCTGTGCTAGCACAGAGTGTTTCCTCAGTTCCTTAAAGAAACAGTTATAAGACAAATTCCCATGAGAAGAAGGTAAATTGTGATCTATAAAGAAGATGCAGTATATCAAAGAGGTAGAGAAACCCATCAATCAATTTGAAGCCCCCAGGTCTTGAAGAGAGAGGAAATGTCAGTTCACTTACTGTTTACAGCTGTATGAAAGGGGTATATAATCAAGGAGATAAAGTGAAATCTGGTCCTTAAGGGCAGAAAGAGCTTGAAAGAGTTCCTGAAATGTATCAATGGGACAAAGACAATACATCCATCCTTGAGTCAGTAAGCTATGTGTCTTCCTCTTGCTGACAGGTAAAATTATGATTTGACATACAGGAATGAGAAGAAAACATTCAGAACAAATAAATAGTTAACAAGTGAGCTCACTCCAGATTAATTGAACTGACAAAATTATATCTATAAACAAATCCTCTGACACCATGTTTAAGCTGTAGATGTGAGCTGTTGACCAATAGGCATGAAAAATACATTATCTGAAATAAGTCTCTAAAGAGCAGAAACTGAGCTCTTTTGTCATCCATAAACACCGTGTTTGTGATCCAAAATTATATGCCATGGGGATGAAGTACATAGTATGAACTATGATAAGTTGTATACTATCCCAGAATGCTTAGGAAATTTCTATAGAATTGTATAAAGGATTGTATATTATTTCTTTTTTTTTTTTTTTATTGAAACCCTTGCCTCTGACTTAATCTCTACAGGAAAAGGACTGTTAACAGTAGCTACAGCTTCTACTGAGTTCATTGGAGGAGTTCTGTAAAGCATTTCGAATGCAAGAATTAGTTATTAAAATTTTGAAATATGTACTGTACCAACAAGAAAAGAGTTGCCTTTCCTGTAATACTAACGTTAGTAAAATACAAGCTGTATACTATTCTATCAAGGAGGAAAAAAGTACCCTTAAGAGTTTCCCATCCAGCCTAAGAGATGCAGTCTATAACCAGTGCAGACTTTTCACTAGTATCAACATTTATGTGGAAACTGAGGTTAACTGACTGGGCAGAAAAACACCCAAAGGGCCACGGCAGATGACTACAGGCCCTGACACCAGCTGCTTATCTCCCCAGGTTGACAGGCCCAGCTCTAACCATGTACTCCATACAGGATACAGGAATGTGTCTTTAATATTTGGGTCTAAGAGGCTTTTTTCACTCTTTCAAACAAAAGAGAAAAAAGAAAAAGAAAAACTCTTTGGGGCAGTAGTTTAGTGCAGTTATTATTACTATAGTGCTGCTGGAACACAAAGCAATAGCTGAAGCCTCTCCCCTTCCTCCTAACCTAGGAAGTTGGGTAGCTGTTTCTTCTAGAAACAGGAAGAGAGACAGAAAGACAAGGGCCTAAGGAAGCCAAAAGTTTTTATCTTAAGTCTTTTCCCATATGACATCCCCAATTTGGAATAGGTAAATGGAATGAGAGCTCAAGAAGTATTTCTACCACCTGTGGTAGCCACAGAGAGGCAGCCCAGCTCTCACTGCAGAGAGCAACACAGCCCAAGCTCTTCAGCCATTTCCCACAGACAGAAGTAAAGCTTCCTGCAGGCTTCACAGATATCATTAGACTAGTCAGCTTTTTGTATTACATTGCTAATACTTAAATATCCTGATTGTGAAGAAGCCATTTAAAACTTAAGTGATAGAAGTAAGAAAAGATTAGAAAGGTTACTCTAAAATCTTAGGCCTTAATTGTTAAGGCTTCTAGCTCCACAAGAAAGTCTACTCCATGTTGATATTGAGAAAAATACTTTCTGCAAAGAAAAATGTCACCTCATAAAAGTTTACGTAATATCTTTTGCATATCAAAATACAATTACTGTATTAAAAAACCCTGCAATTAGCTAGCTGAAAGCACTCACAAAGCTCCCTCCCACCACCTGACCCAGCCCAGTGCAGCCCCTCTATTTTCTCCCTCAGCCCCTCCTTGCCTATTTATGCACCAGCTGCTCCTCAGCCTCCGCTGTTGTTATTTATGAGGCTCATTAACACACCTTATAAAGTTCAGCATCTGAATTTCCTCTGCTTGTTAGTGAGGCTCTGGAGTGTAAGGGTGGGGAGGTAAACTGTATTTCTCTCTCTAGGAAATGTCTCTTCTCTAGCTGAGGTTCCTTAGGTCATTTTTTTTTTTATATATATATATATATGCTGTATAATCAGTATATACAATTGCTTTATTACTTAAAAGAAAAAGATGTTTTGTATAGAGTTAGGAAGTAGAGAACAGCATCTAGGAGGAGGAAAGAAGTCTGGAGAAGATCTCATTGCTGTAGCTGTGCATGAGCTTGACCTGACTGTGATTAAGGTACTGGTACCTAAATAGTAATGCTTGACACAGGGCTGTGGGGTAGGCTGTTATTCATTTATTTTGTTAGAAGTGAAGTCTGATATAATGCCTGTTTCCTTCAAGCTGGCTCCCTGCAGAACTCTAAGAAAGTTGCTAATCTTGTTAGGAGCAGCAGGATCACTCATGTATTTGCATTTACTTGTGCATAAGAGCTGCCAGGACTTGAAGCGGGGATGCTGACTCTGTAGGCTTTTTTGTATTGCTGCTACTACAGTGGGGCTGAAATAAAAAGAAACAAATCAACTCTGAAGGAAGTCAAAACTCTATAGCTATGCTCAGTGGGGGAATACACCAAGTCCTCAGCTAGCAGAAGGGCACAGGAAACTGGTACGGGGAGAGGATAGGAGGAGGCAAGCAGGGCTATGTGATGTGAAAGGGTCTTTGACTCCTTGAATGCTTCTGCATTTTATATTAAACAGTCATCTGATAATGTGCATAATTTGAAAGCAGTAGTTTGAAGCATATTTCCCTTCACAAAGCTGAGTGCCTTGGTCATTAGTTTAGAGTCCTTTTCTGTTCCTCTTTCTCCATGCTCCTATGAATCTCTAATCCTTCCCTGCCAGATCATGCAGGAGGGGGAGTGTCTCCTCCTTGAGACCAGTCTGAATGAGCTCTTCTCCTGCAGAACCAGCAATATTGATTTGAATTTGCTTGGGCTGAGAAAAGCACTGAAATGTTGTATTCCCTAGCCTAGTATGTAAGCTGTGATTATCAGCTGCTGTTCCTTCCCAGCTGTGCTCTGAGAAAGGGCTCACAGCTGCCAGGTGTGGGCAATGCTCTTGTTCTGCCTGTTGGAGCCCAGGACCTGCCCAATGCTTGACTGGAAGCTGAGGTGGGGTTAACAGCTTAGGCCCCCTGAGATGTGGAGGGAGATGGATGCCACACAGTCACTTGTCTTGCACAGAAAAAAATAATAATAATAATAAAACTAGGATAACAGCACTAATAAAAAAAAAAGGGCAAAACACCACAAACCTATGCTCTGTCATATGCATAATGAAGTCTATGTTGCTGTAATTATCCTTTCACTGACATGTAGGCCCTTTGAAGTAAAGGCAGTGCTGTGCACTCTGAGGCATCTTCTTCCACAGAGTCAATAATAGCACTGGGATCACTGTCTAGAGAGGGTAAACATTTTCTGGTGTTCAGAGCTTAAATATGTTAATTTGGGCTGAGACCAATCAGCTATACATGTGAAAAGGAGCTACAGCATGATATTTATTAGGCAGTAGCTAGACAGAATTAAAAAAATTAATTACCTGAAGGTGATTAATGTTTTCTAAGCTCATCTCTGAGGCTAACATAGGTGTTAAATTAAAAAATTGAAGGTAGAAACTATAACAATAATACTTAAATCTCCTTCATTATAGTTTTATGAACAAAAATCCTGAAATTTTATAGTGCTATGAACATTATATTCTGTCATTATCTGTAGGCCCAGGAAATGGGGGTTCTTTGGGTATAATGCTGTCATAAGGTTAGCAGAATTTTTTGTAACCTAAGGGTGTCATACTCTGTTCTCTTTCTGCCTTTGGAACAAGTTAAAGAAAGGGGGAGAGGGAGAATTCTACTTATTTGGCCCTTATTTAAAGTACTACTGAGCAGGGACTGACCTTAAATTGCTCCAACATGTCTCTTTGCACACAGCGGCACCTGTGATCAGGGAACCTTTACACTAATTTTGGCACAAATAAGTCCTAGATGAGGCATAACAAGGAGTAACAATGTTTGCCAAGTGTCTTTTGCATAATCTAACCTAAGCTTTGGAGTAAGTGTATTTGTTTTGGGGTAGCAAAAGCCATTTTCTAAGACACTTGTATCAAGGATGAATGATGCCCTAAGAGCTCATTTTCATTCCTTTCAAGCACAGTGGGGTATAGGTAAATATACTTACATGGTTTTAGCACAAGAGGAAAGGACTGGCTAATTGTATGGTCCCGTGAAATGTTTTCTGCTTCATTTGTGAAGCTGGAAAAAATAAACCTCACGTATTGCAGAAGAAACTAATCTTAAGCAAGAGTCTCTAGAAGGCCTTCCTTCCCCAACCTATTTTTTCCCTTCTACACATCTACATAGTCTACCTTCACAGGTTAACTATAGTGAAAAGAACAATTGGACTAATTGGTCTCTTATAGAAAAACCTCTATTCCCTTACTTCAGGCGTGTTGATTCATTTCAACATCATATAAGAAGCAGTTACCCCAGAGGAAAAGTTGTAGACATACAGGGCAATGCACAAAGAAAAAACGAAATGGAAAAAGAAAAACAAATCATTGGTGCTGATAATGGCTAAGATTTTTGCAAGACTTTTGCTGAGGCCTTTTCATAGTGGCCTCTAAAATTCAACAGTTCTGGGACTGATGAAGACATTGGAGTGTGAACTCAACAGTACTATTTTTCAAAAATCCTGTGGCTAAATGGAAAGCAAAATAAGCTTAAAAAAGGTAACATTTTGTTCTTCACTGAAATAGCTGGTGGCAGTAATTTTCAAGTTCATTTTAGCTAGACTTCATTAGCAGGCAACTGTCTCCTTTTAAAAACTTCTCTTCTATGCCTCTGCTACCTTCTGTTCAGTGTTACCTTCACCAGACTCTTCCCAGCTGCTGATTTACTTATGCAAATGAATGTGACCCCCCAAGTGATGGCATGGGCCTTGTACTCCTTTTTTTGCTCATTTAGTAGGTCTGCTACAAACCTGATTTATTCGACTTCAAACTGAGCTGGAATCATGAGACAAGGACTGAGTGGCTCTCTTTCACCCATTAATTCATAGACCAACCTCATGAAGAAGCTCTATCTAGCGTAAAGCTGGTTTCAGTGGATTTTATTAGGGTTCATATACCTTATCCTACATGGAAAATTTAGCTGTACCACCAGGTCCTAAGGCAGGAATCTAGATTTGGATTGCATAGCATAGGATGATTTAGAAGTCTTTAATGGTGCCCTGTTGCAGTGGGTCAGTGCTTTCCTCAGCCCTCTAAGTGCCGGCACCAGAACAGGACTTTGGGAAGGGAACTGTCAAATTCATTTTTCCTATTTTCCCCCACTTGTTAGTTACCTTCAGTTTTGAATTACTTGGGCTACCCTGTCGTGAAAGTCCGATGGGTGTCCAGCTATCAGTGGTTCAATCACTCAGAGCGGTTTTGTTGCATGGAAGAGTTTCCAGTATATAATGCAATATGCGTCTGGAAGACCTGTCAGGATATAGCTACATCACTTGTCTCTACAGGCTGATTCACCCTATGGCAAGCCCCCCTGGTCTCCAGAACATGATATCTATAAAGAATAGATGCTTTATCCAGGTGCCTTGGGCATGTGAATGCAAAAACATGGTGCTTTTCTTTTCTGTGCTTAAACACATGTACACACGTGTCTTGTGTTACACTACTTCAGGAACAGTTGCATCTTCTGGGTTTACAGTACACCAGAAAAGTTTTGCATTGGGCTGTAGTAAATCAGAGCCTATTACAGGATTTAGCCAAGTACATAGAGTGTCATTGATTGCTCCCTGGAGACATCTCATTTCTAATGAGACCTAAAATGTTAGAAGATAACATAAAACTCCACAAAACTACCGGAGTTTGCAGACTTATTACCATACTGTACCCATGTTGCAACTGAGGGAGGGGAAAGAAATGTAAATAATCTTTTTCAAATGGTATTGTTGATGGGGGAAATGTGTAAAAATGAAGCTGTTGGCGGAGTGCTGTTAGCTTATGAATTATACATTTAATTAAGGGGAGCTAAACTGGTAGATTTTGAAAATTCTGATTTACTGTGCCTTGTTAAGACAGTATTTCAGTCGTGCAACCTGCTGAATGCCACACCGGGTGCTGGCAGCCACACAGAGCGGCTGGGGAGTGGGGTATGCAGGAAACCTGGGGTACCCCTGGCAGCATAGAGGGGCTTGGCCCTTATGAGAAGCAGTGTCCTTGGATGGTAAACTCAGAGTTCTGCCCTGTCAGGGTGGGTTAGTCAAGTAAAATAAGATGGCGAGATTATAGAGGTACTTATCAAGGTATGCAGTGTGAAACACTATGGAAAAAGGTGGCATAAAAGGGCTAGTTAAGAAGTGCAGAGCAGATGCAAGTGTGAAAGATGAGAAAGCTGGAGAAGAAGGGAACAAATGTGCAATGGGAGCAGATATTAATCTCCAAAACATTTGTCTGCAGCTGAGTTCTTCCCCTCCCTAAGAATCTGATGATAAAGCTCTGTTACCTGTTTCTTTTTTTCCATATGCAGAGTGGAGAAAGGAGCCGTAACACTGTGTGATCAGCAGTTGGCTCCTGATGTTCAGAGGGAAAGTGCTATAAATAGAAATTATTTACTAAACCAGCCTTCTCATGGCATTGCAGCACTGCCATTCCTACTTAAAAATAGGCTGAAGCAGGAAAATGGAAAGTAGCAGGGGACAAAAACTTCTTTGACCTTCTGAAGTGGCTTGAAATGAGTTTAAAGCTGAAGCAATGCTTATCTTGCCTGTGCTAATTTGTGCATCCCCTGTGGTCTGTGCTGTAACTGACTCGCTCTTTCAGCTGGCGATATTGCACTTAAATGCTAAAAGGAAGCAAGCAGTGCTGGAAAGGATACATGATGTGTATCTGGTGTTTTCCAGACTTGTCCTATGCATGGATCTTCAACAATAATCCCTTGTATGTTCGGGAGGATAGTCGGCGCTTTGTTTCACAAAAAACAGGAAATCTGTACATCGCTAAAGTAGAGCCCTGGGACGTGGGCAATTACACCTGCGTTGTGACCAACTCCGATGCAGAGCAAAGTGTGCAGGGGCCACCCACTCCCCTCATTCTCCGCAGCGATGGTAAGCTATCCTGGCATGCAGCACACGGCTATAACTTGTCCAGCTCCAGTTAGCTGTAATTGTCGCCTGTATTGAGGTTTAAATATGGTAAAGCTTTCTGAATTTATAATGTAGGTTTAGCTCAAATATCAAATCTAGAAAGCTGTTGAAAGTGAGTTGTTAAGGTGAGAAACTCACCTGCACATACACAAATACCTTTAGCAATGCTTCGAATTAAATGCTCACATTGAGAAGCATGTACTTCTACCTGGGAAAGCATTACACAAAGTTGGTTTTATAACTTTGCTCACCTCAATTTCAATATACTTGCACTGTTTGCAAAGCATCGGTGACAAATAGTAAGAAAAGTCTGTTCAGCATTATGTTTGTAATAATAATGCACAGTAGTTTTATAAACAAAACTTTTGCCAAGAGACTGCTGTTTTATTCCGTCAGGTCACCTGCAAGATTGTATAATTTCCAAAGCTCAAAAGTTAATTATTTTGTACAAACAGATCATAAATGCTTCAGACCTCTTCTGCATGTTTTCTTCCTTATCATACTTCTTTATTCTTTTTCTCACTTGTTAGTCTTAATCTTCTCCTGTTCACTCTGGTAGCCTCTGGATTGGGTACTAAACATGCAGTCTCCGGGGAACTGGAAAATAGCACATGGAATATTAGCTGGGTCCCTGTTAATGTAAAACAGGAATCATTCATTTTCTGTGTGGGATCTAGGCTAGGACACAGAGGGAAAATCTGTTTTGTATTTGTCATTCTTGTTTCAATGAGTTGTACTAAGAGATTCATGTACACTTAAGAGTTTCGGCTAAAAAAATATATTTTTAAAGCAATCCCATACCTGTTGCAAGATCAAATGTCCTAAGCTGATACTGGATAATTAGTGGTGTATCAGATGTTTGAGATTTTTGAATGTGATCATTACATCCAATTACATCAGCTTTACTCAAGCCTGGAGTTTCCACTTGGCTGTGTTAAGGAGCTTTGTGTTCTGTAATTATTTTGGACACAGAGAACCCAGACTTTTCTCTTGCACTCAGAACTACCTTGTGTCCTGACAACTGACCACTTAGTGACCAATGTCATAGGCACTGGTTATTAACAGCTAACAAGGTCTGAACCCTAAATCCTCACTGAAATGTTAATGCACAAATACCAAATTTGCACATTCAGAACTTGTATAAAGTTATGTGCTTCAACTCTCAAATGCAAAGAGCTTACACATTTCACGTAAGCTTTCAGCATAAGGTTGGATACCACCCAGAAACCCTAAGGCTACTCCATAGACATCATGTTGATTTCCATGGGTGGAACATAAGGCTCTAACAGTATTAATCACATCCTTTCTTTTACACCGAAACTCTGTTGTACTAGACAGGTCTGAGGCTCAACTGGAGTGCTAGCTGTTTTGATGTTCAACAGGTGTGATGGGGGAGTATGAACCAAAGATTGAAGTACGTTTTCCAGAAACAACATATGCAGCGAAGGGTTCATCTGTTAAACTGGAATGCTTTGCCCTTGGAAAGTAAGATTCTTGGTTTTTATTAAAATGTGGGTTCTAACACTGTTGTACAGTGAGAAATAACATCTCTTCTAACTGGCAGGTAGAGTTTTTTTGGTCAGAATATGAAAGTGAAATGTTTTTAAACTTATTTTGGTTTGTTTCTCTGCGATGTGTTCCCAAGGAAATGAGAAGGCAATAGCAGAACTGAAGCTCACTTGGTTGTAGATGGGCTAGGGGTGAGGAGAACAAAGGCTAAATCCCCTGAGTTTTCTCTGGGATGAGACCAAGACTGCAGGTCACAGCATTCATTGACCTAGCTGCACGTGTACATCAGGTCTGCATCACAACATGAGTATGTTTTTGTGTGGTACCTTAAAGAATGGAATTTCAGGAAATGGGCTGGAATGGGTCTGGAAAATGTCTGGAATGGGTCCAGCGTGGCTCTCAGCACCCTTTTCTCAAAAGAGATGCTGAGGGGTCTTGGGAAGCCCTAACAGTAGTCCTTCTGACTAAAACCTGGTGTACATTGTGCCTGGGCTGCTTACACTGGTGTACTCATCTACAGAAGCAGTAGGGTGCTCAAACAAAAAAGGGATGCTCTATTCAAAGAGCAAGTGGCTAACTGAGTAAGTGTAACTAGCCTATGAAAACTAGTTTTTCCAGTAAGTGTCTGTTTTCCATCGAAAATCTAAAATAACCTTTGGTTGTTGACCTCTATTTAGTTTAAGTTCACTTTGACAATCCTTTTTAAGGCTGTAAGCTTTTAAAGTGTTTAGAGCTTTCCCAGAGGTTAAAAGCCTGACTTGTAGACAGCACAAATTAATCAAATGTTCCTCTGGAACCTATGCTGAGAAGTTTAAAAAAAAAAAAAGTAAATAAAGTTAAAAAGATGGGAAATGGCCTTTCCGTACAGATGAGATTTGTATATAAATTAATCTCAGGGCTAATTTTTATTTTAGGAGGGAGAATATTTCTACAGTCATATTCAAAGGAATATGATATTTTTTGGCCCCAAACAAGTACCAGACAGGAACAGTCCTGCTAAAGCTGATTTTCCTTTCCAAATGCTGTCAAGCTACTTCTCTTTAAATACCTCTTTAATTGTGTGTGAGTCAGTACAGGCTTTACATCTCAAGTTGTCATTTCATATTTCCATCTGTTGCATGGAAAGCTTTTAACAGTGCTATATTGACTACATAAAAGCATTTCAAAACCAGTAAATATGTACAAAACACTGCCTCCTTAATGAAGGGGTAAAGACAGGTCATGTCAAAGCTTGCGTGACATTAATGTTTTAAGAACCTTTGGGGGGAAGGAGGAAGGTGGTCTGAAAGGACATGTAGGTAATGAAATATCTCAGCAAGCACAGTACATTACTATATGTGTAGGTACACAGCACCTACTAATGCTGTGCCTAGAAAATGGAAGGGCTGAGAGGGTTAACGCAGCTTTAATATACATTTCTCCATCTGTAGGATGGCAGCTGAAACAAGTGCTGGTATACTTCCCTGGAGTTTTACTAAGTAAATACTAGTGATCCAAGTGCAGAAATCTTTTTCACATTTTTTCGATATCATTCTGTTCCTGTGTACATAGTCTAATGTATACATTCTGGAGGGGTGCTGTGTGTAAGTAAAGGCTCTTGAGAGAAGCAGTTAAATTTCTCCTCTCCAGATTCTTTGGATAGGTTAGATGTCTCCTACTGTACATGACTGTTTCCAGTCTTTTGTCTCTGAACAGAGCCTTGAACCACATTTTAAATCAGTGAGCAAGTATTTTAGAACTGACATTTGTATGTGAATAAACCAAGAGAAACAGATTACAGGTGAAATAGTCTTCACTTATTAGATAAGGCTGGCTTTTTAAAGGTATTTAGGTGATTAGTGGTATTGTTAAATCTGTTTCCTACCTCCAGCTGTTTACAGCTGTAGTTAGGCACATATAAGTGCAGCAGTGTGGCCATCTGCACCTTTAGATGCCTAAATTCCACTAAAACTCTAGCCTCTACTATTGTCTGTTTATGTCAAAATCAATTCAGCTCAACATTTGTTGAGCTATACCTCTGATCTGCCACAAGCACTAACGGTTATTATCTCTCTTGGATTTCAGAACTGCTTTCCCATTATCCATAATTTTCTATATTCATACTGTTAGTCCACTGGTTCAGACAATGCTTTCAGCTGCTACTGCTTCTGCACCATGAATAACAGAAATCTTTCACATCTGAGGCAGATTATAGGCAACCTGCTGGTTTTGGTCTCCAGAAGTCTTAAATGAAAGTACTTTCATGGTATTTAGAGAAATAGCATCTCTTCTATATGGAACAGCAAATCATGCCTCTTGGACATTGCTCAAAAAATCACTTCCACATTTAAACACATGTACAAGAGGCCAGACTAAGGGCTGAGTTTTAAGACCTTTTTACCTGGGGGAACTCCAAGCCACTTAACTGAGAAGTACCTTCCAGCCAGACTACAGAACACACAGAGGTAGGTACGTTCCATGTACCTCCTGTGGAAGCTTTTTGAGAGCTCGAGGTTTACTGGACTCTTGCTATCAAGAAGCATTTATGGTCCCTCCCATTTCAATCTGTTGCAAAGCTCTCTTCATGCATTTTACATGAAAATGTCATAACTGATTCATCCAAGTTGTCTTCTAGTGTAGTTATAAACCCTTGCTTTTTTTTTTTTGAAAATAAATGGGGGGGAAATGACATGACAGGGCAAAGAGTCAGTGTTTATCCCTGGGAAGAGGGTTTGAAGGCATGTATCCCACAGTGCTTGGGCCAGCTCTCCACCAAATCCTGCAAAACAGACCCCAAATAATGGAGAAGCTTTTGAAAAGCAAGTTAGTCCTCACTGTGATGGAAATATGACTGGGCAAAAAGGAGTGTAAGTAGCATGCATCTGTATGGTGATCAGCATGGAGAATCCCTGGAAGTTTCTTCCAGTCATTGGGAAGTGCCCAAGGCCAGGCTGGATGGGGCTCTGAGCCACCTGGTTTGGTGGGAGGTGTCCTGCCCATGGCAGGGGTTGGAACTGGATGATCTTGAAGATCCCTTCCAATCCAAACCATTCTATGGTTCTATGAATTTAGACCAAAAATATACAATTTAATTCTTTGAAAAGGGAAAACTGAAAAATGAAATACTAATGTGACTATTTCAAATACGGCAGCCTGTGGCAATTTAATAGAAGAGATGAGACTTTGTTTTCTGCACTAATATTCATTATGTTGGCAGTGTTTAATACTATGCTAGTATTAAGTCATGTTTTGGATCAAGCTATATTAATCATGCAATATATCTAAATTATTGTTCCCTGTGTCTTAGGGACTGAGTATGATGGAAAGAGTTGCTTACAGATGTGTTCAGTCGAGTTACTGTACTTTCTATCGATTTCTTCCAAAATAACCTTTCTGTTGTGCAAATAGGGATAGTTTCTGAAGTGAAAATAAGCGAAGTAGTTTCCGTATCTGATGCACATATTTATTAAGCTGTGCTTGTGTTTTATTTCTAAGATTCTCAGAATCCCTGGAGATGTGATATTGCCAACTGAGGCTGTAAAGGGCACATATAAATAGTATAAACCAGGATTTCTTTTAACCCAGAATATTTTTTTTTCCAGGGGATGATGTTAATGCTTCCTTCTCTAAATATATTCAGAGAAGTTTTTCTAGAGTTAGTGAAAGTAGGTAATTACACAGCCACGAGAGGGTTCCAAATAACCACCTTTACTGAAGTTACATAAAAGCACCAGGCTTCACTTCTTCATTAGATGGTTACTCTAGTATATTCTTCAAGATTTTATGCAGGAGGCTGTAGAAGTATCAATTACAGAATTCCAAATGATATGTATGAATCAGTTTTTCTGCCTTAAGTGGTTTGCTACTTTCAGCCCACATTTCTGATAGAACAAGTATCTTAGTATTTGTACCTTAAGGGATGAGCAAGCAGCTCTGCAAGATTCTGTTACATGAATGTGAATGGCTTGTGACCAGAGGAGAATGAAAGGCAATATCAGGTTTCAGAGAATTTTACCTCTGGTGTTTCCCAAGTAATATATCAGGATGATTAGGAGTCTGAGTAATTATTAGGCCCCTTGGTTCCTAATTCTTCCTTGTGTCAGTAGTTGATGCCGACATGATAGCAGTTTTCATACCTCAGCTCTGTGACACTTGTTTAACTAGGCATAGACTTCGTTATTGAAGCTGGGATTTAATTTTATTGTGAGGTGTCCTCAGATGCACAAAGCGAAGAGGTGGCCCAAGTGCAATGCATCAGCTGAGCGTTTGTTGCAAAAGGGTGGGACCTTCATCTCTGTGTGGGGTGTAGTCCTGCAGATGAATTAATTTGATGTTCAGTGTGACAAGACTTGTCACCAACCAAAAAATATTTTCTATCTCCTTTTCTTTCCAAGTTAGTAACTTATGGTTTTGTGATTCTGCTGTCTGTATGGTAGAGTATAAATTAAATTAGTAGCTGAGCTCAGTACTTCTAGGTGCTCTGAAGGTTTCAAATAAACTACAGATTTATGTACAAAGACACTCATATTTATGCACTGTTTTATTTACTCAGGTGAGAGCAAGACTTGTCTGTGAAATGTAATAAATTTGAAAAGTATTCTCATTGTTTAGATATTCAAAAACTTCTTAGCCCCAAGCAATTACCTATTCTAATCTGGTTATTTTAGTAACTAGAAAGAAAGACCCACAAGTTTCAGGAGTGCCCCAAATCTGTATGGGAAGATATTAGTCTGTGTAGGAATGTCAGGTGCTGGCCTTCAGTAGGATGATTATGCAACATAACTCTGCAGAAGTTCACAAGGCTGTGTTTATTAAACTAAACTTTGCATACATTTACCTACAAGATTACAAATACCTAAAGCATCAATTTGTTCATTAAAAAAAAAAATCATTAAAGTAAATTCTATGTTTAGTCTTTTTAAAGCCATTCATTTTCTTTTACCGTGAAAGGTTTTGTATGGCCTGCGGTGATAGTTGTGTTAAGAGATTTTGTTATAAAAATGTAAACTAACATTGGAATGTTAGTTTCTTCCAACAAACTGCCTTCTGCAAAATGATGATTAAAGATGCTGGAAAGCCCAAGGTGAGGAGGTATCAGCAAAGGCAATGAAGAAGTACAGACCTTTTAAACGCCCCCATGATATCAGAGGCCCTGCTGTGGGTGGTGGCATGGGGCTGAGCTCTGGCTCCTCCTGCAGCCTGCTCGTTGAACCCATACCTCGGGCTGGTGAGGAGCTGCTCTCTTGACAAATGAATTCCCTCTTTTGATAAAACGAAGCCACTTGGTGCAAGCATCCCCAGAACAGCAAAGTGCTGTTGAGTATTTATTGCAAGTATGCATTTAAATACAGTAAAGCCGATAACCCAGACTCCGTTTTGTCATCTTGCTGCAGTTAGCGTCAGAGGCAGTGTGTTTCCTTCGCTCCTGTTAGTTAGGATGGGGCAGACAAGGAGGAGAGTTTGCCTTGAAACATCCCCAAGGATATCATTATAAGTATCTGGTGAGGAGAAGGAAAACAGGACAGCGGTTTCAATGCCAACCTTGGTAAACTTGACAAGTTGACAGAAGGGCCCTTTTTCCATAGAGCCCTGCCTCTGGCCTTGGTGTCAGTCAGGCTTCCTGCATGCAGAGTCAGTACTAAGAAATAAACCTAATAGAATATGGAATATTTAGATGAAACATTTTCAGGTAGCAGGGCATAAGTGAATGCATCTAATTGTCTGTCTTCTCCCACGTGACTGTTAGCTTCCTTTAATCTGTTTCTTATTTAAAAAAAGAAGAGAAAAAGAGGTGCCTTTAAAGTAAGCAGTCAAATGCTTCTGGCATTCTGCGTGCTGCAGGATTCCATTATACAGTAACTATACACCAATTATTTAATATGCTATAGCATTTTAAACCAGCCACGCTCTTCCTGCATGTCATCTCAACGGTCTGTGTCAACCTATTGCAAGACTGCAGAATACTTCTGGCTGTTTTCCTGACGTGATCACAGCAGCAGTGGGACAGACCTGTTCTGCACAAGAGCTATGTTTCTTTTAAATGACTATAAAGTAACTTGGTTTGGAGAAATTTTGCATGAGTAATTAGTCACGTAAGGTTTGGTGGGAAGGCAGTGCCGATTAGTGGGTGGATCAGTGTATATGATAAAGTTTAGTCCCCCTAAAGTTCCTAGCAAGATATAATATTAAACAAGTTTGCATCTCATATAGGTTCTAGTCTCATAGTGAAGGACAAATAGCGATGGTGATGGCAACTACTGTTGACCAAAAAGATTGAGGATTTAAACCACCATATATAGGTCTTGAATCAAAATGGGAAACAGAAGAATAAAATCTGTTCTTTCCAGCTCCTCTGCTGGCTAATGCTGTCTGACACATCCCAGTCTCTCAGGTGTGTAAATTGTTCAGCTGTGTTGGAGGGGTCATACGAGAGTCAGAATTTGTGTGTATATGAATATACACACACATCAGTGCAGAGCTAACTCCAGAGTCTGAAACGTATTGCAGATAGTTACAAACCACTTTCACAGGCAGTTCAGTTACGATGGAAAATGAGGTAGCTAGAGAAATTATTATGCTGTGTAAATAGCTGTTAGAGATCCCTTGGTTAAATCTGCGGCCTCAGGACTGATTTTTTTTCCATTTTAAGGAGCAGAGGAAGGACTGCTGGGGGCTCCCTTGCCCAGCTGAGCTTCTGTGGCAAAGAGTCTCCCACGTGCACCTGTTCTGTCTATGAGCTTAAATGCACGACAAGGCACGCTTTATGGCATTGCTATTCCTTGCCCATCAGAGTGGTCCAGCTGTGAATTGCCCTGCACATAGTCTCTTTCTGGTGGCTGTGTATTTGCAGCTGGTTAACATCTGGCCAGTTGCTCAATCCACGTAATTTGCCAAGTGCCTGCACTTCTGGTCTGTGCCCTTCTGATTTCGGTTGGTCTCATAATCATCATGGGCACACAGCCTCAAAATGTGGGAGCTACACCTGAACTGACAGCCGTTATTGTCTCTGCTAAAAAGGAGTAAATGCTTTGTACATCAGTGCTGCAGGCTGGAGACCTTAGGGACCGGCAGGCAAGGGCAATACACGCTTCTGCTTTCCATGAAAGTTATCTTTGAAGTTTAGTACCAAATGTATGCTATTGCTGTTACTTCCAATGGGAAAGTGGGCAGCGTTTAGTCAAAGCCTGTGTAAGAAGCTGTTCGAAGTGTAACTGCTCGCCTGCTTAGAAAAAGGAGCTTACTGTAGTTTTCAGTAACAGAAAGCAACTGTGAAATCCAAGACTCTTAATATTTCAAAGCGTTCTGGTGACATAATAGATCATGAAAGCGAGGCTTGTATGGTTTGCGATATTACCAGAAATCCAAGAAGTATTTATAGCCTTCTTCACACTTGACTATTTTTTATCATATAGAATACATTGATCCAAATATAAATGAAAATGATAGAAAGCTACAAAAACATGAAATAAGAAATATTCTTTTGTCTCTATCTCCTTTCAGCCTCAACATCTCATACTTTCCATTTCCTTGCTCAGCTGTCTTCCTGCCCTCCTCTACCCTGGATCCCATTTTTTATACGTAGATTTATTGTTCTTTTTAGCTCCTTTGAATTCTTGTCCAATGTTTCCTATTTTGAGGTGTGAAAATACCTTTATTGCCAGAGGGAACTTGTTTGCTCTGAAAACCCGTCAATAATTCAGTGCTTCTGTGGTGTTTATTTGGACTTCCAGAGTTGTCCCTTCACTGTAAGTGTTAAAAGGCAGGATTGGACCCTCAGAGTTACTGTGGGCAAAATCCAAATTGGCTTTACGAGCAATCAAAGTTGATTGAGGACTTCACCCCACAGTTGGACTTGTGCCCCTAAATAAGTTAGGTGAGTTATAAAACCTCAGTCTTATGAACCTCTGTATGTCACTCCTAGAAACTGAAATGATTTCTTTTTTTAAAATATTCTGTATAAAAGGATTTCACGTCATCTTTTCTGCTATAACAATTGCTCTCTTTTTCTCTAATAAAATGTAATTATTTAGTCCAGTCCCTAGTATTAGCTGGAAGAGGTCTGATGGAAAGTCACTGACAAAGAAAATCAAACATGACCAAACTAAAGGAGTTCTTGAAATCCCGGATGTTCAGCAAGAAGATGAAGGTTTTTATGAATGCGTTGCAGGAAACATTCGAGGAAGAAACATTGCAAGAGGTCAATTATTTGTCTATGGTAAGCAGATTGATTAATTTCTTCATTTATTTTTTTCAGAGCTTGATAGTGTTCAGATATATTTTGTATATCAAGTCTATTAGCCCCTTACTGGAAATATGAAATGTAGTTCAGGTTAAGCTGATTAAAAAATGATTGGAGGTCTGCAGTGACCTTCACTGAATTACATCCTCAGCAAATAAAGATATTTTGCATTAAAACTCAGATTGAAAATGTGGGCTGTGCTGTGATGAAGTTGTAAAGGTTAA
This sequence comes from Cygnus atratus, assembly GCF_013377495.2. NCBI lineage: Eukaryota > Metazoa > Chordata > Aves > Anseriformes > Anatidae > Cygnus > Cygnus atratus. The sequence continues at coordinate 2,921,589 of NC_066371.1, read as the reverse complement.
TACAAGGCAGAAAAATCCCTGGTACATTTACATGAAACATTAATGGCAGGCAGCAATTTACTCTCAACAGCTCACAGCAGCATAAAGCTATGCTGGCCCAGGTGCAGATTAGGGAAGGATTCTTGAGATTTTGGTTCATATGTGTAAAAGATTTTTACCTTCTATTCTAGCTGAACCTTCTTGCTCCATAAACAAATGAGGACAAAACTGGGGAAACTCATCTTCCTGCCTCTCATTCTTTCCTCCTCTCCCAAAATGGGGAATAATACACCTGTGAAACTGTTCTCTCATTTCTCTTCCCTTCCTACACATTAATTTCCTATGATCCGTGTCACACATGGTGCTCCATTATAGCCAAGGTGAATTATATGCTGTTTAGTCCCATTCTTAATACCCACAGAAAGTAATGTATTGGACATAAGAGATCTGGAGATCTTTTTGCTGCCTTATAAGTCTTTCAAAATAAGGGAAAATAAAATATAGCAGTAAGACGACAAGTACAGAGAGCTAGACTATAAACCTATAATTAATATCTGTTCGGACCTTGGCAAGTTTTTGTTTTTAAGGAAATCTCTTCTTGTGAAATAATACAGGCTTTGCTAAACTACCAGTCTCCTGCAGCCCTGGTTAAGATCAAGATCTATGTCAGGAACAGAGCAGTCTGCTGTTGCTTTGAATGTTTATTTCTTTGCTTTTATGGGGGTTATTCTTGTTTTTGTTGCCCACTAATTTTCACAGAATGTCAATCAAGCAGTTCCATTAAAATTAAGTTCAGTAGATTACCTGTGCATGATTGATAACAGCATAGGCAATTACAAAATTATGATCGGTTAATGTAATTTGAAACAATGTCCTTGTTTATTGTGCTTTGTAAATTAATTAATAGTTCATAGTGAAATATATAAAACAGCACTTGTGAAGCGTTTGCACAAGGTTTTATCATATTAGGAATGGGTTAGCATATTACCTACTTAATTTACTTCCTCTTAATTTCTGTGCTGCTGTGGTTTTGCTTGCTGTGTAGGCAGCTCGTCTCTAGGAAGTAGTTTCTTGGGCACTGGCTGCTGCTTTGTGTGGTATCTAGATCCATGTCTTAGGCTCAGAGGGCAATGAAGATGACACATAATTGGAATCACTTAAGCATGGGGGATTTATCCCATATACTTTCCTGTTCTTTGAAACAGGTTGTTGGCATTGTAGTAATTTAATGTTGAACCACCACAGGGTGCTTTGTTTTGGCACAGTCATGAGCTATCCCCTAGGGTCATGCTGTGGAGGGAGGTTTTTTAGTACCTTGTTCGGCTGTCTCAAAGGGTAACAATTCTCTTCCTAAAATGAAATTGTCTATAAGAACAGTGTGTTTATACACACTCACACATGGGGTCTGCAGAGTTGACTTAATAACCCAGCAAAAAATCTTTCACAGGATTCTCAGACACCAACCACATATCCTAGACACAGAGACGAAAGCTAGTACCTTGCTTTCAAGTGGCTTTGGTGTATCCCAAAGCCAAGAGGTTGTTAGTCATTCTGCCTAGGTCTCATTCACCTATATATTGACAACTATTTAAAATGTTGGTCTACTTCATCCTAGCTCCTGCTCAGCTCCATCCTTCAGCGTTTAGTTGTGTGTTTACAGAACTTGTGTGATTTTTTGCAAATTTTGCTTTTATGCAGCAATGAATTTGTTAATGTGCTGCAAATGTTCAGAAGCTGTTCTGAATAACACTAATTCCTTTGTGTAGTACTTGTTGTAAGTTACATCTTGCTTTCAACATATGCTTGGAAACGCTGGTCTCAGGTGTGTGAGTGAAACAGAGGGGTAGCACTTGGTATCTGTGATTTTGATTAACTACTGACTAATAATTTTAATATTTCTCCTTTTGGTACACAGATCAAAGAACCTGGAGAAGATGACTGGCTTTCAGAAAGTAGGGGTCTCATTGCTTTCAGAAAGCATGCCCAGAATTTCAGGCATCTAAAATAACTGCTGCTGCAAATCTTGGCCATAAAACTGAATAATATCTAAACTGAATTTCCTGACCGCTTCCCAAGTTAGTCTTGAAGTTCAGTGCTAAAAGATTTGTTATGTGGAATTCACTTGCAATATACTATGAATGTGTTGGTCAAATACTAATTAGCTTTCGTCAGTTCATTAATTAATAGTAGTATAACTCCAGCAAAATCATTTCTCCGGCTTAAAATGGCTTGCATATTCTTTTCAGCACTCCCTGAATGGGATAAAAAAATCCAAAATGCCTTTCTGTCTCTCTATGACAGTTTGTTTTGGGAATGTAAGGCAAAAGGAAAACCAAGCCCTTCCTACAGCTGGTTAAAAAATGGCCAGCCTCTCACATCAGAGGTAAGGTTCCTGTCTTGTTAGCTTTCTTGTTCATCTTGGTTTTTTACAAGGTTTAGTCGCAGTGTTCACTTTACAATACTACCTTGTTCATAAATTTATTATGCTTAACATATGAAAATAAATAGCACAAACTCTTTGCAACACAAAGCCTCAGTACTTTGAATTCATATACGTTGGAAATGTATTGTCAGTTATGATTTCTTACAGAGCATCTGAGTGCTACAAGACATGACAATAATATGGATGGGTTTAAAAATAGCTATTGCAGTTAGTGAAAGAAGGGTCTGTCCCGAGATAGAGAACACGTCTGTAGACAGTCTGTAGTTTGGGAAGTCAGTAGGATGCCAATTGACTGAGGAAGAGTATTTCAGAGCAATCTGGTCAGCCTGTTAACCTACACTTTTCTGTGGTTTCTGCTTTTAACCTGTAGCCTGAATGGACCTTTGGTCTGATGCAGTATGGCCATTTTTATGCTATGTTAATCCTTTAACTGAATTAGATCTGAAAATCAGTTAATATTGAGTTTAATATTAATCTGGCACTATGTAGAGGAATAATAGACCAAAGGAAACCATATAAAGTTATAAGGAAATGGAGAACAAGTGAAAAATCTCACTTAAAGGACAAAGGACCACCACAGTGGAGAGAAGTAATGGGGTGGTAGGAGTGGGGTACAAGAGGGGAAGTCAAATGGAGTTCAGACACTTAAGAAATCAGATCAGCTACTTATGCCATTAGGTCTTTGAGAACTTTGCTTTGGCTCTTTCAGGGCAGTGTAATTATTCTTTTGTGGTGGCCAAGCTTTGGCACGTTCGTCTTTCAGTCTTCTGTGGCAAGATTCAATGTTTATGTACTGCTGAGGCCAAGTTTCCCTTTTAATTAAGCATCTATGCAGCATCTATTGGGTGTAAAATGGCATGGCTTATCTGTAATGCATTTTTACTTGGTATGAAAACAAAAATACTGTGATTAATTTCCATCTAGCAACAACATTATACAGAAGCACTTCCAAAACATATGGGATAAATTAACACCTTCTGGGTTGCAAAGCCAGCACTTGTTTGATTCACTAGTGTGTATTTGAAACAATGGGAGAAGGGTCCAGTCTTCCTTATGATTTTCTTCTGGATTAGTCCTAAACAGAGCTCAACTAGCATCTGAGAAGGCTAGCTAGAATTTACTTTGATTGCAATTTTTCAAAACCCAAGAGTTTTACTCATATTGTCACCTGTCCCTAAGCAAGATTATCTGGTTTCTCTTTTTGAAGACAGTGATATTTAGAGTCTGTTGCTCTTCAATTGCATCGTTTCAATAAAAAAAGGATAAAACACTCTACAGAAACATTTTCAACCAACACTTTCACAGTACTTACGGTGTATTGTAAATGGAATACTTCAGGCAACAAAATGCAGAATGTTATTGCTCAGTGGACGAAATGGATATTTTGGAGGTGAAACTACAAGGAAGGTATAATAAAATATTAAGTCTGTCAAAGCACCTTGCTTGTTGGAAATATCATGGGAAGAATACCTCCCAGACGCTTTCCACCTTGGGACTTATTCTGAGGATATTGTCTGCTCTCTGTCAAACCTTTTCTCCCTGGCCACCTAGTTGGTCATCTCTGCATTATTCCTGCCTGCGTACATGGTGTGCTTTATTCTTCTCTTTGTCTATGTAGCTCAAAAGAGCCAGCTGAGAATCGTGCAGAATTTGGCATGTGTATGAAGTGTGAGCATTGCTTCAGAATGGGGTTTTGTATTCAAAGGAAGTTTGTAAAAAAAAAAAAAAAAAAAAAAAAAATTAAAAAAATATATATAGAATGCACCAAGAGGATAGTAAACAACCTGAAGGTAAAACTAAGTATGCGGAATATATCTGTAGCAAGAGCCTCAAAAAATTAACAGTAGATAAGTAATGTAATGTTGTTAATTAATTTGCAATGCACCAGCCATATAACCAGAGGCTATGTTCATCAAATTTCCAAGCTAAACAGGGTTGGACTGGGTCAGTTTTTGGTTGGGAGACCTCCAAGGAAAAGCCAGAGTACTGAAAAACAGTTCCTTGGCTCAGTAGGTGACTCTCTCCCCTTCAGTACAGCAAGAGAAATTCTCTGAAAGGGATGCAAAGGGCTTACCTGTGGCAGCTTAGCAAGTTGGGCTGTACGCATTCAGCAGATTACAAATGTTTTAGGTGCTTACAGGTGTTCTGCAAAGGACTGTACTATTTACTATAACAACATATGTTCCTCTTACTGTTTCAGAGGCAGTAGAGTCAGACTAAAGAAGTAGCTTAATAATAATAGTAATATCCTTTTTCAGATGTGCACTTGGTGATGGAATTCCCTGTTGTGGTCTTCTTCCATGCCAGTCTGTTTTGGAGAACATATTCTCTCCTATTTCTCAGTGTTATGCTTTGCTATGGAGCTATGATTGTCTCCAGAAGCTAATAATGGTTAATTTGCAAAATATTTGGATTAAAGTTATGTTTGCAACATGAAACATTCTTTATTTCTTAAGATAAAGCAAACAAAACTCCTTTTAATACACACACACACAAAAAAGCTTTGGTCCAAATTTACATACTGTGCAGTTTCCTCTATTTCAGCAGAATTACACCAAAGCCATATATGGTGAATACAAATTCAAGCCATGAAGAACGTGGTTTTCTGACTTGAACAGTTACCTGTGGGTTTCCAATAGGATTTTAAGCGTTGGCTTCAGCAGAACTTTCAGTGGATCATTCTTCTGCGACATGTGGATGTGATGACATTTTAAACTTTAGTTATTTGAACACCTCTGTCTCCTGCGGAGCTTTTCTGATTATCTTCAATTATTATTATTAGATTTGTCTGATAGAAGAGGAGGGTAAACCGTGCCTCATCGTGCCCCTCGAGGGGGCTGCAGGTGCTGCTTCTTGGGAGCCATATGGAAGATGCTCCAGGTTTCCAGCGTGGTGCAGCCGTGCCTGCCCTCCGGTAGCTGCTTCTGTCTGTTTCATGGTGAAGCATACCCAGGTTCACAGCTTGGCAAAGCAGGCAAACACATGCCACAGCTGGAACATCTGAGCATGCCTGCCCAAGGCAATGACTCAGCCTCATGTGCCTTGAAAAGCTTTGAAGAGTTAGGGTCTGAAAACACGTCCATCATAACTGATGTATGCATTGTAATTCTGATGCGTTTGTCTAAGTGACTTCCAAAAATATATTTCCACTTCTGAATTATCGGCATGATACCAAAAATCTTTGGGATTGTACGTTTTTTGGCTCTGTCAATGTTTTTTGCTTGTTTCTCTTTTATCAGGAGAGAATCCAAATAGACAATGGAACTCTTACCATACCGATGCTGAATATGTCAGACTCAGGCCTGTATCAATGTGTAGCAGAAAACAAGTATGATACTATTTATGCTAATGCCGAGTTGCGGGTGATAGGTGAGTAAATGTCATTAAAATGAAGATACTAGTTATAGTAGGACACTGCTTTCAAAAATTTGAAATTAGAAATAACTAGATTAATTTCCACCTGGCAGTTCAAGCACGTTCTTATTTCTTTGTGCTTCAAGAGCCATGTGGGAAGCTTTTGGATTTCATGGTTGGTTTGGGGCGAAAATCCTAATCCCAGTTGTAGTCTTTTTTTTACATGCACTCAAGTTTAAAGAATACTATTTTTCACTTAATATTTTGAGTTATTAATAGCTATTTTTAAGTTTTAAAAATCATTTCAGGAAGTGGGAAAAATAGTTCTAACATTAAAGAATGTGGCAAATGTGTATATAAAAGTAAATAACATACAACAAATAATCTAAACGATTACCAGAGTAGCACATAAAATAGAAATTTTTCATATAAGTGTTCCACTATCGATATGCAAATATAAAGGTTGTTCTACAGCCAAGTACTGATGAAAGTGCTAAAACAGTGACTTAAGCAGTACCTAACTGTTGTAGGTCTTAAGGAGAATTTTCTCATAAAATACTGCACGTCTGTGCATACACTTTGAGTCAGTTGATGAAGAGAAAATTATTGATAAATTGTAAATACACGCTCTAAACTCTGCAGATGAATACCTGTGGCTAGGATCAGGAAAAGTATTTATGCTGCTGTTGTAGCTTTGCTCAGGAACCTCCTTCTCTGCAGATAGACCCCTTCGCCCAGCCTGCAGAGAATCCTGAGGAAGGGTTGTGTGACTGGAGACTTTAGGAACAGCAGCATAAATGAGACTCAATGAATTCTGTGCTTTGGTATTTAAATATATTTTTCACATTTGATACATCTACTCTTGAAGAAAGCTTAAAAGCAAAGCAATTATTGGATTCACCTACTACGTTACTCAGAAATTAGCTAGTTCATTTAATAACTTGTCAACTGCATACCATTCTGCTCTTTATTTTTAGCTGCAGCCCCTGATTTTTCAAAAAATCCCGTGAAAAAAATCTCCATTGTTCAAGTTGGAGGTGAAGTTACAATTGGTTGTAAACCAAGTGCTTCTCCCACAGCAGTTATTAACTGGAGAAAGGGCTCAGAGGTGCTGCGACAGAACAAAAGGTACTGTAATAAACCAGTTGCTGGATTGTTGGGTGTTCTGTTTTAATATCATTTAAACATCACTGAAACACAGCTGACTTAGTATTGCTTTTGACAGCTCATCAACAGAAAACTTTGATGCCAGAGGCCTGCTCTTCTTTAGCAGTGGCCATACAGTTCTGCAGCTATAAACCTGATTGAGAACAAAGACAAACTGAATACACTCGGGTAATTGTATGATACATAAGCTCGTGTTCATCAACAGTTAATTCACTGCAATACTATCAGAACTGACTGTTTACCACATGCAAAGCCTGAGTGAATCAGCTTCATGTAGGAGACATCAGTGGAGGCTTCAGAGAAGTGGAATATACCCTCAGGCTGCAGCATAATTGCTTAGCAGCTGTACAGGTTGTAAAATAACCCATATCAAAATCACCCTACAGATCCCCTGTCTTTTCTGTTTAGGCAGGCTTTAGCCACTGGACCAATATGCCAGTATGCTCCCTCACCAACCAATGTGTAGTTGCATGGTCTTAGGCAGAACTTTACTGACATTGGGTCTGACATGGCCGATAGTTTGTGGCAACCCACAAATAAGCTATGCTTAGTACTATATGCCGATGCCGGTTACACAGTAAAGCACTAACTTAAGTCAATAACTTGCTTTTAATGTAAGTTGTGAATGGTAAACACAGTGTGTAACCATGATATTATTTCCATGTAGAAATGTGGGTAGATGAGTGAAATGGACAAGCGTCTAAGAACTGTAATCTTTCTCTTTCAGTTCATGAATATAACAGCAATGCTGTTTTATCACATTTGCAAAGACTGAAAACAGAATCAGTAATTCATAAAGGTCTGGAAATCAAACACCAGATTTTGCATATAACACTAGTTGCTCAAGGATATGTTTGTGTGACATAAGAATTAAAATTATTATATTTCATTAAAACACCCTTATCTAAAAATGTGACCCAAAGAAACAGTTTCCTATCTCATGTTGAAGTAGTATACATTGTTAATAAAAGTAAATTTGAGTAGATGTGGAAAATGCAAAGCTAAGAAGAGGTATTTCACATAGGTAGTTGCAATAAAACAAAGCTATGGGTAAGCAATCTATGCCAGAGTCTGTAGAGAACTTTCCATTGATTTTTTCCATCCTGTCAATAATGCCGGTTTTATTTTCTATTTAACTGCTCAGGTATTAACTAAAAATATTTTCCCAACTAGTGCACAGTCAAATCTTTTATTTGCATTTTGTTTGTATGGTCTATTCCACAAAAAAGCCTATTCATTGCTATTGTATGCAACCCCTATAGGACACAGAAAACATTCCCATTATGCAGTTTGCCATGGGAGAGCTCTGACACTGAGTACAGGAGCAAGAAGAGCACCATCTAGAACTTGCATTTCAAATAACTGAATTAAGCCTAGACCTTGCTACTTCCAGCACCATGGTATTCCCCATCTGATCTGCTTATAAAAAAAAAATATATATATATTTACATACTGCGTGCCATATTCACTTGTACTTTGGTATTAATTTACTAACAATTATAAGCATGCTGTAATTTTTGAGCATCCCAGAAGGCCTTCTGCTGCTGAGCAAAAGTAAACAAAAGGAGCAAGATTTGCACTGAGGCAAATGCAAGGGGTTTTAAACACTCCATGTGCAAAACAATATTACCAGTGCGTCCACTGGTGCGAAATAGAATTTGAGGCTTTTTGATTATTAAATGACAAAATAGATAATGCCACAGTTTTAAAGAAGATAAAATAAATCATCTATACAGTATTTTTTCCAGAGATCTTTGATAGAAAGCAGAAATGAAATGAGGATCTGTGTGGCTGTAATTTCTCTTCACAGCTAATTAAAGTACTAAAATCACACATCTTTGCTCATATAAAAGAAAGAACCTGCTCTGTCTTTCTGTATGTATGATTAAATCCTGACATGTACCATACAGATGCACTGTTTTAACTAAAGCTTTCCTTATATCTGCTCACATTTCATTATGCAGCATTTATAGTCTATGTGGATTCCTCTTCTGTGGTTTTAAAATCTGGTTGGGCTATATATGCTGGAGGGAGGAAAAAAAAAAAGGAAATACCAGTCCCTTATGGTTCTGACAGCAAAACTGTGATGGACATACTGCAAAATAAGTCAAACCACATAGCTTCCTGAGAATGATTTGGACAAATTCAATCTTTTGTTACAGAAATAGTGCAACTAGACCTATTTCACCCTAAGGGAAAAAGGATGTTCATTCTTTTTCACCTTCTTCCTTTCACTTGTGATAATAGTTTATGATGGTCATGCATGCATAGTTACTGCTGTCCCTGAACCTCTGAGCTATTAATATCACATAACACTGCTTTATATTAATGTCAGTTTCAGTTTATGTGTAAATATAGATGTGCTAACTAGGAAAAGTTAATTAATAGACTATCCATCTTATTAATAAAGGCACCATGAAATACATTCTACTTGATTTCCTCTGGGGTTCTTCTGTCAAGCCTTTTTATATTTACGAAGCTGTAGTACTTGGGTGAAGGTCCTCAGCCTTCTAAGATGTTTTCTTCCTGCCCCATTCCTCTCCCCTGTCTTCTCTGTAGTTCAAAACCATCTTTGCCTGGATCTTCTATTTGTATACCCTAACTGATGTAGAATGCTTTATTACATTTGAATCATACACAAGTCCTTCAAAAAAATTCCCCAATCATTTTTTACATTAAATGGGAAAGCAAACATACATATATAGGGTTTGCTTACTGTTCCTCTTCTCAATGTTCCTTCTGCATTGAGTATTCTATTTCATAGTTCTCCAAAATAATTTATTTTCACCCTCATTCACTTTTGAATAGTGGGGTTTATCTTTGGCTAGTGCAGCTGGCCACTTTAGAGAGGCAGTGTGAGATTTATCAGCTACAGGAATCAAAAGGCATCCCATCGTTGGCTAATCCTTGTTTATGCCTTCTCTCTCTTCATGTGATTCCTCTAGTCAGCTTCTCCATATCATCTAGTACAGCTTCAAGATTTCTTTTGTGCAACTAACCTCCTCCTTTGAATCCAATTTTTGTGAAATGGGCTTTTAGGAGCAATGCCACTCGTCCAATGGGCTGCTGTCAAAGTTGGAAGAGATTTATTTGCCCTTTGCCAAATGCAAGACCTTTTCCTGGCATGTGCTTTGGATTTTAGTTAATGTGGAGATTAAATGCAGCAGAGAGAAAGAACAAACGTAATGCTATGAACTCCCAAGCTGGGGATTTTGACACAGATAGGAGCTATTTTTCTGTTATGTAGTCTCAATAAAATCCAAAGGGAATTTTCTTCATCTCACACCTCACTTTTATCATCTCATGCAACCACTGAGGAAAAGTGGAAAAGAGTGGAAAAGAACAATTATATATTAAAGCAAATTTGCAAGTCTAGACACTGATTTCATTATGAATGTATGTCATATCATCTTCAGTGGATTCAGGACCAGTGAAAAATGGTGTTTTTTTTTTCTTTTAATTGATTTAAACATTTTAATAAATGGGAATTGGAACCGTGTTTACTTACCAGGGAGAGGTGCTGTTCCCTCAGCATGAACCAAGGATCCCCAAACACTGTAGTGAACGCATATAAACATATGTGATTCACTCCACTCAGAATTGAAATGAAGATAGCAAAGGGAAAACAAAGAAATGAGGTAGGCTGAAAGAATGTATTAGTCATATGCAGCACTTTCCATGCATTAATAATCAGTAAAAAGCAAATATTCATAATTTCAGGTCTTTTCTGGGGACTGGACAAGAAGTATGTTTAGGGGTTAATAAAATATGCTCAATACTTGTTGGCTCCTGGTCTTGCCTGTAGGATAGTCTTCAGCCCCATCACAGTGAAGGATGGTAATTGATTCTCTGCCATAAACAAAGCTGCTCTACCTGGTAAGTGTGGCATGGGAGAGAGAATTTATTTTTTGTATTTTACATTCAAGTTATTGCCATTTCTCAAAGGAAATATGGCAGAGTGATTGAGCACTGAAAAGAAAAGCTGTCTTTCAACAACCTTATGCAAAGAAAACTGAGCAGATGTTGTGATTGGAGACTACCACTAAGGGTTAGAAAAATTATCTGGTAATTGCTGAGGTCTTACAGCTGCCCCTTGGAGGCTCGGGGGGATTCTCTCCTGCTACCAAGAGAGATGCAACAACCCAGCAGGTTTCATTAACTAAAGGGCTGGATCCTCTCACAGCTGTATGTTGCATCTGAGCTGCTCCATCAGTCTCCGGGGCAGGACCACTCTTCTACAACCTTCTGAGAGTGCACAGCTGCTGTCCACTTGTGTTTTTCTTCTGCTGCTCCGCTGTTTGGAGTCAGGTCTCTCCCCTACCCCATACACATCATCCCCTCCACCAAAAAAAAAAAAAAAGTTTTTTAAAAAGTCTGTCTTCTTGTGGACTAGTGTTGGAATTAGAGAAAGGAGGAGTTAAAAAAAAAAAGGCAATTAATTGATAAACATGAGAAGTCCTCAATCTACCAATCAAATAAAACATATAAAGCATATTGCACTGTGAAATAGCATTTCAGCTTGAACCAATTTGAAAAGAAATGTGTCAGGGCAGTTCAACAAGCTGCAGTGAAACATTTCAATTACCAGAATGTCAGCATTGTTTGTTTAGCTTGTACTGAAACCTTCCAGAATATCCATTATTTTAAATAAATAAATAAAATAAAAATCCTGCTTGGGGAGGAATCATAACAAAATGGATTGAAAATCCCAAATTTTGTAGTAGTCTACTAACAAAGGAGAAGATTGATGTCACTTAAGTTTTATTTAGCTGAAGTCAATATGCAGTCTAAGGTAGTTATTTACTTTTTCTTGACAGGCACCTCTATCTCAAATGAGATGCCTAACTTTTAGATGAACAAAGCAGGAGGAATGAAACACCTACAGTGTTTGAAAAAAAGAAACCTGTACTGAAGTCAGACTAGTTGAGTCACACAGGCAAAGAGAAGCTTTGCTTGTCATGCTGTTTTGTGCCACAAACCACCCCGATTTATGCACCCACTGTTTGCAGATAAAGATAGTATAGACGTTTGTATGCTGGTAGCAAGTTTCATATGTGAAGTATTTTCTTATGCTATTCTAACTTTTACTATCCTATTCCCAGCTTTCTACAGCAAAGTGGCGAGGTGAATAAGAATGGGATATTAATATTACTATTATTTTATTTTTTAAGTCCAGTTTTTGAAGTCTGGATTAAGTGTATCTCCATTTTATCCTTCTTGCTTTTCTACCACAAGAAGCTTTGCATAGCTTTGATGATATGCCTTAACTCTTCTATCTTATCAATGTCTGCATGCTTGTAAAGAAGTTCATTTCCTATTTTAGTTTTTAAATAGAGCACTTGAAGTGTGGGCATCAGCAATCAGAGCAATTCCAGATATCTTAGACATCATCGCTGTAAGTCAACATGAATACAAATTAAGCTTCTCCCTTGATGAATTTCTAATTTTGCTTAGGGAACCAATGGAATTGATTCCACATCTGCTAAATTTGATTAATCACTTCAGTTCCATTCCTTGCTAACAACTAAACTGACAGAAATCAAAGACATGGATTTACCTGTCTGCTTTCTGTGGTTGGTCTGAGTTTGCATACTAAGATATGAAAACTCCTGCAAAACCTGAGCCTACTGTATAGAATTGCTTTGTTTTTTTCATCTCTTAGGCCATGCTAGTACAACATATTTGTTGATAACTGGACAAAAACCATCCTTACACTTTCCCAATGGAATGCTGAGAGCTGCAAGGAATATTCTGTATTCTGGCTAAAAATATCTCACATTCAGATTAGAATGGTCTTTTTTCATGAATGATAGCAGAAAAGATATTGCAAAAGACCAGTAAGGGTGGAGATAATATACTTTCTGAATATTTATTTGCTAACAACAGTGCTGTTTTTCTGTTTTCACTGTTGCGTGTAAGTATAAGTATACAAGCATTTTCCCAGGCTTACTTCTCAATAATGTCATTGAATCAAGCAGGACCATAAACCATGACAATACTCACTGAAGAGTGAGTAAAAATGAGCAGAAATGTTTGGTGATCCAGCAAAACTGCTAAAATTGGCATTACAAAAAAAAAAAAAAAAAGTTTTACAATCAAAGGAATGCTAGAAAATGCCTCAGACTGACCTGAAGTACCTCCAGTCTTTCCTTCTTTGTGTTTTTCATGCTTCTAGTTAATTCTCTCTTTTCCCCCAAGAGCAGACGGAAGGCAGGGGAGGCGAAAGCTTATGACTGCGTGAAAGATGAGGAAGGAGATACGGGGGGAAGGAAGAATGAGAACAGAGGAGGGGAAGAAAAAGAATATTTTATTTTTCTTCTTAATCTTTTTTTCCTTTGTTTTCCCCCTTTCTTCTTCTTCTGTTATCTTTCCATTTGAACTCAATCCACTGTAATGAGAAGGCAGGAGGGGCCCCCCATTGCTACTTGACCCCATGAAACTCTGGCAGGCAGAAGACAGAGAATATTAGTGCAGTGGAAGACACAAGAAAAGGGCTTTTCTCCTTTTTTTTTTCTCTCTCCTTAGAGAGTTTCATAATGGAACAAGCCAATAAACCTAATTTCATCATGTATTACTGACTACTTAATGTAATACTGTTTAGCACATCAGATAGCGTGAGCATCAAGTAAGCAAATGAACCATATGTTCTCATGTTTAAGGAAGAGTGACAACCTGCATGATACTGGATTTATTACAGTTTCCCTTCTGTATGACATCTCTGTAATACAATTTTAAATTGTTCCTAGTCAACTCCTGGGAACCTTGTTAAGGTGAGCCTTTCCGAGGGGCTGTCCTACATGTTGAGATGTCCCAAGCAATCTGTCACTCTTCCATGTCATATAGAGTTGTAATAAACTAAGCCCCAGTGAGTGTCAGTGTTGTGCCCTCTCTCCCTTTCAGTTCATGTTCTGTCCCTGCTTCATGCACATATTCTGATTGATGTTTAGGATTTGATCCAAAGCCAGCTAATCTCACTGGAGCTTTTCCATTGACTTCAACAGGCTTTGAATCAAGGTTCCTAATTAGGAGTTCGCACAAAAAATAATGAGAGAATGCAACCTTCTGTGATCCTCTTCTAGTCCAAGTTGTACTGCCATGCACATCATTACTGTTGCACTTATTCTTGTGTGTATTGCCGTAGCACACAGAAATATGAGCAGTGGATGAAAAACATGCACTGCACAAACACCAAATAAAAGATTCCTGATGGAAAAAAATTTGACCTAAAAGTGACATGAGAGGCAATGGCTAGATCAGGGTGTGTTGGGGATATGATGTAAAAAGACGCTGTAGGATGTTATTGATTAGCATGATAGGTAAATGGGTAGCTGTTGCCAGTTATACTCTAGATGTGAATGAAAAGACAAAGAGTTTCTGGGATTTTTCTTAGTGTGAAGAACTACATGAGACTACGTATAGGAACCAGCACCTTGAAAATGTGGCTAGTGCTTTTGTAAGAGGATACTAACACCTCTGCTTTAGCATGTGCTGGAGCCTGAATACATGAGAAGTTGTTGGAAATCAGGATTTTATTGCAAAGAAATACCAATATTTTACTACGTCTTTTCTATGAAAACTAAAAATCTTTTCAAATTTTCAGTGAATGACAGAGCTGCTTAAGGGACTCATAGAAGAGGTAGCATATTAGTCATACATAAAAATGACAAAATATCAATGTTCTGTTATTTTGAGAAAGGCTGTGGGTCTAAGGCTTCAGTGAAACACATAGAGTCCAACCATTATAGGTCAAGTTAAGCACAAATTCTGCAGACAATCTGGGAATTGCCCCAGGGTTTCCTGCAAAACAAGAGGTAACCAAGTCAAGGGGTAGAGAAAGCTGGAAGTAATAAGACCTAGAGACACGGGAGCAAGGACACATGCAGAGATAAGAGTGGTCGTTGTGGAAGCTGAAATGACCAAAGATGAATGCAGTCAGGCTGAGGAGAAGAGCAGAGGAATTCAGGGGATGAGCTCAGAGAGCAAGTCGATGGCAAAGCAGCAGCGAGAGCTCCTGAGTGGAGAAGAACGTGGATTTTGGTCCTTCCTTTTTTGCTCTCTTAGGAATTGTTTGCCCAAGCTTGGGAATTTGGACTACTCGTTCCAAAATCCCTTTCGTGATTGATTGTTAAAAATTAATCACTTCAACATTAGAATACACCTACAGCAAGAGCATCTCCAATGTTGCGCATCTCTTATGTGTATGCATGCATGCAACGTGCTGGTTCAGGGCTTCTGAAAACAAGTCAGCACCACGCTGTGTACCTGGTGTCACTTGCTGCTAGTATATACAGAACAATTTAAAGTTAACTGCAGGTTTTATTGTACTTTTATTTTTTGAAACACGTTCTGACAAGCAGATAGGGAAGAAGATTTCTCTAAGTGAATTAAACTCCCACACACAGGGTAATTCAGGGCCTTACATACTGTTTAAATTCCACTTAAGTCCCGTATTAAGGTCTTAGTTTTACATCTAGAGTGAATTTGGATGTATGAATGGGTGCCTCTGAACTCCTGATAATATCCAAATCGTAAAGATAATGATTAATAGTGGGGTTAGATTGAATAGTAGTAGTGTGGGCATACCATCCTGTGCTGGAAGAACTTTTCTCTGATGTACCAGAGCTGTAAAGATCTTATAAAAGCAACAGAATTTGTTGGCAAATAGAAAATATGGCAACCTTTTTCTCTCACAGTTCAGGTTATTTTCTACTTGGATTCTCACCACAGAATTTTGCAGTCTGGCTCCTGATCCTTTCCTTCTTAGTGTATTACTTTACCACTATCATTTTTTTCTTCTATGAATGTTCAGACTGATCGATGTACAGCTAGATAAATACCATGTTTTATTATGCTCTGTCCACAAAATAGACTTGTAACTAAGAGATACCTTTTTGGCTGGACTTGCTAAGGTATGGCTCTTGTCTCAGTCTAGGTTATATGAAATCCCATGACATCAACTGTTTAGATTTCAGATAGGATGAGGACAGACACATGGGAGAGAGGAGCCATAAATGGGCCATATCTGCTAAATACGACATGAGACCAAGTTACCTATGTGGGAAAAGGCAGAGCAGTGTTTGTTTGTTTGTTAAAAATTATTGCAATGATTTAGAAAGCTGAAGGGATTAAAACATTTTGGGGGGGTTATCTTTTGTTTTGGTCCATTATCAAACTAACTATTTGGTTGGAAAGTCTTTCTTTCCCATATGCATAGAGATGCTGCTGCCCAGTATTCCACAGCTGCAAGTTTTGAGACATAATACTTCAGTAGGTTTAGGCACATATCTACAAACAAGGTGGTTTTCCTACTTTTTGCTTTGGCCATCACGTAAAGACATTTGCCTCACATTTATCACAAGTATATTAAAGACAGCATAGCAATTATCACTGTTTTATGTTAATGAGAGTACAGTCTCCTGAAAATATTGTAATTTGCCTCAAAGCTTCACAATGGAGTAAAACTCAATTCAGATGTGTGTAGATATTTGCATAAAATAAATATTTGTAGTTCCAAATTACGAAGATTCTATGCAAAAATAATGTTCAGGTTTAGGAACATTTTAGAAATTCAGGGAAATAGAAAGGAACAGTGTTTTATTGACACCTTTTACCATTGCTGATGGTATTCTTTTCTAAAATGTTTTAATAAGACTATTCAGATAGATTGTGTAATTTTGTTTTGATCTAAATAGTTAACACAGAGTTTAATGGCATTTATTTTATTTCCAGTTAATTGTCAATCAACTCTGAAGCTCCTTTATGCCAGCATGCAGATAAGGAAAATCTTCATTTAAGCATAGTTTATTAAATGGCAATAGTATTAGCATACAAATTACACTCAGAATAGGATAAACAGGTACAAAGATCATTAACATATAATACAGACAGTTGGATCTCAGATGGGACTCAGTGGGACCTTTTCAAAAATACCAGAGCTGTCATCAGCAGGTACAATTCATTCACTCAGTCAAACTTTACTCTCATTTACATCTGCATAAATCAGTAGGAATTCTGAGTCACTTGAGATCTGTGTTCAAGTGGCTGTCCCTTGCTTGCTTCTCCTTGTGCTTTTTAATTCAGCCTCTCTCATGCTTACCAATCTTTGCAAAATTAGAAAAGTCAGTTATTGTCTCAGCATCTGCTAGCATACCTGAAGACATTTATAAACAATAGCTTTTCATAGCCTGTGAAAGCAACAGTGGTTTTGCTCTTGAGCACTAAAGTGAGACTGCGAAGACATGGTTTCAAATAGGATTTCTCAGATAATAAAAATTACTTTGCCTCTGATTTCATCAGATCCAGCATACTCCCTTTTTATCTGTACAGTGCCGTGATGATGACTTCAATAACATTATGAGGTGTCAGACACTTGATGTTAGAGGCAGAGAGGAGAAAAGAAGGGTGAATCTTTACATCAAGTATCAGGGTTACTTTATTTTGAAAGGAATTATTTTATGCCCTTGAAAAGATAACTGTACTACTGAAAGTGCTGAAATCTGCAGACATAGGTTTGAATCACCCCTAGTATTACACCAGTGCAGCTCAGCTGATTTTGATGGAGATTTCAAAGACATTTGCTGTATTGAATTAATGTAATTCACATCCATGAATTAAAATTGTACCTCTCTAAAACAGATAGGCTGAATAATATAGCAGTGCACAAAACACTTCAAAATCTAATGAGTTGACACCTCTTTCTTTTCTCAGATTTTATTTTTCTATCGGCCTTGCTAAATACATATTATTCTTTCATGCTCTTAAGATCAAAGCAAATAGCCATCAACAGTCTTTTGTTCACATGAGACAACACTTTCAGAGATGGTTTGTTTGGCCTGGTTAATTAAAAGCTGTACCTATCATCCCTGCTTGATTTCTCAAGTTCTTTACTTAAAAAGTGTGTGTGACAATTTTAATGAGCTCTCACTTCTTCCCAGTTTCATGTCTTCTGCAGAAACATTGCAAACTATTCTTTTGAACATTACGCAGAGTTTTGACTCCAGCAGATCTTGGGTAGCCCGTTTTCCCTTTTCCCGTGTAGCACTTATCTTTCACATTAATGGAGTCACTCAGAGAGGATGAGGACATGGATCAATCCCATGAAATTACCAAATTAAAAGCAAACAAAAGGACACCACTTACACCGTGCTTAACTGAGGAAAAACTTCTCCCAAGCTGGTGTGTGACTGAAGGTTCATGGAGGCTCAAATTGCTTTGGATCAATTCCTGAAATCAATTGTCATCCTGCTCAGAAAGGCATCACCTCTGGAGCCAAACCCTGGACTGGTGCTCGCTTGGTGCCTTGAGGATTGTAAGGCCCTGCCTCTGCCATGGGCACTGGCTCCAGATAGGGAATTGCCTGGCTGTGGCCTCAAACTGGGCTTTGACAGCTGAATTACGTTCGCATGATCCACTTGAAGTGAACTTCATCCACCATATCCAGCTCTTTGTGGGGCAGGTTCCCAGGCTGGTTACACATGGAATGGCATGTCAGAGCATTTCCAATCAGCTCGTGTGTGCTGGAACGTTGTATAAGTTTATATCACCGGATTTTCATCTCTTCATTTCCTCATAGTGTCTTTACTTAATTGAGCTATTTACCCAGAGGTAGCACCTGCATAATTCAGGCAGGAACATCAGCATCAGCACGAGCCTGATAAACACTGAAACATTTTGTAAGTTGGAGATGCCTACGCGATCCCTTGCTGCAACAGGACTTTATGAACAGCTGTGTCCCAAGTAGCTCCTTTCATTCTTCTTTCTCCTCCTTTACCAGCGACATATTTATCAGCTCCACTGCAGATCTTTTGATGTTTGTCCCTTGACAAACACTCATTTACTTATGGAGTAAAGTCAATTTTTTTTTCTGGCAGAGAAAACATTCTACTTGCACTATATTGGGTGAGTTAACTTTTCTGTCTTGTCACAGTACTTGAAGTTACCTTGTCTCCTGATGCAAATGGTAAGAATTATTATCTGTAGCCTTCACGCAGTCTAAAATGTTGTGAAAAGTAACGGTTTTCAGCGAGCCTTTCAGCAGGTGAGACATGCATTTCACAGCTTCTTTTTAAATCGTTTGTAAGAGCTTGATCTGAAGCCCATTAAAGGAAATATTCCCATCACCGTCAGAATCGCGGTGCCATTATTTGGAAGATAAATGGAAGAGGACAAAGTGCAGCCCCTCTGAACCCACCCATGGCACAAAGTCGTGGCTCTGAGGAAGTTTATGTCAACTTTGCCATTCATGGCAACTGGGTCAGTATTTTGCAGAGCTTTTTTCCATGCATTTGAAATGCATCATGTTGATTTTCTGCTGTGTTCTGCCTTCTCATCCCTCTCCTGACACAGACCTTGGTACATCTGGAAATTACTTTTTTTTTTTTTTCCCTTTAATTCCCTTTTCTGCTAGCTAATTACTCCAGATCTCATTGTGTTTTTACATAAATTCTGCCCAAGTATTGTATTTACAGCTAGCTCCCTAATTGTCTTTAGGTAACGTGACTTCTGTTTCAAGCAGCTCTGAAGCTTTTGTTAGCTCATGGCTTGTCTTTGCTGAGCTCTGTTTTGATCCGCTGAGAGAGCCATTCCAGCCCCAGCTCACCCAGTTGTGGAAGTATTGCTTCAGAACAGCATTTCTAAAGATCAAACATTACCTCATCAGCACTTGAGTGGGTACAAACCCCTCTTAGTGAATAAACCACGAAGCTGTGAATTATTCAGATCTCAATTCCTAACAAATACATGAAAAAAAGTCTAAGCTAGACATCACTAAACTTCAGTGAAAAAGCCATAACCAGTAACCCTTAGAGGGCTAAGCACAGAGCCTGTGCATTCAAAGATTCTTCCCTTTATTATTGTGTATTTTTACAGACTCTTTTTCCTGGATATTTACTTATAGTGGAAGCTTCTGGGGACTAGGATTGTCTGTTTTTGCCTCATACCCACTTCTAGATTCCAGTCTGTACGTAGAGTTTTTAGGTACAACTGCAGGAAAAATATTAGGGCATCAATATTTGATGGTGAGAGAGACACTAAGTTGTCTCATTATAACTTATAATTCAGGTATCCAATTTATGAGCATTTGCTGATCCACGCTTGAGTATCTGTTGGCACCGTAATAAAGCCACCATACATTAGCTAACCAGTCAATTGAATCAACTATTTTATCACCAGCAGTTTTTGATGACAGTGTTTTCTTGCGGCTGGTACAAACTAGTGCGAAGAAATGCATCATTAATGCAAAGAACATTGCAAAGGCAGAAGTGAAAAACCTGTAAGTGTTTCCTTATATGTAAACCCACCTTTGAAATACTGTCCTCGGGTGTCTCCCCACACCAAGAAGATGCACTTATAACCTCAGGTTTCTTGCTTATTCATCCTTCCTTATCTGAAAATGTTGTTTGGTTGATACATCATTACGTTAAAGAGTGTACTTTGTTGATTTGTATTTTGCTCCTCTCCGATGTATTTGGATATGTGATATTAATAAATGGATACATTAATGTGGTTATATGATAGATTATTAAACCCCAACTTATTTTCTCATCATACTACAAATTGCAGGCAAGCAACCACTGCAGTAGCTGGTGATTATTGCCAAGGTAACAAAGATTTTTCATTCAAACCTGAATCCCATCCCCTCTCAGCTCCACACCCCAGTGAGAGACGCTGCAGGGAGCAGGTGCCACATGAGCACCCTGGAGGAGCTGGAAGGGCAGAAGAGTGTCCTCACTGCCATGCAGACATCCCAACTCAGGGCTCCTCACTCCTAAATCTGCCTCTGAGCAGGAGCAAGTCTTCTACAGAGTCAGGACTTTACAAGGAGAGAAATAAAGGGAAGAAGCAGCATGCATCACAGCTGGTGAAAAATGGAGATTGCAAGGTGAATTCAATCAGCACTGAGGCACAGTGGAGCATCCTGCTGGTTCAGCAGTGGGAGCAAATAGAGGGGGGATGGAGCACACGACCTCCAGAACAGCACATCCCCACCGTCCTGTCCCCGTGGGTGTGCTCCCCTCCATCCACCTTGTGAATCTGCTGCAGCCCCTGCTTTGCAGCTCCCTGGCAGGGCTGCAGGCTGGGCTGGCCTCTGTGTTTCAACACAGGGTTGGAAATCCGAGTCTGGCGCTTCCCTCCATCAGCTGAGAGGCTGGGAGAGGGTAATGGGAAGCAGAACAAGGCTTGATGTGTGTTATGCTTGTAGCTACAAGCATATAAATACAAGAGTGGAATACAGCAAGATGCTGTGATGGTTTTTGTGATTTAACAGCTATGATAGTACAGCCAACTTCAACTTCTGCTCTTGTTATTGTTCATTTCCTTTAATAATTCATTACATCATCCAATCTTATGTTGTCAGTAATAAATATTAAATACCCAAGCTGTGATGCATGAATTAGGTATTTTCTTTTTATAAAAGGATTCTTGTATTAGATTTAAATGTCAATTAAAATAAGAATATAAAAGAATAATGCAGTGCTTCTGTGAGCACTGGAATGAATGAAGCCTCTTTTCTCTTGGATTTATGACTTACATCTGGATTTTGTCAGATCTAGGAAAACGCAGTGTCTGAGCACTGCTCTTCCCTGTTGGGTACAGGTTCTCTGATGCCTACTAAGCAGTGTGCTCACACAGGGGCCACACTGGCAGGAGGGGCTCTACACGGAAACCCTGACCCCATTTTCTTGAGACTTCAAGGGACTTCATGCCTTTCGGCCCACTGTCCTTCTGAGCTCAGAAAAAAATAACCAAAACTTCAACATCTACCAGAGGCAACACGTGGATGGAAGAACTGACACAAAATAAAGAAAATTTTATACGATAATATTACTTTGTGTCCTAAAGTTCATTGCCTAGATAATTCAGTTTTCATTTTGAAACTCTCTACCTTTGCTAGATGTGTGTTCTGTGTATTTGTGAAGGAAATCCCCAAACCCTGAAGCTCTGTTCTTGTGTGTAAAAGTAGAAAGGTTCCTGGCATGCCACGAAAGCCTACCTAAAGAAAACTTAAGCTGAACACTGCACTGGCTTATATCCTAATGTATCTCATTGACAAGAAGAGGCATGTAAACAAGCTTAGAAATTAATTTTGTCCATAAAACCCAGGAGTGGTTCTGAAATTACTATTAAATGCAATTTACCCAATCCTCAGCAAACTGGTGTGAACAACATAGTGACTAACAAGGTGATTTGAGGGCCCTGTGAGACAGTGGTGTATTTGATTTGGCTCCTTGGCTTGTGAGATGGCATTTCAGCATCTCAGCTAGTCTGCTAATGTCTTTTAATAATCCTGACAAAATTGCACAGGCAGCTGGCCTCAGACATAACATTAGTATAGCATCAGAACATTGAGATCTGGAAAAAAAGCTCCCTATGGTAAAATATAGCACAATTAGGTAACAAGTTGGGTCTTCCTTCATTCTCTTGAGACTCCTAATTTTACTGCAAGTGAACTAGATAAGTTAGTGGTCAATTCCAGTATGTCAATACAACTTTCCCAATATAGAAATCAATAATAAGGAGAGGTGAAAAGTAGTTAATACATATTCCCCATGCTGTAGAAGAGAAATAACATACTGGAGGCATTTAAATATTAGAAAAAAACATTCAATTTTTGTAACAGTTCCTGTAACAGAAGTATTTTTTTCTTATTTTTTTTGTGTGTTTGCTTGTTTGTTTTCCCAGGATCGTCTTCCTTGAGGATGGCAGTCTCAGGCTCTACAACATCACCAAGTCAGATGCCGGGGTGTACACTTGTATAGCAACAAATCAGTTTGGAATTGCCAGAAATTCAGGGAGCCTGACTGTGAAAGGTACTTTAGTATTTTTCTTTGGGCTTTATGAATATTAGAAAGTGTTTTTTGCTGTTGTTGTTTTTTATTTTTATTTCACTGGGATGCCCAAAACTGTGCCAGTCAGTATTCCAATCAATAGTGACAGGTTTTTACGTGCAGTTTACAGCTTAAAATGCTTGCAGCAAGGGAAACCTCATGACCACGCCAGTTTGATGATCAATTTGTTTATCAGCAAGGTCTCCCAACAGAAATGTACAGTAGCATTAATAATGATATTTGCACTGCAGTACCATGTAGATGTCACAGACATGGGCTGCACTGTTGCAGTTTGGTGGCCCCTGTGCAGTGTGTTTACATGAATTTATTCAGCTCATTTATAATTTCTATCCCATCTGAGATTCAGAAGAGACTTTAAAGCTGGGGTGTAAAAAAAGAAATAAGACACTATGAATTAATCTCAAAATCAGGTGGATTTATTTTCTTCAGCGCAGATACATGTTGCACAGATATACATTGCATATGTTGCATCCCCGCAGATCCGAAAGCCACCCACTCCTCCTCTGCATCCCAGCTGCTGCGTGCTACTTTGGCAAAAAAACTCTAAAACAAATCAGAGCCAAGTGAAAACTATTCTTTATGTCTTCACTTGGCTTTTGACTCTTGAGTATTAAAATGTCCATCCTCCACAGCCCTTCCCCAGTCTAATTGCTGCATTAACAATAAAGTAAAGAATCTGTCAGAATATCTTCTCTGCTTTTAGACTATTTTGTTTTCCTGGATACAGTCTGAAAGTATTTGATTTTTTGTTTACATTTCCCTACATTTTATTTTTGCTTCACTTAAACCATTTTGACAGTTAGCTACAGAACCATGTAACTAAGCAAGTCTTTTTCTGAAGGAAGAATGAGGAACATCCTCCTTGCACATTACCATTATTTTCTTCTCCATAATGAATTTGGACTAAAATTTAAATTCTCTCCTTACGAAGAAAACAACTTGTCTCTTTGAAAGTCTTTGAAAGTGAGCTCTTCTCAGTATGGGTAGTTATAAAAAGCCAAATTGTAAGTCCTCTAAGACAAAATGACTGATGGGAACTCATGAGATACTGGATAGTGTAACTACAAAGTTAGTACATGATCCAGGAAGGTGGGCACTGGCAGAAAAGGACCTTTTGTGCAAGGTCCCACATGGGTGGTAGTCCCTGGTTGCTGCAGTGGGCACCATTTGGGCAAGTGGCTTTGCTCCGCTTCACCTGGCCTGGTCCCAGCGCAGTGATGCTCTACAGGGTGTGTCTTCCCTGCAGTGTTTTTCACTCATTTTTGAAACACAGATAAATGCATCCTGGAAGACATTAAAGTCTATTACATCCAAAGCAGTCCTTTGCTTCAAGTTTTTGCTACGCTGATGGATGGTCTATCTCCGTTAGTAAAAAGTGTTAGTATCAACTTATATCTCAGGTGGGCTAGTCCAGAGCTGGAGGACATAAAAAGAGATACTGTTTGTGTAGCTGTTCCTGTGAGCAGCATGTGAAATGAATGTGCTCTGTATCCTCTGATGTTTTATCAATGAGGGAAAAAAAAGAAGGAAAACAGAGACAAATTTAACATGTTTTCTTTCTCTTTGTTCCTGCATGATCTTTTCAGTGCAGATGTTATCTTATACATGTATTCATATTTGTTGATTTTAAATGAAAAGAACAAGTTAAAATGTGGAACTTGTGAGATTATAGTAAACATATTTATCAGTTTTGCAAAAGAGCTAACATTAACAATGGTTGCAGTTAAAAGAAGAGCATGTTATTAAATACAATTTGTAATTCTGTCTTTTTTTTTTTTTTTCCCGTGACTTCAGAATGTTTACTGTAGCCTGCAGGAATGTCCTTCTTCCTAACCTACTGCAGCTGTCTAAAACTGCTTCATACTCATACTATGAAAGAGCAATTAGCATTGATGCAGTGCAATGTGTAATCTGAGATGACGTTACAGCACAGCTAGCAGTGAATAAACCAAGAAGTTTAGGGTTTAGGCAGCTCTGACTTCATTAAAGTTAGATACCATTTCACATACCACATATATACATCCTAATGAAGCAATATGGGAAAATCACATTAAAAAAAATGAAAAAAATATTTTGTTTGGCATTTACAAAGTTTATTAAAACACTCAGTAACAACATGGTATAAAAATGATCTTGTTTGCAGGGAACATTTGTTTTTGTTTCCCCTCTGGAGAAGTTTTGGCTGTTCAATTATAGGCCTCATTGCTTCAGCATTATTTTCAACTGAAATGTCAGAACTTCGAAAAGCATATCTAATGTGCAAATTAAGTTTATTGCTGCTCATTGAGTTGTTTATTCTTTGTGTGAGAAGTCTTTATTATACCTCAAGCACTCACAACATCTTATCTATTTTCTCCTCTGGAATGGGATTTGCCATATAATACATGTCTGAAGTTGCTAAGCAAGATAGATAGATAATGTAGATCCAAGAGCTTTTAAGAAGCTTTTAAAAGTATTTGAGGTAGTAGTCTTAAAGACGACTTCATAAAAGAAACAGAAATTATCACACAAGTGAACCACTCTGCATCAGTAGTATTACTGGATATGAGTAGGCTAGAACAGGAGATACAAGAGGAGGATAACCTCATAATAATTTTTTTTTCTAACACTGCTAAAAAACACACATCACATACAAATTCAGTATAATTCCCAAAAGATCAGTCTTCAACATTTATTTGGTGGAGGCAAATAGGTTCCTGATAATAAGGAAGTACAGTTCTTATGAAATTAGAAGCATGTAATTATTGGGATTTGTCGTGTTAGAAGATGAAACCTTTATGTTCTGTTATTCCAAAATATCAGTTCAGTAGTGAGTTCCATTGAATGCATTTCTTCAAAATATTTATCCTAAGTTTCTCATTCAATAGGTTTTTAACAGAGAAATGATCTCTGAAATTTTTAATCTGTCTAATAACATTACATAACAGGATTGCATTTCTATTATTTCTGATCTTTTTATTATTCTGATCTATATTTCTGATCATTTCTATTATTTCTGATCTTGATCCTCTCTTTGGAGGTGTGGTAAAATAATGGCACAAAAATATTACTGACCTTATGAGGCAACCATAATAGTATTGGAACTTTCTCTTGAAGAAGACTTTCCAAAAATTCCCAACCAGTTTAATCACAACAAACTAATGGCCCCTTCCCGAACAACAGACAACAGGCTCTGATAGAGTCTTAAAAACTTCACAATTAAAAAAATTACATCATTTGTTATTTTTATTCTATGGGTTTCAGATTGTAACTATTGAATCTGATTACAAATGATGTACAATCCTAATTGTATCATTCTTCCTTAGTTTTTCTTCAACTTTTCCATAGAAATAAATGGATTTTTTTTACAAAAAAAAATACATCATTGCTACAAGCAATGTAATTTCATAGAATTATGTTATTCGTGTTGATCTATTTCGGTTGTGAGAATAATAGTGGAGGAAAAAAAGAGTAAAAAAAGAAAACTTTGTAGAATTGTCCTGTAGTTCCCAGATACTTTTCAACATTATTCTATAAAAGTTACCTGTTCTTCACAATGGAATTACTTCACTTAAGATTTATGGAGCCAAGTTTTTTGCCAATGTGTGCTGAAATCAGTGGAGTTGTGCCAACAGAGACTATGGCCCTTGAATCATCTGGAATTTATTGTATGTGACACTCTGCTTCCAGGGAGAAGAAGAGATTGCTTTAATTTAATGATCAAGTATCTTCCAGACAGTCATCTGAGTCCTTCACATCTCTGCAGTCCTTGACTTCAGACAAACTGATGGTGCTGCCATGATGACAGTTTTACGTAGTTATGAAGAGCAATCAGAAGAGACAGAGAAATTTGAGAAAGTGTTCCAAGTCTGAGCTCTAGAACCTCTGACGCTCTCTCTAGACAGCCAGCTTCTTAATGATTCTGGAACAAGAAAAGAAAAAGAAAAAAAAAAAACTTATTTACCTATAACAATAGAAATCACACAAACTCTTTGTTCACTTTCCTTGGATAATGGTACATGATGTCTGCAGCAGGTATAACACTGAAACCAGTGATTTTTTATTATTTTTTATTATTATTTTTGAAAGGCTGGCAGAAAATGCAACATTCTACCTTGTTGCTACTTGACCAGTGCTGGAACAATCACTCACCCAGCACAGCTCAGACGCTGGGAAGAAGCTGGTCAGGTTATTGCCTGTGTGTACATACATGTTAATTGGTTAACACAATGATGGTAACAGTCTGAAGAAAAATGTCTTTGAAGGTAAGGTGTTGGATGCCCTGTCATGCATGAACATTTTGGAACCATGACCTTGGTAACCAAACTCCTGAATTTTCAAATGCATTTCTAACACACAGGGTTAAGCCAGAATGAACACAAAACTAATACAGCTCCTGAAAATTTTCTTCTCCTCCTCTCACATTATTTTCAGAACGCATTAATATTGTTGAATAGATTCTGCTCTCATTTTATTCACGTGCCTCTCAGTTCTCACCATTTTATAACACTTTCATGCACAAAAGCTTTATTCAAGGGAATTGCTTACAACGAAGTGGTTGTTATCTCTAATCTATCTGCCAGTCATAACAACAAAAGTGAGGTCATATAAATCCATTTCTTTCCCCTTCAGCAAACTACTAGTTCCCTTAATAAGATCTGCAACTTTGTTTCCCAGTGTAAGGGGTTAAAAAAGATTACACAGATAGTTTTTCTGTCTGTTGTGGTATTTTCTCTGAAGCTGTAATGTAAACACTGCA
This sequence comes from Cygnus atratus, assembly GCF_013377495.2. Taxonomy (NCBI): domain Eukaryota; kingdom Metazoa; phylum Chordata; class Aves; order Anseriformes; family Anatidae; genus Cygnus; species Cygnus atratus. The sequence goes on along the minus strand of NC_066371.1, from coordinate 2,894,060 downwards.
GTGAGGTACAGCTAACATTAATATAGATTAAGGATCTCAGTGTATATAGTAAGCAGAGACAGATACTGATTTTGTTTTTGCTGCAGTTTCCTGCAAGGAGGGATTTTCAAGTCTGAAGAACTGTGGGCATATTTCTAACAGTCTTAATAATGAATTCTGCACTTTTTAAGCCAAAATCATATCTATCGACTATGGGTTTTACAAAGTAACATATGACTAATTTAAAATGTTTCCTCTGACATCTGCTCGCTCTCAGAGCACACAGAGTGCTCATTGTACTGATACTGCAAAAGTAATAGGCTACACATGGGTAAGAGTGTTCTCAAATCATCATCATATTAGAGATAATCTTCTTTATTATGGAACATTTGGGCCAATTTTACATCATTTCACAAATGGCACAAAACTCATTCAAGATCTACTATTTTTATAAGCATTTTAATAAAAAGGAATTTTTTTTGTCTCCACAGAAAAAACTGTAATTACTATTCCACCTTCTAATATGGATGTAACAGTTGGAGAAAGCATAGTCCTTCCATGCCAGGTGTCTCATGACCCTTCCCTTGATGTGGCGTTCACATGGTCATTCAATGGCAATAGAATTGATTTTAAAAGAGGAATACATCATTTTGAAAGAATTGGAGGGGTAAGTTTTTAAAACTCTTTAGTGCTTAATGAAACTACTTGCCACAGTCTTTAGACCACATAAGCATTTTTCATAATTCTTCCATCGCTATTGATATGCATGGCAAATCATTGTTTCTTTACAAGGGCTGCAACCATTTATTTTTCTTTCTTAAATTTCATAAAGGCACTTGAGTTATTTGTGAAGCCATAATAAAAATGTCCGCATGAAAGAAACTGATGATAGCTATGAATATTTTAATTTAAAAGCTGAATTTTTTTATTAACATTGAGCAATTTATAAAAATGTCCAGTATGGAAGGCATGTTGTGAGTGATTAGTTTACTTTCTTTGCATCTCCAGGAAACTGTTGGGGATTTGATGATAAGAAATATTCAGCTACATCATTCTGGGAAATATGTGTGCATGGTACAAACAACTTTAGACAGTCAATCTGCAGCAGTAGATATAATTGTAAGAGGTATGTCTGTTAATGTAGATTTTATATCCTCTGGAGGAATTAGTATTTCTTAACATCAGCTGTTGTTTAAAAAGTCCTAGGATGATGATGCAACATTTCAGTTACACAATGGGAGATCTGTACAATTGTGCCATAGCCTTTTTTGAAGGTAAGTTTTTCTTGCCTTGGAGCTCAACATGGTAGGACAGGAAGGCCTCTTCTTTCAGCGGAATGGTGTCACCTACCATTGCTGGGCATCTCTGGGTCACAGTGCAGGCTGGAAAAATCAAAAGACCAGACCCCTTTCCACTCTTTGGAGATAATATGAAAGATCATTTTCTAGATCAACTAAGTGATAAGATTGAGGTTTTTGCTAATCCTTTTACTGCCAGCAGCAAGAGAAATGCTGTGATGGGAGCAGATCCTGTAACCCCTAACAGATATCAGAAATCTGTATAAAGCACCATCTTGCATTTTTGCTGAATCTTGGTTCCTTGGTTTTCATTAAATTCAATAGGAACTCTATAGATGTTGTATGGTTCAATGAAAGACACACTGGGAAACTTTATCAGTCTCTCTCTCTATAAAAAATATTATTATTATATCTATAATTCCCTTGTTTGTATTTTTCTTATTGGTAACACGAAAACATTATTTTTTGCTGACTTAAAACCCCCCATTAATTAAAAAAAAAAAAAAAGTAATACAGGCATGAAGCCATTATTTAGAGATTGCGCGAATTTTATGAAAATGCATCTTCATGAATAATGCCACTGCCTTGAGTAAGTAAGAGTTGCACAACTCAGTCCAGTAATCAGTCTTTTTTTTTTTAAATACATTTGTCTTAAAATTATCTTCAAATTAGGCCCCCCAGGTCCACCAGAAGATGTTAAAGTCGAACATATTTCTAGCACTACTGCTGTGTTATCCTGGAAGTCTGGAATAGATAATAATAGTCCAGTCCAGATCTACAGTGTTCAGACAAGGACTCCTTTCTCAGTTGGATGGCAGTCAGTTCCAACAGGTGAGCAATTTGACAGTTGTCTTGTATTTTTTGCATATACCATTAATTACTCCAAAAATACATTTTCATTGACATATTTGTCTTACTTTTAGTTCCTGAAGTCCTTAATGGCAGGACTCACAAAGCAACAGTGGTTGACTTAAGCCCTTGGGTTGAGTATGAGTTTCGTGTGGTTGCCAGCAACAGCGTTGGAATTGGGGAACCAAGCAGACCATCAGCTCTACTGAAAACCAAAGCAGCAGGTAAGTCCCTGGTTTCTCCTATTTTTTTTTCCACATGGACACACTGCCAGTTCCCCAATGTGAAAGGTCTGTGGCAGCAGAGTCTCTCTCTTGCAGGGTTACTTATATATTTGTCTGGCATTTTAACTTGTGGCTCCTATGTCTTCTTGACAGCACACCTGCAATACTTGATGCGAGGGATGCTTGAACATGACTTAGAATTACCCCATGCTTTTCTCTCCAGTTCAAGATCACCTGGGCCAGCAAAAAAGGCTGGAGCTGGCCCATACTTTGTTATGTCCCCAAAAATCCCCATGCCTGAACACAAACTTTGATTCTAGCAATTGTGGAGCAACTTTTGTTTTCTTCCAATTATAACTACATTTATACACTGCTCCGGGACTTGAATAGAAAATGATAAAGCCAGCTCTCTGGCATATCCTAGCACAAGCACAAAGCTTTGCTGCAGAGGTTGTTTGATATCTGAGCATCGGTAGGGACAGGATATTGGCTTTAACTGGAGGAAATAAATTACAACATCCAAAGCCCAGTGAGGCTAATAGCTTCCACTGACTCCAGGACAGGATCCTTGCTATCAGTCTGTCTAACCTTTACACATTTATCTGCCGGGACTTGGAACCTCATGGGAAGAAGGCTCATTCTTGGATGACCACCACTGTCAGTCCTTTGACCTTCTCTGTTTGGTACAATTTATTTGAAGTCCAAACCTTTGCTTTGTTTTTATGTTTCTCTCAGCCCCCTGCTCATCAACTCTCTCCCACCTATAAAATCAGCATTTATAGGATGGAAAGGGAAGCAGGTTTTACAGTCCACTTTCTCCTCTCCTTTTATCTCATTTGCCGTGCTCTGAAGTTTGGCAAACTGCATTTCAAGACAGAACTCAAAATACAGTATTGGGAGGATTCACAAGGCTACAGCTAGAAAGAAACAATAAAATTAATAATATTTACCATGGCAGTAGCATAATAATATTATTTCCTTACAGTATTGCCCAATTTTTGTTCACCAAAACAAACAGAAAGACTCACTTTAGATTTTAGTAACTTAACCCCTTCACTGCTGTCAAACATTCTGCTTCAAAGCATTGCTACGCACTGGGAGAAATAAAGGATTGTCTTTAATTTTTATCAGCATAGAAAACTGAATGCATCATTGAAGTGAGGAGAGCAAAGACTGGCAGTGAAGGATGAACATGAACTTAGCTGTTTTAATAGTTATTTTGCCAGCTAAACTCTGAGCATTAGTAGATTTGCGGATGCAAATGAGCCACCGTTCATTTCATTAAAATAGAGCTGAGAATTAAATGAGCCTCTGTTGGTGCACTCAACTGTAAATTTTTGTCTGTTTCTCAACTATGACCTGGTTGAGGCTCTGCTGAGCAGTAGGACAAATTTTTTTCCCATGCAAACGTATTAAGTACTGAACACATTTAACACATGAACTAATTGAGCATCAACTGGTTCATGAAACAGTGAAGTAGTAGGCTTGAAAATCTGTTTTGTTATTTTTCCTTTCTTTAATGTTCTTTTCAGTCTTAGATTATTTACCTCTGATGTGCACAAAGACATGGATTGTGAGTGATAAAACTAAATACCTATGCTAAACTCTCAAAAAAAAAAAAAGAAAAAAAAGAGCTTAGTCCATTCGTACTTGCATTTACTTTTCTGACTGCAAAACAAAATTATCTTTAAATTTCCACATTTCTAGAGAGAATGGAGTCAGATAAAGATTTAGATGTAAGTTTGAATGTAGAAGTGACAGCTGATTCACACAAATTTCTGTGAGCATGGAGGGCTATTGCCTTTATTGTTACTGCTGCAGCTGTACCAACACTGGAAGAAAAATATGGGGAAGTGCAGGCAGTCATGGCAGAACTTGCCAAAATCTCTGAAAAAAACTTCTGAGATATAACTGTCCTGCCCATTTCTGACCCTGTTTTCAGCCCTGTCTTGACACATCCAACTTTTAGGCAGTAGAAGTTGAATGAAGGGAACAAAAAAAACAATCTTGAAACTTGTAGAAAAAGTAGCAAATATCTGGAGATGGCAAAGAGAATGAATGCTCTCATATATATTTTGGGGATCTGTAAGTTACAGAGTTGTCTTGTTTTTTTTTGTTCATGCTCCTCCAGCAACAGAAAAAAACATGACATCATCCTTGCAAGTAAATTTATGGCAAATTATATAATAGGAAAAAAACTTCTTTAAATCCCCCCCATTATACCACAACCCAGTTCCCCAGAAGTAGAAATATTTATAGGGTAATGGGGTGAGCATGTTTCCTGAAATATGGAGCAAGAAGCAGAAAATACTGCTATTTTCCTTGCCTCTCCACCAAGAGCCATTTGACAGATGAGAAGCCCCTTCAGCCTGCAGCACCAGCATGTTATTTGACCTTGACTATGGACCTATGGGGCCATACACCTGGAGTAATGCTGGGGAAATCAAGTTCTAATCAATGCACTTCTGGCCACTTGCAGTCTTGGGAGAAGGAGAAAAATTACGACTTTTGAATTTCCTAAGCAAAGCGTACAGCCAATTAAAAAAAATTAATATATTGCTCCAACAACATGTTTACTGAACAAATGCATAATTAGTAAATCAGTAGTGTTGCAGCTACAGTCTGAATGGAACATCATTTTGCCAATTAGTTGATGAGGCATAATAATGTCAGATACTTGATGCTACTAGCTTCTTTAATTAATTTTTTGAACCAGGGTACTCATGTATCAAATACATCTGTGGCCTTAGAAACTTGAAAATGTGTAAACATAATTTCAGTTCATTTAAAATGTACCGTTATATAAGGTAGTCACTGTTCTACGTGTTGAAAGGCAGAGTAGCTGCATGTGAGAGGATCTGGGAGGAAACCCTTTAATCTTGCAGTGGACGAGGCAGCAGCAGGGGGTTGCTGCAAGCACCGATGTCTCTTGTTCTCCAGTTCCTGTGGTGGCACCAACAAACATCAGTGGAGGAGGAGGGAGCCGTTCCGAGCTGGTCATCACATGGGAGGTAATTGTTAGCTCAATTAACCTAAGCTGTCTAATGGGGAAAAGTCTATGGGTGAAATCACAACCCTGCTGAAATCCAGAGGCTTTCAGTCACTGGCTCGGGCTGAGCCTGGATTTCATCCTGCATCTGGAGAGAAAACAGTCTGTAAGATGCACAGCAAGTTTTCTTGTGTTATAGCAAACCATTTATAAAAATAAACAGTTTAAGAGGCATGTTATAAAGATGTTTAGAAGTCTGTATAACCCTCTTATCTCCATTGTACAGGATGTGCTTAACACACTAATCTGCTTGGCCATTTTCTGCATTAACATTTTTCATACTTTTGTTTACATGTTTTTCATTCTGGAACTCTATGCTGACAAGACATATCCTATTATGCATTAAAGGAGATGAGCCCTTTAATTCTCCAACACTCCAGCAAGAGGAGAGAATATGCAATTTCAGAACTATTAATACCATACTACAAGTTGCAATGAGTGAGCACAGGTCATTGCAGAGAGCAAGTGTTGTGAGAAGTAGCCTTCCTTCTCCAGCTACCCATCTGCATCTCTGCAGGCACCACGACGAAGGCAGGCAGCCTCATGCAAAGCCTCTAAAGTGATGGGCAGCTGCTCCAGCCCCCATGGAAAAACTGACCAAAACACAGTGTCCACCTGTGCTGGACAGTGGAAAAACTGAGGGTTTTTCATTGCTGCTGAAAAATGCATGTGACTCACCTAGATAAACATCTCACCTGGCTCTGAAGACAACTGGCTACAGCAGGAGCTGTCCCAGGCTGTCAGCATCACCCAGCCTGTGGGGCAGAGCCCAGGCAGCCTTACCCATCCTACGGACAGGTGTGAATATCTCAAGAGCCTGCACACAATCTCTGTTTAGTCTTTAATTTGGACCAGGGCTTCAAAAGCACAGTGCTCCCTTCATAAGTCATGGAAAATATTTATTCAATTAAATAATAATAATAATAAATACTTCTAGTTCAGCTTAAGCAAGGAAAGCAGTCTCCCCTTTCCCCTGACTTCATTCTTTTTCCAGAGAAATAGCCAAGCTCATGTATATGGTTTAAAAGAAAGGAAAAGAGATTAATTTAAACTACAAGTAATGTTATTTATCAGCTAAGTGAGTTACCTGTGTTGTCCTGTATGCTGATAACTTTGCCATTTAACCAACCTTTTGAGGGAGGAAGGGAAGTGACAGAAAAAAATGAGATCAAAAGAAAAAATCCCAACAAGATAAATAATACTACCAATGCTTTCCCCTTTGCATGCTCCAAATAGAGTGAAACTTCACTTTTACTGAACTGAATTTTCCTCCATATGCATCTTTCACTGTTTTCTTTCATTTTCTCCTCTACTGATCTACTCTTTGGGAGCAGAACATGAAAATTGAAAAACAACCTGAGAGATCTCAATCAAATTATCCTGTTGGACTTCATAGTGTGTCCTGAAAAATAGTCAGAAGAAATACTAATTATGCCAAGCTAACAACACTGAACTAGGCTCTCCAGCTTTCTGTGATGAACTCACTAAACATCTTGATTAAATCTGAGGTCACAGAAGCCTCAAAAACAAATTAAATGCTCTAGAAAGTAGCTTGAACTCTTATAAATCCCCAGTGCACCCTCATCTCTCACGCTTAACTCTCTCGGGACTGGATAAGAAATGGAAGGAGGTAGATTGGGGAATTAATGTTTGTAAAACACTTAAAGAATGACAACATTTGTTATATATGTCAGATCAGGGTTATAATTTGACAAATATCTTACTATTAAATTAGAAGGAAAGAAAGAATACATTCAGTGCCCTGAAATCTGCTGATGTATTCCTCGTTTTTTTTTTTTTTTTTTTAACCTCCCACCTTCTCAGACTGTTAGTGCTCCTGATAGCTCCTCTACAGGGGAAAAGTTTGGAGCCAGGAACCATTGCGGGAGCTGCAGTTCTGCCCCTTTGTTTTTCACTCTGTTTCTGCACCATTTTTCATAGCTGTTTTTCCTTGCACCTGGCTTTGATGCAAGCATCTAATATAAATGAAGTTTTGCTGATAAAAGCTATGTACTCCTCTATGTACTACTGATCTTTTCTTGTTTCGCAAATGTTCTCTTGCTTTGAGAAACCAATGTAGAAGTGTTTTTCCCAAGAAAAAAAAATACAGTGTTGATGTAATTGCCTGTTCTGTATGAGTCATTAATACATATCTTGACATGAGATTTTATTAATAGAAGCCTTAATTTTATCATGTTGACTTGCAATAACATTTCTGTTCTAAACAAACTTAAATGAGAAAATGTTCATGCACTCAAGACTCTCACTTGTGCTACAAAATATGTAAGTGCTGTACACATGCACAGGCAATTATACAGCTGACATGCACTTCTATATATACACATTTGCTCCTTTCCCAACTCTTTCTTTCTTTTAAAATAATTTCTTTAAAATTAGCATTCCTACACCCCTTGGGGGAAAAAAATATCAGTTACAACCTGTGCTGAATGAAATGCTTTTAATTTTGAAAACTTCATGCCTGGAAGAGAATAACTTTAATGGAGCTGATCAGATCTTTTGTTTCTAAATTGATTGCCTCAATAGATTTATTATTTTGATTTTTATTTCAATATTACATTGACTGATGGAACAAACATTATTATCTTCTCTAAGGCACAGTCAACTGAATCAATACTACTAAAATATACTGAGAGAATGAAGATTCAATTAAAAGAGTGTATACTTGCAAATGCTTATTGACTGACTGCCTTGTCACTACAGCCAGTTCCAGAAGAACTGCAGAATGGGGAAGGTTTTGGCTACATCATTATGTTTCGTCCTCTTGGCTCAACAACCTGGACAAAAGCAGTGGTGGCTTCAGTAGAAGCAAGCAAATACATTTATAGGAATGAAAGCATTACACCTCTGTCTCCTTTTGAAGTGAAAGTTGGTGTCTACAACAACGAAGGAGAAGGGACCCTGAGCTCCATATCCATTGTCTACTCAGGAGAAGATGGTAAAGCACATTACTCCTATTGCTGACTGTGTAAAGTCCATAGATCCCAGGTATGATAATTCAGACCCCTATAGGGATAGTCAGAATTTAGCTCAAAGCTGCTCATTGCAGGTTTTCAAGAGACACAAGACAGAGAATGGGAAAATGAAGTGAACAAAAGCAAGGGACAGTTTTTCATAACTGCTTTAAGTAGATGGCATGTTTCAACAGACTTGTCCCCAGGGAGCTCCCACTGAGTGGGCTGGGAAAAAATAGGAGAAATTGAAAACAGTTTACCCGTTAGAGGGACCAGATCACTCCGTGCAGCTGACCTCCTCTAAAAATCTGTCCTAGATCACTGGTTATGATCAATTTTGAAAAATTACAATTTTGCTGGTGCTCCACAGTAAACAGGCAGCAAAGCTGGGGATTCATACCAGCGTTCTTGAGCCTCTGCCTGCGGCTTCCACCAAAAATCTTGTCTTTTTTTCTTCAATCTCTTTAAGTTTCTGAGACAACACCCTTTTAATACCACAATTTTTCCACTGGCTTTGTTTTCTCCCATGACCCAGAGCCACAGATAGCACCAGCAGGGACTTCGGCACTGAGCATTTCGGCGGCAGAGGTGGAGGTCTCCTGGCAGCCCATCGCATGGAACAGGCTCACGGGCAGGGTGTTGGGCTATGAGGTGAGGCAGCTGGTGCTAGGCACCTTACAGAAATCCCCTCCCCAGCCACATTCATATTCTGATTCCTCTTCCCTCACTGCCAAGTCAGCAGTTAATGGAGCTCTTCACCTGACTCTCATTAGCAACATTTCACTTGAGATAATCACAAGCATTTATAGACCCAGACTATAGTTCTGTCCCAGCTTTTTTTTGTAATGTAAATTAAAACTTCAAGTTTAATCATTTGTGATGACCACTATAAAATGACTTGTGCTTGATTCCATAAAACAAGGTTGATCCTCCCTCTTCAGACAGCTGTAACACTGCCTGAGCGCGACGGGGCAGTTGATCTTTAGGGGACATGCACATGACCCACAGCATCTCTCACAGAAGAACATGCACATCATTACCATCCAAAGCTTCTGCTGTGGCATATTTGAAAGGCTTTGGGCTTCTCACTTCTGTTTGTAGTGAGCAGCTGCTCATGTACAAGTAAGTGACAGGCCGCTTGCCCTGTGCACTGGGGTGCACCGCTGGCATAATGGCATGAGCCCAGGGCCAGATCCAGCAACAGGCATTTCAGGGGCTGAGATGGGGGAGCTGCAGGGGCATATGGATGCTGCCAGACCCCGGTGGCACTCACCCTGCCTCTGGCTTCTCTCAGGTCTCCAGCACCGGGTGGGAGCAGAGCCCCAGTGTTAGCTGCATCTGACATCCCCAGGACACGGCAGCAGTGCCTCCAGAGCATGGAGGAGTGGTGGAGTTTTTATATTTCTAGCTGGAGTACTTCAAAGTAATCTCGTATATGATATGATTCCTGGGCATTTTATTTGCACAGTGAATCTTTTGTAGATAAAATAAAGCAAGGTTAAACCAAGTCAGAAATACTTTAAGTTCTGTGCTTTCATTACAAATGTATAAAGCAAGGTAGTAGGAGGCACATACAACACACAAACCTTCCAAAATCAAATGCTAAAAATCAAAATTAGAAGCAGAATACAAAATAATGAAAATCCTCTTAGATGATTGAGATAAATATTTCTTTGTATCATTTAAAATTTTTTTCAAGTATGTTCAAACCATAAAACCAAGCAAGCTTTTAAAATTTCTCACGTTATCAAAGTTTTCCTTTTGGACATCTATAAAGCTAAGGATTTGATTTGCTTTCTTAATTGGTATTCTGTCTCTCAAATTTTATTTCTTCTCTTTAAATATTCATGCTTGGTTTTCTTTCCTGCGAGTTTTGAATATGAAAAGTCCTGTATTCCTTGAAATCTTCATTGTCAGAGTGTCTGCTTCCCAGCCAATTCCTTAATTGATTTAAAACAACAAATTGCCTTTTCTTTGTTTTGGCTTTCCAGGTTTTGTATTGGACCGATGATCCCAAGGAAAGCACAGCTGGTAAAGTCAGAGTCAATGGGAATGTAACAGCCAAAAATATCACAGGACTAAAGGCTAACACAGTGTATTTTGCAACAGTTCGGGCTTACAACACGGCAGGGACAGGGCCCTCCAGCACCCCAGTAAATGTCACTACTAAAAAGTCACGTGAGTATTTAATTTTGTACAACAAATGTTGCAAGCTCCCAAGTGGGATAGTGACATTTCAGCTTACCGTGACCAGCTCTGCTAAATGTTGCAATATCAATGGGATCCCAAATTTCTTCATCAAATGAAGCAATGAAATCTGTGAGTAAAAAATTTCTTCCTCTCTTCCCTGATAACAATTTTGTGGTCACCACTGAGTTTACTCAGACTGTAAGCCCCCTTTAGGTACCGGAAGGCCACTGCAGGGTATCTCTAGAGTCTTCTCCTCTCCAGACTGAACAACCCCAACCCCCTCAGCCTGTCTTCATAGGAGAGGTTCTAGGTTTGTTATGTGTATGTACTAAGGTAATTCTCTACACTTGCAAAACTAGATAACAGAGGTGTTTGTGTTCCTCCAGTGTAGCAACTATTAGGAAGGATTTCCTTTTGAATTGCAGCAGTGTGGCACTTGCTTTCACGAGATTTCAAATGAGATGGAGAGTCAATAAAGGAAAGATATTTCACAGGTCAAACCACAGATTTGGGTACGGGAATATAGCTTTTTTTTTTTTTTTAAAGAAAACCCTTACATTCTCAAGATGCTTTTCTGAGATCTCTAAATTGTGCAGTACAGACAGTAGCGTATGTGATACATTCACATAAATACTATTTAGTGAGTAATTGTTTAAATTTCCTGCAATTAGAAGCAAAAACATATGCTACTGTACTCATGAGAAACAGCTTCATGAAACCTATGATTTCAAGGGGCCATCCTCCACGATAATAGGGAAGTTCTGAGCACTGTTCTACATGATTGAACCTGTAAAGTAAACGCTCACTAAGAGCAAAATAATCATAAAATAGAAAATTTTGGTAATCTGTTATGTACCCATATGCCCTAAATTCTTCTCACAGACAACTTCCTAATGGAAAATGAACTAATCTCTGGAAATGATTCTCTATATTTGTATGCATATTTGTATGACAGAAAAAATAAAGACACAGCAGTCAAGAGACAGGACATATAGGGAATGAATTTGCTTTTGCTTTACATTGTCTTCATCTTCTGTCAAACTCAGGATGGTGCTAATGGTTCATTTAAAAATTAAAGTCCAAATAACCCATTTAATATTTAAAAACATATATTAAATTTTTAAGCTCTTGTTTCTGAAAGATGCAGGCACTTTCAATATGGGAAGAGGTAATACATCAAGAGAATATAAACAATGTACATCTACAGTGGGAGCTTTAGCTTCAAGCTAAGAGCTCTGTCTTTGTATTCATTGCCAAAGGTTCCTAAAATGTTCTGTGCATGGCATTATTGTATGGACTAAGCAAAACTCAAAACTAAAATAGGCCTTCTGCCAAATAGGTGCAATTCTGATTGGAGCTTACTTGTCTAAGATCAATTTAAGGTCTAAGTTGATATTCTGGTTTGAGTTTACTACTTCTTAGGAAAGTAGAAATGATGTCCTCCTTCCTTGAGCGTACTGCTCCCACTAAAAACAGTTATGAGGCTCAGCTCTTCTGTTTGTTTATTTATATGTCATGGTTTTCAGAGATTTCATCGCTTTTTCTCTTTCTTTACAAATACATACCTCAGTAGATGTAGATATTAGAAATAAGTTGCAAGTATAAACCTAGACTCAGAACAACAAGAAAAAATGTGTTACCTACAACATGAGAGTAACTTCATTAAATTAATAAACTTAAATACATACTTAGGACTATGAATTATTCTTGACAATGTTGATTCTAAGAAGTTAGTTGTGGAAAGGATCAGACATCTTAGATCTAAGGAATTGTTCACCATGTTTTGCTTCATAGAATCATTTAGGTTGGAAAGGACCAGAAGCACTATCCATTGCTGCCTATTCTGGTTCTTGGTCTGTAGAGGAAAAACAGATAATTTTTTTTAGGAAGTCATGCAGTGGTGGTTTTTCAGCCCAAAGTCTATGAATTAAGGTGGCTTTAAGTACTATGTGGATATTGAACGATATTTGAGGGCTTCCAAGACTTTTGAAAGTACTCAATAAATGAAGAGTTTGGCGTCGTTTGCCTCTTGTGAATATCTTGTGATTGAATTCCTTATCTAAAATATTTGCTGAAAGCAGCAAGGAAGTTTTTTTTTTTTTTTTTTTTTTAAAAAAAAGTAAATTTGTGGTTTTACGCATATGAATATATTTAAACACCTTCAAAAATGAATATTTATCCAGCACTGACTTATGGCTCCTGGAAGGATACCTGCTTAGATTCACCTGGGTGGCCCACTAACACCTCCTTTCCCTACCAGCACGATGGATTAAGCTTCTCCATAGTCAGGAAGCAGACAAATATAACAGACACAATCAATTTATTCTCTCTCTGTGGGAAATGGAATAGATTATGCTGTATTACCAAATCAACAGTGCCTTCTAAGCTACATATGCTAATCATCAATATGTAGAAACTGCAGGGAGACATGAAGTATCCTAGAAGTTTAACATTTTAAAGTCAGGTCTGGGATACTCACAACCCAGAAGCCCTATTTCTCCGGATCTCTCCTCTCTTTTCTTAATTTTATTCAAGTCCCTATTTCCTCTAATACCTCCAGCACTGTCCTCCCAGGCAGGGTCCAGTAGGACACACCATGGAGATGGAGATAATGTGTTGTTCTAAATATGAGACAGTGTTAGCTCAAAGGCACAGTTTCAACTTCACATGTTCTCACAGGATTCAATTTCTGTCACTTGTAGGCAAATTTTCAAAGTCCTGGCACTTAGGCATAAAAAGCCTTTGAAAATCTACTCTCAGCCTATTATGCTGAGAATTTATAAAATCCTGCAACGTTTCATGATGGATCACATGGAGACTTTAATGTGTAACTCTTTGTAACCTGCACTCATGGCTGATGAAAATCTAGCTTTTTGTATTCTGCTCTTAGCTTTAGCTTTTTTTTTTTTTCCCTGAATTCCATTCAGCAAAACATTCTCTAGTCCATTACAATATAGATAGGAACAACATAATGCTTAAACAAAATCTATCAAATGTAACTTGAACTGTCAGACATTGTCAGGCTTTTCCTAATTTTCAAAATGAACTCACAGTAAGTGGTTTTGTGCTATGAATAGATCTTTATTCTGACTAATATGAGAGCAATGATGGACTGGAAAATATTTTTACTCTTTTAGACTTGAATCAGCCATGCATTTGCTACTTCCATGTCAGCGGCTCATTCAATTACACTATGCAAATTAATATTCAGTTGTATCTTGTGATTATCATCATCTTTTTTTTAAAGCACCAAGTCAACCCCCGGCAAATATCGCCTGGAAACTGACAAATTCCAAAATCTGCTTGAACTGGGAGCATGTAAAAACAATGGAGAATGAATCAGAAGTACTAGGCTACAAAGTAAGTCATTGCTTTATCTCATTAATCATACTCATTTATTATAAAAGAGCAAAAAGTGACTTGTTGAAATGTGACTATTCATTACCTGGAAAAAGGTGGTTTTTCTGGAGTTATTGGGACGGTTGGCTGACATTTATACAAAACATGGAAGAATATCTCATTCAGAGTAGGATGCCTTTATCCCAACACAGGGGTATCCTGTCCCTAGCACTGGAACTCTCATCCCATTTCCCTTGTAATCTTACTTGTATCAGATTCTTGCATTCACATCTTTTTTGGCAAGAGCTTCACACATTTGTAAGAAATAGAGAACAGTCTCTTAAGAATTAAAGAGGCATAAAATACATTTGAAAGTCCTCACTCTCTGACAATTCATAAATGTATCTTTGAAAATAGATAGGAAGACACTCACATAAAGATCAATGTGAGTGAAGTAAAAAGCACTTCTATAAATCTATTTTTTAAGGAAAGTAAAATTTAGTTTAAAGTTTGTTTGCAGTGCCTCTGACCCCAAAAGACTTCAGGAAAGACTTTTTTATTCCTGAAGGATGGTAAAAATGGTTGTGGAGAGCACTTACATGAGGAACAGTTCCTAGGATCAAGATCCTTGCATTGCTCAGCATTTTAGTGTCTATGCAGAGTTATTTATGCCCAGGGAGAAAAAGGATAGAAAAAAAAATATTAAAAAATCCACCTTGCAATCTTTCTTGAGATCATATCCTTTTAGATTCTAGTGAGTGTGCTTGAGTAGCTCCACACACTGGGAAAAACATTAAAACTAGTCTGTTAAGCTCTTTTCCTTTGTGTCTAACATACCTGCTTCCAGGCTACACTTTCCTATTACATTTTGATGTGGAAAGAGTGCTTTAAGTGCTCACTGCGTATTTATTGTATGATCCCTGTTAACTCTATTTCTGCTTTGCTCTTCAGTTGCTCTTTTTAGCATAAATATATTAAAAGCTTGTCTTCACGAGATTGTTAGCAAGGAAGAAAGGCTTCTTGGAGGACAAAGCTGATCATAGTCTGCGGGATCCCCATCCAAACTCCCCAGAGCACTTGGGCATGGGGCCAGGGTGGCCAGTCCACACCATGGCCCAGAGACACCTCAGTGAAAAGACGCATACACAAGCAGTCCCTGAATCCCTCACATTTAGTTGCAGAAATACGCTTCCTAAGTGGAAACCCAGGTGCTACTATCCAAACTTCTGTCCTTTCTTGAACTTTTAAAAATGTTTTTCTAATGGAATTTAATACTCTGCAGGGTGCTAACAGAATTCTGAAAAGTTTGGGACATGACAGAAGGTATTCTCAGCCATTTAAAAAAAAATCCATTAAAACTTAAATAAATCAAGTAACTCTTGTTTTCTAACCCCTTTTTATTTAGATTTTGTACAGACAAAACAGACACAGCAAAACTCATATACTGGAGACAAACAACACTTCAGCTGAACTTCTGGTCCCATTTGAAGAAGATTATCTCATAGAAATAAGAACAGTCAGTGATGGTGGGGATGGCAGTAGCAGCGAGGAAATTAGGATTCCAAAAATATCAAGTATGTGAGAATTTTTATCCTTCTCTGAATATTATTGCATAATAAGAAATGTGTGTGCCTCTAAGTACAAAGGATTAACAGACTTTTTGTTACAGTAGGTGACTTCCCTCTCATTGCTTTGTAATACTGGATGAATGTAGATTAGTCTCTGGTTTTATCATGTTCGTTAGTGGAGAAACAATTTCCCAACACCTAGGTGTGATCTTAATCTTTAGTGTATGTCTCCATGAGCCCTAGCCTGGAATGCATTGGGAAGGACAGACAAATAAGCTTTCTAGCTGAAGTCAAAGCTTCAGCTTTCATATTCACCACAAATTTTCATAAGATCTGGAGCTGCTGCATATGCCAAGACAGAGCCCCTCAGCTCTGCTCCATGGCTGAGGTGTGGGTACCCAGGATCTGGTCTCTGCTTGCACGAATACCTTATTATTCATGCAAAATGCAGCACAGTTTTGTAACAAACTAACCAAAACCCTCCTGAAAGCAGATATTCATGTAGAGACTGGGAACATGATTCAAAACCATACTCCCTGGGATTGCTGCCGCAACTTGAAAATGAATAAATAGAAATAACCTTTGTGGCTAATGTTTCATTTTGAAAGTTTGAAAAAGAATACTGTTATGCTAGACTGCATAGAAATACATATTTGGACAGACATTTACTTATGTCAGAAATTTTTTTATGCTTATGTCTTTACAGGTTTAAGCTCTGGAGAAATAAAATTATCCCAAAGAGTGCACTATACATTGACATCTGGGATCCTGCTGTTGAGTTTTGTCCTTAAGTACTCTTTCCCTTGATGATTAAAGCAATGTTCAGCCATGGACTTTTAAAAGTAAACCATCTGTAGATTTTATCTTAATACTTTACCAGAACGAACATTTCCAATAAAGAAAAACAGTGGGGACTGGGGAGGGAGATAGAGATTGTACACCACCAAGAAAACATTAATATCAATACTGCTGAGAAAATGTAAATATCGATACTACATAAATTTAAAAAAAGCTTTCGTGGATAAAAAAAAATTTGTGGATAAATGTATATGCATTAATTAAATGGGTGGTGCCAAATATAACTTGAGATTGCAAGGAGACTGATCTCATTTTTTTTATAAACAGTAATCCTTATTGAAACTCCAGTGTAATGGTATGACATTTGTGAAAGACCTATGCCAAGATGTTGTAACTGAGAAGAGGCTTGAAATTAGTTGTGATATGGACATTATTTATCTTGTGTTCTTCATTGTAACCTGTTCAAAACAACAACAACAACAAAAAAACACGCAAGTTTCAATTAAATAAAAGTTATTTGTTTACTTTTTGCACTTTTTTTTTCTTTTTTGTATTACAGGGAACATCATAGAATGCATTATAAGAAATGTACTACACTATTTTCTTCTGAAAAGGGAAACCTAAATAAAAGGAGTCATATGGACCAACCCAAAGCCATTGAATTCAATAGAGAAGTTTTCAGTGGCATCAGCAAGCCTTGAACCAGATCTGGAGGGGACAGTACCTTTTATAATTTGAGATACATATTCTCAAATACATTTTAAAGGACTGTGTCTTGTGAAGACTGTTCTGATCAACAAAGATAGCAGAGATGCTGAATACCTTTTTTAAGGGGAGATTGAAATACATCTGTCTTCCAGCAGGTTCAGTTACTCTCTCAGCTGGTATTGTTATTCTTTGCTGTAGCCTGGAAGTGTAGATTCATCTTTGGGCTCGGTGTGAAGGTAAATGAGAAGACCATTGATTTTCATCATCTTGAAATATAAATAAAAGCATCTAATTAAATCCTTCAATCTATTGAGTTATTAGAATGTTAAATGAAACACCAGTGATCATGGCTTTCAAGTCGATAGATATAGCTCAAAATGTGAAGTCACACTGCTGTGTATTTTAACAGCGTCCTATAAAAGGTATTTGTTGTCTCACATCACTAGTAGGGGATGAAAAGATACCTTGTAATGATGTGATCTTTTTCATTCCCACCTTATTCTGAAGTAAATTTTCTTTTCAACACTGTCAAATATGTGTTATCTCACCTTTGTAACCATTTGGTACCACAAATTAATGAAGTTCCCTCCCCTTTTCCCATTTGAAAAGGGCTCAAATGGAGATGGCATTGTGTAAACACATGGGTAAGCAAAATGCAGTTTCATCTGTGCATGATAATTCTCCAAAGAGTGTAATAAAACACATTTCTTGTGCATGAGTATGGGAGCCAAATAGGCAGAAAGAGTCTTAGAATGGGAAGTTGTATAGGAAGTTACCAAAACTTCGATACCTGAGGTTACTGACAGGACTCATGTGCTTGCCTTCCTGGGAGAACTCCACACACTCAGATATAAAATGAAATCATAAATAATAAAAACATAGCAAGAGCATGCTTTATGAAACAATGTTCAATTTTGATTTAAGCACTCCAGAGAATGAAAAGGATATTGAATCCCTAGGACAACGTGTTTCGCTAGGAATTGTACCCACTGTTAAACGTTTGCTTTTTCTTTTGATGCTATCAAAGCCAAAAGAGTATGTTTCATATTCTTGCGGCTACAGAGACTAAAGAAATTATTGTAGAAACTTGGGCAAATATTACTCACATCTGGTGATATTTAATAATCCTCATACTGAATTCAACAATGTTTTTCAAAGAGATGACCCCTCTGGTGGAGCTCTGACAGAGGTTTTTGCATCATTGCATCCCAGCAGGTCTCTAAGAGCAACTTGTCGCTGCCATTGCAATTCACTTGCAGAATTTTTGTATCTGGTATGCAATGGGTACATTTTGTTTCAGTTAAACTGAATCTAGGATTCTTATATTTTATAACATAAATGTGATCCTTTCACTAAGTTTAAACAAAACAGCTCTTTTCATTCAAGCAAAGAAAGATTTTCTTGTGAGCAGTCATATGCAGCTGAATAGAAGGCCTGATAGATGCTTAATTACAGGGAGGCTCTAGAAATATAATGCCACTTTTAGAAGCCTGTCCTCTGGGATTTCTACAAAGATGCTAATCACAAGAGTCATTAGGAAGAGGTTTAACATAGCTTTCAACAGAAGAGAACAGTTTAGAAAGAAGTGGATATGGTATTTAAAAATCTTCATAATACCCTAATGAAGTAAAAACATTTTTCCTTGCAGTGACAGTAAACAATGAAATATTTCTTCACATTTGTTTTCATTTCTGTATACATGACTAATGTTCATTACAAGGTGCTTTTCTCTCTGTAGAAGTTGTTTTTCACATTAGTCTCTTCAATTCTCCCGTGTTTAACTTCATAATTTCTACCTTAGCCTTGTTCTGTCATTCCCATGCGAGAAGCCCTTTTTAAAGTAAGGGAAAACCCTAAGAATAGGAAGATTGCTAATTGAGCAAAGCTATTCTCTTGTTGAACTTCCTTAGAGCTGAAGCACAAGTGGATTTCCAAGTGACTATTTTGCCTTGGGACTGCCAGTCGAAGTATATGTGCAGCCACTCACACAGGATGGACCAACATCAAGGTGATAATCAATGGTTATTATGTTTCCTAACAGATCCGCTGCCGTGTGCCACCAGATGGACAGGGTCCATCATTTAGCTTTGTTCCACCATTGTGGCTATGTGTTCTCCTCTCCTCTGCATGCAGGAGTCAAATGTTTGGCACCATAGCTACTAAAACCAAGTGAGACGTGCAACTTTAGCAAACAATCTTTTCATTCTTTCCCTTAGGAGATGTTTACTTCAGCAAACAGAACTTAAATTGATCTAATTCACTATTTTGTTCTGCTGCCGTGCTTCCTAAAGTAGATTTGCCTAGCACTGAAAAACTCAAACCAGAGTAGAATGGCTTAAATCACAACTTCTAAGGAGTCTTAAGGATAATACATTTAAACAAAGCTATGATGACAGCCCCCTACTCTCCCTAAATAAATTAAGTCCTCTAAATTGTGGAGGCCCGTCCACCTCCTCTTTAATTCCCCCATATTTTTTTGATGTTTCACTAAGGTGAAATGATGCCTGAATCAAGCTGGATTAGTCAAACTGCAGAATGGTGTAGGAAAGGCCAGGTGGCCAACTCTAATCATTTCATTTAATGTCTTTAGAAAATATTATTAACACAGCTGGTGCTGAAATAGCAAGGGTTCAGATAACTGGCAGCTTTCATGAAAAGAAAAAAAAAAGATGAAATAGTTTTGTCACTCATTGTTGCAGGGAAAAAAAATAAATATATATATATATATATATATATATATAACCCCCCCCCCCTAATACCAGAACTCAAAGTGAAAACAATGGAAAAGGGAAAGGAAAGACAAAAAACAACCCCACCTAGAGGTGCCCAGTACTGGGAACCACACGTCAGAGTACGGGACCAAATCACAGACAAGGCTAAGTTTTCCAACAGCTGGAAGAGTAATGCTTATTTTATTTTGATGACCTAAGCAAAGTAGAAAAATCTAAAACCAGTCACAGTCAGAGATTTTCATTTTAAATTTAATACATCAACAAAATATTTCTCCCTGAAAAAAAAGCAATTTTTAGTCTATCCAAATGTTTCCTTTAGTTCCAAATGCAATGTTTCATTGTGATTTAAGATCATTTAAACTTTCTTTAATGCCTCCCCCCTCTTCATAGAGCAATTTTTGAATATGAATGCCAAGAAACTAAATAAAATAGCCCGCGTGTGCTATTGCACCAGCCCCTAAATCAGCATTACCCTTAAGTGCAGAAGCACCCTGTGTTTTGTGCAGGTCATTGGTATGCGGCGCTAGCGAGGACTTGACACAGAGCTCTAAATCACACTTACGTATAAATACATTGCAAAAGCAAAGAAAGATTTTTATTAATATCTGACTATACTGCAGACACAGAGAATTTCCCACAATGATTTGCTGTGTGGAAGCAAGAATTAATCTGCTCGGAGAGGCTTTGGCAGGCGCGGGGCTGCCGTGGGCCGATGGCTGGGAGCGCTGCCTCTCTCCCTCCGCCCCCACAGGTTTCATCCATTCAGTTTTCAATTCGCACATCCAGCTGTTCTTTGCTCTTCCCTGGGCAAAACCGGGGGCAGATCTTGCCTTACCCTGAATATCCCTGATGCCTTTCCTCCACTCCTACATTTCCAAGGCACCATTACCGGCATCTCAGTGCTCTTACATGTCGGTTACCTTGAACCTTGGATAGCTTGCAAGGGTCTGTGTGGATGTGGCCATGCTAGAGCCTTTGGGTGAATGTGGTTTGAGGTACTGAAATATTCACAGTGGACTACTGAAATTCTGCTACAAGGATATGAGAACTTCCAAGCACAGATAGTACGGAAATGAGCACAGCCTTGTGGTCTTTGCATTATTTATCCCGAGGAGTGGCTCAGCCTACCCCAGCCATCGGGCTGAGATGATGTCTGCGTGCTGTCTTCTGCCACTGTGAGTGGATTACTGGAGTGCTGCCACTTACCAAGGGATTCTTGTGGATGAAAAATGTCAAAGAATGCCATTCTTTTACATTTGCATTCGTGCATTCATACGTAGGCATTCAGAAATATCCCTCTACCTAAAAAAATGTACACAAGGTTGCAAAAGCTTGGTATATAATGCCTCTGGTCATCTTCAGCGTGTGTATAAGGATTTGGCATTTCTCTTGCTCTGACCATTATCTAAACAAAAACTATGATTTTTTTGTCTTTTTTGGGGTGGCAGGGGGGAAGGCAGGGAAGAAAGGGAAGGGGAGGCAGAGGAACAGTGCTATTAAAATAGCTTGTATAAAATCTTTCTTGGAGAAATTTACCATGCAGAAAAGGTCACTTGGACGTTTTGACAGCAGGGTATAATAATGGCCTCTAAATGGCTTCAATCATTTAGTTTTATTTATTTATTTATTTATTTAATATGACCTTCTTCCTTTTATCAGTTTCTAGCACTTAGTACTTGAAAATATGTCTAATGTAGCAATTATAATGTCATATTAATAATGCTGTTATGTATCATTCCTTTGCTTAACCTATTATATGTACGACAGTATATTTCAGTACTGAAAAATGTCTCCAAATATTTCCTATCCTTAGAGAATGAACTGGAATAATTCTGACACACAAAGGGCTACCAGAAGATCCCCTTGCAAGTTTGTCACAAGGCATGTTCAAGTCCCCAGACATTTTGCACTTGAGTTAATTCAGCTTTCCACGGACAGCGTGGGCGATGGGCCAGGGTAGGCAAGGCACTGGCTCATCACTGGGCTGCCTGGCTCCTGCTCCTGCTCCTGCTCTGCCAGAGGCTGTTGGTGTGACCCAGGTTTTCCCTTCTGAGCAATGTGTCCGTGGTCTCTGCCAGCGGTCTTGCATGGGATACTAGTGTGGTAGCATGTAAAATAAAATAAATAAAATAAAATAAAAATAAAATAAAATAATAAAATAATAAAATAAAATAAAATAAAAATAAAATAAAAATAAAATAAAATAATGTTTGGGTTTGGGTTTTTCTAAAAGAAATGGGGTGCTTGGAGGAGCAAACGTCCTACAGCTGCCAGAGCTGTAAAACAACCAAGCTGCAGCTCACCGTCCCTCCTCTGCACATCCTTGATACCCAGCCCAGCCTTTCCTCCTGGGATATTGCCTGATGAGGAGCACCCTGGGGCTGGCAGGTCTGAGCTGAGGGACGTTTCCTGCAGTTCTCCATGAACCACGAAGCGAACTTTGTGTGAGAGTGTGTGAGCATTGCTAGCGTGGTTTAATTGCATTATTCTGCAGCCCTGCTCTCCCAGAGATTTTAAAGAGAAACAACACAAATCTTTCACTTGTCCCACTGCCCTTAGTAGATTTAAAGCTGTTGTGGTTTAGCCCGGCTGGCAGCCAAACACCACACAGCCGTTCGCTCACCCTCCCCCCTCCCTCTCCGGGATGGGGGAGAGAAACGGGAAAGTGAAGCCTGTGAGTTGAGATAAGGACAGTTTATTAAGACAGGGAAAATAATAACAATAACAATAACAATAATAATAATAATAATAATAATAATAATAGTAATAATGTGTACAAAGTGATGCACAATGCAATTGCTCACCACCCGTTGACCGATGCCCAGCCTATCCCCGAGCAGCCGGCCCCCCCACCCCGGCTAGCCACCCCTATATATTGTTCAGCATGACGTCAGATGGTATGGAATACCCCTTTGGCCAGTTTGGGTCAGCTGTCCTGGGTCTGTCCCCTCCCAGCTCCTGCTGCACCCCCAGCCTGCTCGCTAGCAGGACAGAGCGAGAAGCTGAAAAGTCCTTGGCTTGGTGTAAGCATTGCTCTACAACAATTAAAACATCGGCATGTTATCAGCGCTCTTCTCATCCTAATCCAAAACATAGCACCCTGCCAGCTACTAGGAGGAAAATTAACTCTGTCCTACCTGAAACCAGGACAAAAGCCTATGCAGTTTGAGTGAGCTTGGAATTTATTTGAAAGCCTTCTTACACAGGTACAATTTATCCACAGAGATCAGCAGTTTACATCATATTGATTAATGTGGTTATTGATTTATTCTGCGATTGTACTGGCCTGGTATATACAGGCCTGGAACGTGCTATTTTCCAAGAGTGATTGACTTCTTTCTTTATTGACTAAAATGAGCTGATAAAAATCTAGCTCTGGTGAGCTAGAACTACTTTTTTGTGTTCCTGTTTCTAGCAGAGAAAAGTAGGAGACAGACGTTGATGCAGAGCAGAGGAAAGAAGTTACAAGGTTTAACTCCTACTATATTACCCTGTCTGAGCTAAAATCCAGCCCACGACCTTAGCAAGGTGACAAGCTGGAAGATTTGGATGGTAAAAAGACAGGCAGAATTTGAATTTTCAAGTAGTGTCTTTTAAACTGCTTGTCACTCTGCTAACTTCAGCTGGTGAACATATTTTTCGGAGCTTATTGCTGTTCACTGCCGCTAATAGCTCTGTCCTACTAATCCAGCAAATTCTGGGGGCTTCAGATGGGCTGCTAATGGGGAAAGGCTTGAGGCTTGCCAAGGTCCCTCCAAAGGGGTGAAATTACAGTCTTTTTTTTTTTTTCCTGCTGTATTAGGAAACGTGCAGATTGCAGCAAATAACGTTAGAGCACCTCGGAGCTGTTTGTGCCTGGCTCTGGGCTCTGGGTGCTGCATTACAGCACCATAAAGCAGGTCTCGCTGCCATTCATCACGCCTGCTGTGAAGCCTTCCCAAATTGGGGTAAAAAGGTTGCTGTGACCCTGCCACGCACGACCGGCCACAGCACAGCAGCTCTTGGCCTTTTCCCTAGCAGAGCTGCCCTCTGGGCCGCCCTGGCTGAGGAAAGCCACAAGCGGACCCCTCCAAACGAGCACCTGGGTCACCACAGCGGGGCCACCCCACTGCTCCTGCAGAGCATCCTGGATTGCTGCAGTTTTTCTATTTAATGAAGAGCTTGGAAAACCAAACTGACTTCAAAGACAGATATTCTTATGGGTAAATTCTCTCTGTTTTGAGGCTCTTTGTCAATCCAGGCAAAAACTTTCTCTCAAACTCTGCAGTGAAAGACCCACCACAAATTCTGTCAGCTCCCCTGCCACACACACACTCCAGCTATCGAGGCGTGCTGATGACCATTTCCTCTCTGATTTCACATGAGCCCCACAAAGCCAGAAGCATCTTCAAACAGTATGCTGAAATAGCTAAACTACAGCAAACATACAGAAAAGTCAGTAGGACGGATCAATTCTTAAAGCCCTAGGAAAAAAAAGAGAAAAAAAAAAATCAGGTGGGCAGCTATAGCAAAGTTCTGCTCTGGCTGGCACTTGCCAGTGTTTTTCCTGCTTGTTATGAATAAATAAATAAATAAAATGAGAAAGCAATTATCAGCTCTGATCATCCAGAAACTTGGCAGCTTAATAATGATTTGATGTTATGAGTTTGTCTGTATTAAAAAAAAAAAAAAAAAAGAGAGAGAGAGAGAGAAAAAAACAAAACACACACAACCATTTGACTGAGTGGGATTTCATAACAGCACTTTTGCTCACCCAAGGTCAGGAGCAGGGCAGGCACCCATCAGGGCTCGTCTCCCATTAAGGGCAATGTTCCTCTCCTCCGACTCAAAGACTTCGATTAAAGAGGCCACTTTCCTTTACACTGCTGGAATTGAACCTAAAATAAAGTATATTCTTCACTTTCCTGCACAATGACAATTGGCTGTATTTGTGCTAGAGCTGGTTGGAAAATGTTTTATGAAACAGTTTCCCATCAGCAAATACCGCTTCTTCTGAGCAATACATTGCTACAGGAACATGCTGATTTTTGATGTTTCCAGAAGATATATTTTCCAGTGACTCAGAATTAAACTGAGTATCTTTTTCTTCAGTGTCTCTTCTTCCCTGCTTTCTCTTCCTTTTGATGCATACATTGTTTTGCTTCATATAAAGATTTTACTTACTAGTTTTGCTGGCTTTATGACGAGTGATGTATCTGGTTCACTGCACCCTCTCCCATTCCAGCATGCACAGATGTGCACAAGCACAGACATACACAGCTTTGTGTTACATTAGAAAATAATAACATTTCTTCACCATTACTGGAAGTAAAGCTGACTTTCCTATACTTTCAAAAAGAATAGTTCTGAATAATTTTTGAACCATTCCAGTTTTCATTCTCATTTACAGTTGTAAGGAATTTCAGAATTATCTAGAAGATGGAACATTTTTAATCTTATTTCATGTAATTTGTTCTGTGTGAGGTTTCCAAGGCAGTATTATTAACTATATGTATATATGCATTTTGTAGTGAAATACGTAAAGTAGAATGATTATAGCTTGAGACGTAGCTTCTGTAAAGAATGTCTATAAACACCCACACTGTTCCAGTTCAGAGATGCTCTCTAATGGAGATATTCTCCCAAGCTTCTGAGTCACACAAGGCTTTTGAATTTTTTTTTTCCCCAAAGTCTAAACCACAAAGTAATCCTGGTTAATACACACACCTTTCTCCCCATATCTAAGTATCTTAGTCAACTTTTAGAAAAGAAATACTGTATTCTGTGCCTATTGTGTTGGTTGGCAAAAGATGAACTTTATACCCTTAAATAATGGAATTGAAGAGAAGAATTAAGTATTGAAGAGAAGGGGTTGGTTTTATGGATTTACATTAGGTTTCACTCTTCCTCAAAGCGAATGTATAGCTCCAAAATTGGGCTGCCTGACGGTACCTGGTGGCAGGTGCATCCAGCATCAGCACCTCCTGCTGCATGGAGGAGTTGAGTGTGGTTAGTAAAAGTAAAATTAGAAAAAGCGGTTAGTAACTGTGTTTATATAAATAGACGTATACATAAACGTATGTATATAAGGAACAGAAAATAGAGAGCTGTGTTATGAAAAGAGTAATACATTTTTCATTTTCTCTCTCTCCCTGAGAGGGAAAATCAAAAGAGTGATTCTGCAATAACAGGCAGTGTATAGCAGCAGACATTGGTATCTAGGGCCTATAATAATTTATCTAATTTAGCTATGGCACTACATTCTTAAGTATAAGCTCCCAGTCATTTCTCTACATTAGGGGATGTATGTGCCTCCCCATTTACCCCCCAGTCACTGGAAGATTTCTTCTATAAATACATCTCTCTATAAATACAAGGCTGGCTCTCCAGCCTATTAGCTGTTCTGAGGAAATAAAATGATAACATGCCTTGCACTTTAAAACTTTGTTTATAAAACATCTTAATAAAACCACTAAAAGGCACGTGTGAGTTACAATCATGGCCATTGCTTACCATCAAACCAGCCCAACAATATATTTATTTTTCTAAATTAAAGATTTCAACTACAGTATAGTCATTTTGTGGCAGTTCACAACTTTAAATGAAATGAGCACTTATTGATGCGTAAGCACTCCAGGCTATGCTGGTACATATCTTGGCATTTAATAAAATTAAATATCCCTGGTTGAATTACGCCATTGGTTTTTAATCAGTACAATCATCAGTGCTTAACAGGGCTTTCAGCAGCACTCACAGTGGCCAGGACCCATGCGCCTCTCCCAGCCAAGAAGGAGCTGGCAGGAAGACATCCATCCACTAAGGCAGGGAGATTTCAGCTTGGGAAACACATCCTCTACTGCTTTATCAGAGAGATACTTGATTTGTGTGACATTCCTTTTGAGGTCTAAATACAATAAAATACCCACATAATTTCAAGCAAAGTTTTCATGAAAGCAATTTGCCGCTAAACAGATATCTGCAGGTAGCTCACAGAGGCTCTCAGATGGACTTGTGGATGCATGCAAGTTTTTAAAGAGCTGTCAGAAATGTAGGTCCCAGATGGGGATGTAACAAAATGTTTTTGGTGTTATCCATTTTTCTTTTTTTTTTTTCTTCCTGCTTTGATACAAAAAATGAATATTTCTATATTTTCTAGCAAATAATGTTTGTTTTCATGTTTTAATACTTACATAATATTTTGCATTTAGGTAATGCAAGATCAAATAGACATTTTAAACAAAAAATAATTTTTAAAAGGACAATGGGAGCATTTCTTTGCCTGAGTACTAAAGTATGCTTTGTCCTTTTTCAATAAGTAACACATTTCCTTCTGCTTTATTTTTTTTGATACAATTCTATTTTTGCAGGGAAAAGGTACTGCCAAATCCTCCTAACCAGATTTTTGTAGATCTGCGTTCACTAGAGCATTTTCAGTCAAAAATAAAATAAATAAAATAAAATAAAATAAAATAAAAAATAATAAAAAAGCCAAGGTTCTCCAATGTACTTTGTGGCCGTGCTTGGCCCACGCAGGATCTTTCTTGGGTGGCCGGGGGGAAGCGTCCGGCCTCGCTCCAGAGCAACGTTTGTTCCCTGAGCTGTGCTTTGGCTGCTTACAGTCAGTTTTTGTTTCTACCATCCACATGACAACTGTTGAGTGGAAATAGTTTTAAATTAGAGGATTCATTTACCCAAACATAGCTAGAAAAATATCCACAAATATCTCCTACATATTTTTTATTCTGCAGAGATTAATGTATGAGAAGAAGTGATTAATTCAAGCTTTACTTCACAGATGATCTCTCAGGCCTAACAGCGTACACACGCCGTCAATATTTTGCAAATGTTTTGATTAATAAATCTTTATATAGCCCGCTGCAACTTTGTAGATTTAAATTGATGCTTGCACTGCTTGGAAAGCATACTGATTTTCCCTGCTTGCTTTCCTGACTCAGGGTTGTTGACCCGAAGTAAAGAAAACAAAGCAAATGTTAGCGAACACAAACCCTATTACTTTCACCATAGAACCCCTCTGAGGAAGAGGACTGTGTGGAGGCGGCCATGTTCTTGGTAGGAGCTGACGCCACCAACCCAGGCCGCCTTGCCTGCTCCGTGTCCCCCCGGCAGGATATCTGCTGCCCACAGCCCAAACACATCTGCAGGTGCCCAGCCCCTGAAGCATTAGCCACTTCCATTCCTCTCACTGTACCTGCAAAATATACCACAAGGCCAGCAGCCCTCCACCGGCACCCTCAGTAAGGGTCTGGCCTGGGGGGAGGACAGCCCTTGAGCATCTGTGGTGGTAGGACAGACTTCTCTGCAAGTCCTCAAGTTAAAGATCTTTAATCCTGGAGAATACGTTCCTTCTTGCTTTGCTATTTGCTTTGACTTTTGTTTAATGCCACAAGCACAGAGTGATTCACCTCCTGTTTGTGAGGGTTTTCAAGTAACCTTTGAGCACGCAGGAGGCACAGGTGGGCTGAGCTCACTTCAGAGGCCTGGGTTTGGCATGGGCCTACCAACCCCATCTCCTCTGCTGGGTTTGCACAGGGGTCAACACCACCCTACCACACTTGGACATTTCTGTTGAATACAGTCATCATACCTATATTTAGACCAACACTATTATAGTCTTGTTTTTCATGTAATATTCATTTCTTGATAAACTTGGTCTGGGTCATGGACAGGGAAAGTCTTGTGGGTTGCTTCTGTTAGGGAGGGAAAACGAGCAATTGCTTTCTTCAGCAATACCCTATTACTTAGTGAAATAAATAAAAAATAAAAAATAAAAAATAAAAATAAAAAACAAAGCTGTTCTCTGACACACAACAGGTTCAAACACTGGCAGCTACTTGTTCTCTTGGCTCCATCTGTTCCTCCCATAGGTCTAAGCCTCTAACCCTCTTCACTTCCTTCTTGATCATATTTTCACCTCATGAATGCCTTTGGGCTGCTTCTTGTCTCTTGCCACTTCTGTAAGTATATATAAATACAAACATACACTTGATATATACAAGTCCTCAACCTATAACTGAAGAAACTTCTCCTTTTGGACAGGGCAGTATCAATTCATTGTGTTTTCTTTGAACCATTTATGTTTTCCGGGAACATCTGTGTGGCCTCATTGTTGATCCCTGTTGTTTCCACTTTTTATTGACTAAAAGAAGGTCTTAGCGACCTCTTCCACCTATCCAGACTGAAACCTGGTTATCACATTCAGTGCCTTGTCTAAGGTTTTACCTTAGTCTGTTCCTTGGTTATACAAATACAACAGATACCATAATTCTGCATTTAATACATCCTTGAGAAAAAGAAGTATATTTAGGCTATACCAATACTGCAAAGGGTGTCATTTGTTGTAAAGAAGACACCAGAAAAGCACTCAAGTGTCAGAAAGAAAGCTCAGTATCATTTTTTAATAGTAATGGAGTATATTAATGAGAAAAATTTGGACCCCAGCATAACTCTTCCAGCAGATATTATCATTATGTGCATTTCACATTATTACTAATTTTGTATTCAGCATATCAGGACCATTAATTCAGATTTAGTCTGCAGCTGAATAAGCCAGATTGCTTAAGAAAATAAACGTCTCTATTACTTTTTATAGTGTTGAAATTAATTTACAGTTCCAGATTGTGATAACTAAAATTGAGAATTAAAACTATATTTGCTACCTGAGATTTCCCAGAGATTAGCATTCACAAGGCTGTAAAAATATTAACTACTTTAAATAATGCTTGCAATATTTCTAGGGTTATAAAGCATCTTCCCGTAGCTCATTTTAATTTATTTAGCATCTATCTCTTTAAGCCTTCCTTTTAGCATATTCACACTGCTGGAAGATTAGACTGAAATTATTGCATTAAGAGAAATGCTATTTACAATGATGGCATGTAATACAATATGTATTTCCAGGGGCTTTGAAAGGCATGGAAATAAAATTTTTAATGATGTCTTTAAGGGCTCTCAGGCTGCCTTTGTGCTACCAGGAAAGTCGAGGTTGAGTAGAATTTCTGAAGTGGAATGGCATCAAGTCAACAGTAGATAAAACCTTTATAGGAAACAGGGAACTCAATAAAAACAAAAAGCCAACGTAATTTCCAGATTAATCTCTGAGAACCATAAGGAGTGCAGAAAAGAGAGTCAGGGGGAATCAGGAGCTGCAAAGCTGCTGTGGTTGCTCAGAGCTGGAGTCTTCCTCCAGCAAAGCCAGCAGACACCATGAGATGTTTCTCTGTTAGTGTTTCACTCCCCTCTGAAATACTCAATACCTCCTCTGTCAATGGCATTCAAAAATCACAATTTCTTCACCACACAGGCAATAATTTTAACAGTTACGTATGTAGGGCTTTTTGAGCCATCTGCATGTACACAAGCCAAGTGCTGACTTCAACCCTGCCTATCAGCAATGGACCTCTTTAAAGGAATAAAAGGCTGAGCTCCTTATGCTACTGGTTGATGCAAGCAGCTGGAGCTTAAAGAAAACCATCAAACTTCATAAGAAAATAGGGTGAGTTGGACACAGTGTCATTGCAGGATTAGGTTCTGAGTCAATAACATCTGTTCTAATACCTCCCTCGTAGAAAGAGGAAAATAGGATTTAAATTTTAATCCATAGATTGAACAAGAAACAGAGTAGTAGATTCATAGCTAGAAAGGTACAATACTGCCTTGGAGGTTTGAGTAAATTCTTACTTGGTTTTGATATTTACTGATTTAATGAAATATCTGCTTAATTGTATCAGTTTGCAAAAAGTCCAGAACTGAACAGCCATGCAACAGTTGATCTAACCTTTTGCTGGATTGTTTAAACTTTAATTTTGATTTGAGTGGCATAGAAGCAGTAATTGGTAGGATATTTTGTCAAGGGAGCTGCTCGGAAAAGCTCTCAAGCACTATTAGAACTATGTGTGATGGTAAATCATTTTGCAGAACTCCTGCAGTAACAATTTTTTTAAAAGTTCAAAGTTCATCACTTGACCATCCTTCCATATAGAGACCATTTCCTTTGGGTACCACTGGGGAAGAAATCACATTCCCAAAGTGTTTTACTTTGCTCACCTTAATATTAGTTTTTATTAGTTCACATCAGAATTCCCTGCATAAGTGATCTTAGGACAGTAACATCTCAAGCTGAGATTTCAACAGCTGAGTTCATACTCTGAAACCACAGAAATAGAACTTCCTAAAGTTGTTTGTGTTGTTTTGTTAGTTTGTTTTTTAAAGAAAATATAGTCTTTAGAGTTTTTTAAAGAAAATATTGTTCTAGTCTTCTGAAGACTAGAAGCCAAATGCCTGAGTGTCATTTTATGAAAATTGCCCTTATAGCATGAGTGTTATATCTCCAGTATATATCTTATATCTCCAGTGTTCCATGGCTCTGCCTTTGCAATAATGGTTTAAAATGGAAACGTTTATTTCTCCCCAGTTTTTAGTAGCTACAGAAGAAGCAGGGGGCTAATTGCCAACACTGAGCTGTGAGGGTCAGATCAAGAGGAAAAAATGAAACTAAATGTTTCAGAAAATAGGTGAAAGATCCTGCTGTGGCAAATTTGGATGATTTAGTCTAGTGCTGTGTCATTTCTCCCCCCATCTATAAGTTATAGTAGAGTCAGTGCTTTTAGAGCATTGAGTTGGAACTAGCAACTGCACATAAACAGCCATAATCAAAACCAGACAGAAAAAAAAAAAAAAAACTTTAAAAGTTTGAAGGGTTATTTTCTCATTAAAATCAATACATATTTACATTTAAGTATGTATAAAATCCAAAGATGCAAATATAGAGATATATGCACAATAGAAATGTATTTCAGTTTTCAGCAGTGGAGATACAGCTTCAATTCCTATTGCTCTTTCATCACAGGTAGGATGTCTGTTTAAAGAGAAGTACCCAAAATAGGACACTGAAAGAGGAAATGACTGAGTTCAAAATTATTTTCTTATTCAGTTATGCCTCCACATCATCCTAAGATCCTGGTATGTGAAACTATGTGGAACGCATCATTTGAGAACTCGTTTTCATGTTATGGTCTAGTACAAAGCACAAACAGAAACTAATTGCCCAAATCTTCAGGTGAGTCAGGGGAGAGAAACCTAGACCTTGAAAACCATGAAATGCTTTAAGACCTTGAAAACCATTAAATGCTCAAGGCACGGTGGGACTGGTTGAGTTCCCATGCATCCAGGATCACCCAGTGCTGCTGCCCCATGAACTCTGCATCGCTCCCACCCCAGCACTGCAGCCAGCGCAGAGCTGCCTCCTTCTGACTTGAGTGGAAAACCCTGAATTGCCTTCTCGCCTCAATTTTAATAGAGCCTAGAGCCATAGGAGAAGACCAGCACAGTGCTGCAGGACAGCCAAAGGTCTGGTTGCCCCCTTCGTGTCGAGCAGCCTGTTAGGATGCAGGAACAGATGGAATTTGGCTCAAACACTCAATTCAGCATACACACCCTCATACTGCCGAGGAATGTTCTCAACACTGGCACAGCGGAAGATTGCCAGAAATGGTTTAGCTTTGTCATCTAGCAGAAAGCATTAGGATCATTCCAGACTCAAAAATTACATAGTTAAGACTAGCAGTAGCACCCTCCTTCCTGCTTGCTGGGGAATTGTGCTTTTCCATGGGTGTCATAGCAAGATCCATTTAATCAGATACGAGAAAGCAATGGGCAATTACTGAGCATAGCATTGGTGGCATAAATGAGATTAAACACCCACACACATCAACAAATTTAAAGCAAATGGAAAAGTGGGAGAGATCAGTTCTCAGGGCACACTGGAATCTGGGTTATTTTATGCTTTTCCTTTTGCCTTTCCAGAAAACACTGAGTAAAAGGTCCCCTTCATTATGGTCGGTTTGAATGTAGCATCTCACTGCAGTCATAGAAAGGCAGGCACTAAGAAGTTCTCAGAAGAAATAAAGAAGTTGAGAAAATCATTTTATTGCCTGACAGAAGGGGAGGCTGTCTTAATTTTGTTGTCACTGGGAGTCTAAATGTATAAGGACAGCTGCTGTGCTCAAGCAACAATGCAATCAGTTAATGCTTTCAGCAGGGAGACATTAGCTGCTTCTCCCTCCTGCCAGGCAGGGAGAAACAAAGTTTACAAAAAAAAAAAAAAAAAGGGAAAGAAAAAAATGAAACTTTAAGACATTTTTTCTTTCTTTTTTCCCTGTTTCATTTCTTTGAATGAAGGGAGGACAAGGACCACACCAGAAAAGAGAAAATATTTCAGGATGCTCACATTGCCACATCTTGGAGTTATTGTTCTGACGTGTTTTGGCCATGGCACATTTTCTAATATAACTGCAGTAAAGCCACATAATGACAACCATTTAATAGCATACAGTAAGGATCAGATAGTTTGTCACCAAAGGTACTTTCATTATTGACCAAAAAAGAGATCAAACAATAAAATGTTGAATCAGATATGAAATGAAGCCATGAAACCAGGAGGAAGTTTGCCCTACATAGTGATCAAATTAGCATAAACCAAATGAAGACGTTTGCTATTTTTACGTTCCCATTTTGAAATGAAAGCAAAACAGAACAAACAAGAAACTAAAACTGCTTGTAAACTCTACAATGCTTTTCTGCCTTGGAGCTGCAATAATGAAGGCTCCTTCTTCTAAAAGAACAACCTTCAGTAGCTACGTATTTTTGACCCTTACAATGTTTTGAAGCGACGAAAAGAAGAATCAGAGCCCCAGCCTTACCTTGGCATAATGATCTATTTTCAGGCATTTCATGAACATTGAGAACCACTGACAGCACAATAAGAAAAGGGAAGAGAGGGGAAGAGAGGAAAGATATGATAGAAAAGAGATGAAACAGTTATGTTAGGTACAACCACCAATCCATTTCACATTAGTGCAATGGACCAGTTTAAGAGAGGGATGCAGAGGAACTTAGTTATATTTTAGTTTAAGTTTAATTTTAAGTTTTAGTTTTAGTTATATTTAGTTTAAGGAACTTAGTTATATTTTCAGATCTGCAACAAAATTTACTGCGCTCTTTTTCACTTCACTTAGAAATGGGTTTTCAGAAATGCAAATTTCATACTTCTATCTACATGGACCTGGGCACTATCAGCACTATAGGTAGAGGGTACTGTTGGGGCCATCAAAGATGTCACACTAATTTCTTCCACTGCTTTCAGTCCCACACTCATACACTTTCATGCTTCTACTCATATCATGCATATATGTCCTATGGAAGTTTAATATTGTCCCAGAGAGAAAAGAGTGAACTGAAAATGAATACTGGTAATGTTAGAAACTTTTAAGATTTTTGAACATTAAAATATTTTTAAAAGATTGAGATTAGGGAAGTATGTGTGATAGACACTTCAGTTTTCCACGTATTCAACTGTATTGAAGTTGATCCCTGTTGCTCAACCCTTCTCTTTTTAATAACCTCATCAGGGAAGCCTGCACAGGGCTTGCAGGCAGGACATGGCTTCTGTTCTCTGCTGAACTGGTGAGCCAAAAGATCTGAGGTCACTCCTAGACCCAGATCTCCCCAAAAGCAACCTGAAGACCAATGCTTTATAGACAATTTGACAATGTAACGAACGCTAGGATCTTTTGGTCAGCAAGTCTGAAATGCAGTAAGAGTATGTTAAGAAGGACAGTAAAGAAAACAAGGTATAAATGGATAGCAACAAAACCATCTTAAAGGAAACAGGAGAATGTTCATTTTAGAACTTTAATGCTCTTGGTCCACCACCAACTGAAATAAAAGAATTTTTCTTAAGTTGCTGTAAGCTTCAGTCTTGGTCTTGTTCATCATTATTAAATGCTGAAAGTTTAAATATTTCATATAGATGAGATGAAAAGATTGTAAGAGAAACTGAATAACCTCCACAGGCTTCAGAAAGCAGAGAGACCAAAACCATCCTGAAAGGAAATGAATACTAAAGCTACGTTGTTGATTAAATCCCATATTTATAGCGTTTGTCTTAATTTCAAAGATTTATTGAAAAGGGATTTAAAGAAGATGAATTAATCGTAAGAAATGACAGACTAATCCTTTCTTTGGGACCAGTGATTATATGAAGGTGTATTGAAAACAGCAGAGAGAATGCTAGGTACTCTTGCTGGACAGATACTACAGTTCAGTTTAGACATTAATCTGCAAAAGTGGATTAACAAAGTCAGATGTTTAGGAATTTTCACAAGGGTTTTATTCAGTCTAGGGAACAACATCTACAAAGAATACGCTTTATAGCTCTGAGAAGCCACCAGGGAAGGGGGATGGAAAATAGATTTCAATTCATTTAAAAAGATTAAACATTGCCATAAAGTAATCTAATTAGTTTTATTCATTGTTCTTTTTGGGATGTCTTTAGAGCTGGCTGTTTTATTCTGCTGCTGCTGTTGCTCCCTTTGCCCCCTTAGAAAGGGCTCTCCTCTGCACTGGTGAGGCTCCAAAATGCAGCTTTGAGGGCATCAGAAAAGGTCACTAGGGAGATCAAATGAAGCCATATAATGAGACTCATCTTAAAAACCTCTCGTTAATTAAAAGACAAAAATCTGAGCCTGGTCATGTTTCCAGTCAAAACGAAGAAGGTTTTGCAGTCATTTCAATGTCTGCCTGATCAGGTTTCTGATAATATTGATCAAACATCAAATGCAAGAGGGCAAAATGGTAAGTATGAGAGTCAGAAAGTCAGTAAGTAGTGAATGTGCTCTTTGGGTATTGGTATGCTGGTATGATCAGGTAAGCTAATTAAGGATGATCTTCAGAAACTTATCATTCTTAATTTGCTATTATGATGATATAATAAATTACTGCGTGTTTGTCAAAGACACTTCACACCACAGTTGCCTTTCAAGGACGGGCTTGATCCAGGCAGTTAGAGAAAAGGTATAGAGGAGCACCAATCTTGTGTGCAAGCTGGAGGGGATTAGCTTAGAGAGGACTAAAATGAGCTGTTGTTTAAGCATTCTGGAGAGGATTCTTAAGTTACTGAACTCTAAATACATTAAAAAAAAAAAAAAAAAGAAGCTAGATGAAGATGCAAATAAATGAAATTGAGAGCATTTTGAAATAGAATGTGAGTTTATAGACAATATAACACAGAGTATTTTTTATGAAAATCAGGAAAATATGTCAAAAACAGAAAGAAAATTAACTATGACCAAGCAGAAAATACAGTCATTTACTGTGAACAGCAGATATTATATCTGAAGGAAAAATAATCTATACAATTCCCTTTTCTCCTGAATAAAGCTGACACACCATTTTGTCTGATAATCTGCTTTCCCATGATGCAACTGTATTCCAAATTAGATAATATAATCACTTTATCCTGTTTGAAATTATTGTGTCACATTCCTCTGAACAGCTCAGGAGGTGCCTCAGATCAGAAAAAATGAAAGCATGCCAATGGCAAATGAAAGGCTACCAATCTATTTCTTTTAATTAATTAAAGCTTTTTCTTATCTTTGTGTGTTCAATATAATATAACAATTTATGATAATTTTCTAAGCAGAAATGACCAAACTGTTTATAAAGACTCTTGCTGTGTTCAGGTTTTGTTTTTCTGTGGATGAATACAAAAAACATTTTTCAATAAAGGTGTAGCATTTTTGCAGTATCTTTCTTTCAACAGAGCTCTGAAGAGAAGCAGCACTCTTAAAGTGTCTGTTTCAAAGACCAAGTGATTCCTATTGAAGGGGATTGTGGAAGGCTCTTTTTTACTTCTGATATAGAAACATTATTTGTACTTAAATAAACCAAGTTACAACTAGAAATTATCCTCCAATCCTATAAAAATCTCCTAGATGAGGTTTGGCACTACCATCAGCTTCAAAAAAGGCTAATAGTGACAGAATGGTTCTTTGAACACAGATGGTACTTTATAGTTAAAACTCATAAAAAAAGGAACAAAAGAACAATGTTTCCACCATTTTTTTCTTAATCAATCTAGTGTTTCTGAGGCTTTCTAAAGAGATTTTATTTAAATGCCTTGCCTTGTATAGCATCTTTAATAGAGCACTGGTAAAGTTGGAGAGGTTTAATCATTATATCCTGCCATTAACCTATGTTTACAGCTCTATTTGCATTATCTACATCCAGATCCAGTTCTGAAATGAAGTAACAGCAACATTCCGTTGACTTCAGTAGGTGATAGAGCTTTCAGTCCTTTGGAGCTGATTCAAATTTTGGCATTTTCTATCTCAGTTCTTCTGTCTATACAAAACAACAAGAATTTTTCTTCTTTCAAATGAGAGCTAAGGAATATACAAATGAGAAGATATGCCAACTTCGGTTTCTCTCTTCTGAGGTTCTTTGAAATTATTTCCCTTGAACTTCCATCCTTAAAAGAGCAGATGACTTTAAACAACCCTTAGAACTCTATAGAGGCATCTGTAAAATATTTTCTCCCAGGCAATCAAAGGCAGGAGACTTTTGTTTCTCAAATCCTATGATAAATAAAGAACTCTGACTTAATATATATATATATATACATAGACATAGAATCATGTTAAACTCTTGTCATCTTGTAGAAAGTCACACTTGACTTACAGTTTGGAAAGACTTTCAGGGCATACATCAAAGCCTGTTTATTTTCCCAGTCTTGCCAGAAAACAGGGCTCTGAGGGGAGCTTTCATGTACAGGGGAGCAGTGTTTTACAGTGGTGGTTTAAGAATTGAAGGCTAAGAGCATCTGAGATGTTGATATGATAACCATAGCCATGATAACTGCTGGTAATTGTCCTGAGGAAGTCAATGAATCATGTATTGGTGAATTAAAGTATCAGTCAGACTTGCAGCAAAAGCAAGACCTTGGTCTACTGAAAGTATTCTGTGGATTCGCACCCTCAATTACTGTTCACTGGTGTTGCTAAAGACCTGAACCTGAAATATATTTCAGTAAGGATTTCTAGCAAAGTATTGAGGGTGACTTCTTTACATCACATTTGAGAAAATTAGAAAACAAGCAATTTAGAATTCCTAAAAATGCATCATCTGGACCCCTAAAGGGGACGCTTCAAAGGACTGTGCTTTATCTTCATAGATGAGTTCAAATTACTTGTAGATTTATGTTGATTTGTTTATCCCTTACCCTTGGTAAGAATCCTTGCTCTGCAGAGCCCTGCATTAAAAACTAAATGAATGCTACTTAAAGTTTAGTCATATTGATTTGCATTTTATATGAGACAGTAAATTAAATTTATGCTAATATGATACATATATTCTTCCCTGAACCATTAAAGGGGAGGTGGGACTACACAGTGCAATAGTTTAAATAATTATGGCTATCAGTCACAATTACTCGAACCATTGTGCTGATCAAAATTCTTAAGATCTTGCATATAAGACCCTCAAAGTTCCCCAGAAGTAGCTTGGAATAATATCAGAAGAAGCTAAAAGTAAAATCTTTTAGTTTTAAAGGGTTTTGACAGGTTCAAGTCATTTTCATACTTTCCACAAAAAGTGCAGGAAAGAAGTGACAGAAGATTTCTTTCATTTAATTTCATTTCATCATCCTATAAATAAGATCTCATAAAATCATACATTAAAATCTAGGAAACCTTTGTGAAATAATGATGCTTTCTCCACGAGCACAAAGACCTGTGTGCAAATCCTAGAGAGGTCCAAAATACTCGAAGAGAAACAGATGCCCTGGAACGTGGTCAGTGAAGGAAATCTGTCAGAAACCTCGCATAAGAAATCTGAACATACCTCACCAGAAAGCTGCTTCAGGGCTTGAGATGATCTCCACTTGTGTGTTTCCAGTAGGGATCCCGGCTTCACGTCCTCCATGTGAGTCACTCAAACCAGGGGACCATCTGAGAGAAGCAAGAGGCTGCAGCACATCTCCTCCTCGACCCGCGAGCCTCTCTGCAGAAGGGCTGTCAGTTCATGACACTTGTGATGACAGATCTGTGATGGGAACAGGTCTCCATCAAGCACAGAGGAAACCAGCCAACTCATTTCACACTGGGCACTCAACACCCGGGTAGAAGTGCTTCTCTGTCATTTCCAGACTTGGCTGTACACTTTTTATATAAATACTATATAAATACATACATATGTATTTTTTAAAAATAAATTACCTAGAACCGAAGGATTCTACAGCACATTACTGGAATTGAGAGTATATATTTCACTTGTATTTACACCTGAATTCAGTTAAAGAATCGATAATTTTTGGTATGAATAAACTAGTGTCTCTAGTTTAGTTGGCATTATCTTTCAAAACATGTGGTTCGTAGAATGATGTGATAGATCCTTTGAAATGCAAAGGTAAGACCAAGTTATTAAAGCTCCTTTTTTAGCTCACAGTATTTTTAGTCTGCAATTGCCTTTGATTTCCAGCACCAAAGCAACAATACAGGCAGAACAATAGAGGTCACAGGGAAGAACAGCCAAAAATCAGGCTTGAACTGTACACAGGCAGGTACTATGGTTCATGGTTCATCAGTCCAAAACAGTGACCTCTGCAGAGTGACAGGCAGAGATATCTGCATCCTAATTCCTCCATCCTGTTCACTGCAGCGAGGATACTTCTTTGTGGTGACAATTACTTGTGTGAATAAGGGTCTCGTCTCAGCATGCTGCAATACAGATTTCTGTAGCACTTTGCACCATTATCTTACTGCATCGATTTTGAAAAAATAGCAAGGAAGAAGGAATGAAATAGGATGGATGCCAATGCAGAATTCCCAGGTCTGAAGTGCTTCCAGTCAGTGCCTCTGCTCTCCCCTTGGGCAGCTCTAATGATGTTCTGGGTAGACAAATGCAGCCTTCATCCAAATTTCTAGTTTGATTCCATTTGGGGCTAATGGACTAATGTAAAAGGAAAGAATATCCTGAAATGGCTATGAGTAGACACAATTCCAAGTGGTGGGAAGGCTGAGCAACACTCTGCAAAGCACCGCTGAGCATTGCACTAGATGGTGCAGACCTGCAGTGCTGCTGAAAGAGATCTCTGCCTTAAAAAACTGGAGTTTTGGAGAAGGATGAAGTAATTAACTATCTGGGTATAATATCACAGACTTTATACATTTTAACCAAGTCTCTGAACTCTACATTGTACACTTTTTGCATGTCAGCTCTCTAAATTGCATCTAAATCTTTGTTCTCTGACATTTAGCATCACTCTGCTCTTGCAAAGGTTGTTGCTTTTTTTTTTTTTTTTCCCCTATGCCTTTCTGACCAGTCTTTAAAGTCAGCACTCCCATCAGTCTCAGCTGACATACAGAAAATAGTGACATATTGACTTTTACAAGAGGTGACACAACATGAATGGATAAAATCTTGGCACTGGATTTTCCATATGAAAGGAAGTGTCAACAAAACAAACAAAAGTCCCCACATTCATCCAGTTAATGAATCGCCATTGTCTGTGAACATGCATATATTCAATGCTCCATGGAATATATCTCCTGAGAGAAACTTAAGAATTTCATTTTAAAAACCCAAATTGAACTTCTATAGACGTGAAAGCTAATTTCTTAATGCATCCTTAAAAATAAGAAGGAATTGAGTTAATTGATTTGTGCCGTGTGCTGCTCTGGAGAGGAAGAGTTGAGATGAAAAAACACAGCTTGCTTTATGTTGAAGACTCACCCCAATGTTTCTTCTTCGTAGTTTCAAAAGCCATAAAATGTCCTTCTCCTCCCACCTTTTTAGGAGCATAGGATAACTGAGGCTACTTTTGGAAGGCTAAATAAAATGGCTGACCAGGACCGGCTGAAGCATTCAGTTTACAAATTATGGTGAAAACTTGCAAAAGTGTCCTGAATTTCGAGCACAAAACCAAGGCATGTCTAGAAAATTTTCTTCCCCC
Organism: Cygnus atratus; assembly: GCF_013377495.2. Taxonomy (NCBI): domain Eukaryota; kingdom Metazoa; phylum Chordata; class Aves; order Anseriformes; family Anatidae; genus Cygnus; species Cygnus atratus. Next base: position 2,853,569 of record NC_066371.1, on the reverse strand, counting down.
TGTCTTAGCTGCTTTCTAGTCCCAAAGAGCCACCCAGTGCTGTCATACACCAAACAAATCCACAGCAAGAACACTAATTGACTTCGGCTGATTAACAACTGACAACTGCTCGGTGGCACACTGACCAGAAACTCTTAGCTGGCTCTGAAATTACAAATGCTAAAATCTACCAGGACTGTCATTAACTAGATTTTTTTCTGGCAGTCCCAGAGCAGGGGTCAAAAAGCCTGCCTCTCCCTGGATGAGGGAAGCAGTAAACTATTGTGAGGAGCTGCTCAATTTTACTGCACAGTTGATATCTGGCCTCTGGGAATAGACGTAAATGTGGTGTGCATAGACAAATTTCCATAACAACACACTCTCTTTCAATACTTGATACAAGCCATACCATATACGTGTTATTTCCATTCAAAAGTTATCATGCATAGAATTATTTGTTATTGTATAGTAATGTTATAATGAAATAATGGCTGCTGCAATGCCCCGAAGCAATAGGGTCATTTAAATGCAACTGTCAGATTAAATGAAAAGCTACATGGTGCTTCTAAAACTGTAGAACTTGTTAGATTAACATTGCAGTCTTCTGAACTGAATTTGAGAAATGAATTGAATATAGAAAATTGGATGAGAATAGCAGAGTTGAGTATTTATGAAATGTCATTTTCCCCTTAGAAATATAGCCCCTCAGAACCGAACATTTTCTTTCCTCTCCCATTTCTAAGGATGGGCAGGGCAGAAGGACTCCTGCTCAGTGGCCTGGTAGCATCTGGAAAAGCTCCAGGACATTTCGGTAGCATTCAACCATCACATCGCAGCAACAGAAACTGCAGTCTGCAGCTGGGGACAACAAATGTCACAAGTTTTATGATTAGGTCTGCAAACCTGCTCACACTTTTTGCCCACCACTTCCTGGAAGCAGGGCAACCAGCTGCTCGTGCAGTTCACTGCTTGCAATGACTACGGTTGTGCGTCCCCGTGGGCATTGCCATGGGGACAGAGGGAAGGTGAGGACACCTCACCTCTAAATATCTTTTTTTTTTCTCCACCTTCACAATGCTCTTTTGTTTGCTGCTTTGTTTTCAGCACAGGGGATGAACGGGGCTAGCATTTGGCCCCCAGAGGTTATCACCAAGACTAGATTTTGTCATTTATCTACCTTCCAGTTTTAATGAATCGCATTTATTAAACTGGAACAGAAAGGGTAGAAAGAAACCCTGAACAACATCCCGTCTATTATTCTTTTGATCAGCCTGGCCCTTTAGGCTCATTGGCATGGATTTGTTTCCTACAAGATCAATAGCAAAGTCACTTATTCTGCAAGGAGAGCCCTTCCCTCTGCAGGCGGGGAGGAAAGGCACGCTCCCGACCATCCGTGCACCGCAGAGCAAAACCAGCGCCAGCAGCACCCCTGCCACACGTACAGCCTGCACCACGGCTTCCAGACAAATTTAACAACTAAAAGAAGAATGTTAACTGTTTAATATTTGAAGAGGTGTTTAATATTTTAGACAGTAAAATTCTTCCTATTGCTAAAACCAATATTGAAGCAGGATGGAAGCTACCTGCCAGGACTCTCTGTCAAAGAAATCATTGAAAACTGGTGGGGGAAAAAAAAAAAAAAAAGGAAAACATGTAAGCTGTCCATCCAGCTATGCTGCAGGTCTTCAAGGGCACTGTGGATGAGTGGATGATGTACCTCTGAGAAGATGCTATGTACCACTGAAGTTTTCCTCCAGAGAATTTGTACAACATCTTCCAGGCTTTGGAGAGCATCACCCTGACAGTACAGCGAGCTATGGGCTGTAATTTCCTCCTGCTTTATATCTCCTCCTTCTCAGAATGCTGAAATTAATTCAGCATTGAATGTTCCCTGTGATACCAAAAACTGAGATGAAAATAATTCCTCTGGTCTTTTACAGTTAAACATTATCTTCAGCAGTTTTCCTGATAGAGGAGTAAACACTAGTGTTAAAGGAGCATGTGCTTAAGCTGATTTTAGCTCTGGCAAGGAGCACAGCTGCCTTCAGGTACAAACCAGGCAACAGGAAAACATTTCCTACATCAGCAACATGACATATTCTGTTCCTGCTAATTTTCTGCAATGTTCTACCCTCTTTAAACCATTCAAACAGTCATTCTGACTTCTCTTTCATACTCTTCTGCAATTTCTTTACCTGTTGAGTGTTGTTTTATGTTGCATGAACCCATCCCAAGGCTACAGAAATACCTTGGCAGCCAACATGCGCCTGCTGTGAATGTTTCAAGATGCTGGCCTTTTCTAGTTGCAAATCAGCCCAGACGAGCAGGGACTGCAGTGCTTCACAGCAGCACAGGACACAGTTCTTTACTCTATGATTTCCTCCCATTGCATTCTTCTATGAACTTGCTATATATATGACATCAAAGTCCATTTCACTTCTCCATTCACAATCTATAGACGAAAGACTAATTTGAAAATGAGTACGTACAGCTTGTTCTTTGCAAACTGTTTACTTCCCTTTAATTCAGTTAGCTACAAAACCTAGGGAAATGCTTTTAAGTCTCTGGTCTCATTAATTGATTAGAAAAGTCCAAAAATTCATGAAAGAAGACTGATCCCAATTTTTTTTCCATTAGCTTGTGATAGTCAATTCACTTGCCAATGTGTGTTCAAATGTACTGAGATTAATTCTGCTTCTGCAGTTAAAAACAACTGTTTAATTCTGCTTCTTGAGCTCTACATAGAATTTTGGTTCTCTCTAAACACATCAGTTTTATTTTTACTTTTCTTTATGGCTATTTTTTAACCATTTCACGCATTGGAAAATATACTACATGTTGTAAAGGTTTGAAAGCTCTTTGGTCACAAATATCACATTATGAAAAACAATTATGTTTTCTGAAGGATTTAGTTCCCTTAGTTCCTAGGGAACCGCCCAGAAAAGAAAACCAAAAACACACAAACAAAACAAATCAAACAAGCAAACAAACAAAGCAACAAAGCAAAAACATTTTGGAACTTTTTGAAGTACATCACTCTTTTGAAAGGAAGAAGCAAAAGGAAAAGGAGAGACGGAGGCCTTCCATTAGCAGCCTGAAACCCTGGCAGGCACATGTGGCTGAAGAACCAATTGGGACATACATTTGGCCAGTGTAGATCCACCAATTTTAATTCGGGAAAAAAGTGTTCCCAGTATCAAAACTTAGGAAAATACTGAAACATACTGAAAAAGGAGTTTATAACTACCAGCTTGAAACAAGTGCAGTGCTCTAATTAGTTGCCTGAAGTTAGATGGCATTAAGCCTAGTCCAAAATCTTGGAAACAAGAATATGTCCACAACTCTACTTTTTCTGGTAACCCTGAGTGGTCACTCTTAGAACCAAGTCACAATGTAGCTTTCCACTTAAAAAATCATTATCTGTTTTGCTGTTTTAATTGCATGAGCCCAAAAACACCTGAAAATGAGTGGTTACCTTCTAGCATTATAGTTTAGTGGAAACCTAACTGTTGGATGCTTGCAAGCTTCATTTCTATATAAAAGCAAAATGAGAACAGCAGTAAGTGGTTTCATGTTAATAAACAAATACACAAGACAAGATCAATTAGTCAAAATGATGTGACTCATTTGTCATTTACACAGCGCTGCAGAGAAACTCATCCACACAAGGATTCTGTTCAACATCTGAAGATTTGGCCTTGTTTTGTTCACTGCTCTTGAAAAGATACATTTAAAATCAAACAACTCAACAATCTGTGTATCCACTCAGCCCTGTTAGAAAGAATCAAGGGTAAGGTTGCTCCCTGTATACTGAATGTATTTTCTTAACATCTGAAATAGCAGCATTAGTCATCTTCACTTTGTCCAAATCCCTGTAAGTGAAATACTAAATTGTCCTTCAGTTAAACTCCTCTTTCTGATCTCTATGGTATCTTTAGAAAAAGAAAAGCAACAAAAATAAAAACCCTGAAGTGGAGACAGCGATGGATATTCAAGTATCTAACTAAACTGCATCCTCAATTTTATGCTCCAGTAGATTTTTGTCTAATTAATCCATGTCAATAAGTAAGATGTCTCTTTGGACTTTCTTCCCAATACCTGCAAATAATGAAGGTATCATAAAGCCTTATAGTATGTACAACACATTCTTTCATTTGTCCAAATCAGCTATTTCTTTTCATTAAATAAGACACTCGAGAGCCAGATAGTTTCGGCCTTGCTCTAGTGTGTAACCTTCCTTTCCAGAAGTGGCTTCATGAGCTGAAATCAGTTTTCAAAGGGGCAAAAGGGATAATGGTGAGCCCAATTCCTCCCAAACCTTTCTTGTTCCTTCCAAAAAGATGAGCTTGCTCTTCATGTAACCACAGTGTAGTCACCTCAAGATTAGCCCTTTTGTGGTATCCCACTATACTTTTCTGGAGACTGAGCTACTGCCTTTAGCTCATGTAACTTCATTTCTACATAAACACTGAAGAGGAGCAGAAGCAAGCTGTTTAGCTTAATAAACAGATACACAAGGCATGATCGGTTAGTCTAAATGATATGACTCACTCATCATTAACTCAGTCCTACAGGGATGCTCATCCACACAAGGGTTTTGCTCATCATCTGAATATTTATTTAATCACACATGATCTGCTAAGCATCAAACCTGTGACCCCCAGGCAATGCTCTAAATCAGGGACTCACCGTGCTTCAGCCAGCAGCATCCACACTGATTTTGCTGAAGGACAAGATTTAAACTCATACTAATGAAGCTGCAGAAGAGCAAGAGCATGAACAGGAGGCTGCTCTGGCGGTGTACAAACTCTGAAATGAGAACAAATTTATTTGTTGGGATGCGTGGCAGCACAGCCACAGATTTCACAGAGCAAATTGCCAAAAGTACTCCAGGTGTCTTCCAGAGCTTCCTGGGGATTTGCCATGGAAGTTTACGTACACAAATGTCTGCCATCATGTCATGTCACCCACTTGTGCCCTTCATGAGGACAGCTGATGTGACAACATCAACACATTGACAAGTATGAGCTCTTTGATATCACCTTCAGAGGAAGCTCCTTCTTGTGCTCCAAACCCAGGCAGAGGACCTCTGGATAGTGGGATAGGAGAGGGGACATTCTGTGTACGACCACGAGGACCTGCAGCACCAACACGCTGACTCTGGAGCACATGGGACTTGTCCTGTCCATGGGACCACAGCCACCCCCGCAGTTGTTCCTTAGCAGAAGGAGGCTCAGATCATCCTTTTTTTTCAGTAAACCTGCTATCAAAATATGGACCTTTATGAACAGACAGATGAAAGCCAGGAACAGCTATTGTCACCTATATGAGTCTTGCCCCACAGAGCTAAATGACTGGTGTGATTGCAGTAAAACTCAGTGGGAGGTTTGCCTGAACAGAAAGTGAGGGGAAACCACAGGGTCACAACCTTATTGTTTAATGTGTTGGTTCAATTTTTCTTTTATTTATTTACTTATTTATTTATTTTTTATTCTGGAGAAATGAACTTTTTTTCAAGCTTGCCAAGTTGTACAGTCCAAAAACATCCATTTTCACTTTCAAGCTTGTTTCCCAGGACTGGAGGCAGAACAGGAAATTTCATTTTTTAAAAGCAATAATTTTAGATGTTGGAAAATATGACACATTTTTTAAGAAAATCTTTATGAATACCCCAAATGTTGTGAAAATCTTAAATGCACAGAATCCACATGTCCATGGATTTCTGTTGCCCCAGGTTACCACTCTGACACGTCATTAAAACACAGGATAACAGTACGTCTTGCATAGGAGCCTCAGCATCTAGCACACAATTCCCTCAAAGCCTGTAAAGCTAAATGCCGTTCCCAGGAGGCTCACTGCTAATTGCACGAGTGGCATTGGAAACAAAGTGCAGGTTAATGGAAAGGGAGTTTGCTTGGAAGTAGATGTCTCCAAAGGCTTCAGAGCTGTCCTGGAAATCCAAGCATACAGCTGTCCTTCCATGGAACCACAGGTCTGTTTTCCTCATCTCACTGCAGGTGAAAATGGCTTGCCAATAACAATGTGGAGGCTTTACTTTTATGAGACTCCATGCTCCAAAGCATGATGTGTTAATTGGAATGGGGTGCAAGTGGCATTACTCACTGTGTGTAGGATATCTGCTACCTTTTGTTTCATCCATATGAATTCACTACTTGTATTACACCAACAGTCATAAGACAAGGCATGCAAATTTTAAGATTAAACTGCATCATGACAGGGCTCCCTCGATAAACTTCTCTACCAAGAAGTGACTTGACAATGCTGTAGAAATCTGTTTTAAGATACCTTTAAGTAAGGCATGACCTACAGTCACCTATCCATATCCACAGGACTCTTTGCCTACCTTATTTCCTTCACACCCTGAACTTGTTCAGTTCGAACCCCACACCAAGGTAGGTGAGGAGGTCACACGTCACCTCCCTTTAGAGGTGTTTGGCTCTGCTGCATGCAGGCATCCAGCAGCACGCCTAGCTGGCTATCTGGCATAGTGATAGTGCAACCCTGCAGGTAATGACCAGCACAGCTGACCAGGCGCTGCTGAATGAACCACAAACTGTCCAAACCTCTCCTACTTTGGACATACAGTCTGCAGCTCCTCAGGACACGATTTCTAACAGTCCTGGACACACACGTGCTATCTAATGCTAGGTAGGAGTGCTTAAAGCTGCCCAGCTGACACCCCTTGGAAATAAAATCACAGTTGTGTTACTGTGAAGGAGTTAAGAGAAAATCTCAGGCTGGTGTTTACAGACAAAAGCAGTAACAGAAAATAATTATAGACTACAGCCTGACTAAGGGCATTATATAATAAGAGAGAGATATTTGTATAGAACATCTTATTGCTATTCCAACAATAAGAAAAAGAACATGATTGATAGGGAAAATTTAAAAGGCCAGAAAATGCTTTAGGAAGATGAAAAAAAAAAAAAAGTGAAAAATCAATACACTAAAATGTCCTCTTCCACTCCCTTTACGCGCTCAAAACAACATGAACATGGTTTTCCTGCTTTGACATCTAGAGCAGAGATGACAGCAAACAAGGCAGAAACTACAATACTCTTTGGGACCCACCTTGAATTACAGTACTAAAAAAAAACGTCATTTTGACTATCTCCCTAGCAACACACTTGCCAACCACATTGAGCCATTAATTGCATAATTGTTCAAGCACCACAGCCTATTTTTCTGGCTTTGAGACTATCAAAGGAAGAATAAGTCCTGCTAACAGCATCATATAGTTTTAGTTTAATTAAACATAAATGCAAGGAGAAAAAAGCGTAGCTGAACCCACATGGGATGTTGTGGATGTTGGGATGTGATATTTGTTGTGATTATTCCCATGCCCATTTTAGTCAGTGCTGTGTCTAGACTGGTATTCCAGGTAGAGGTACATGCTGGAGAAATTACAGACCTTATCTAACAAAGTTTTAACCTTGTGCCCGATAACACAGAGAGATTTTCTAGGTTCAGACAATTTGTGAATAAAGAAGAAATGGTCAATCAGTAATTAGGGTGGGATTATACATTCTGGTAATTCAATATAGTTGGCAACATAGCCTAGGGAAAAAGGAAAAAAAATATATAAACTCCCTGACACGAAAAAAAAGATGATTGAAATATTATCCATTATATTAACATTTTTGTCTCCCCTTAATACAATCAAATTAATTTCGCCAGGTTTGGAAGAGCTCTGCTGCCTGCAGGAAATGATGGTTTTGTGACTACGTCAACGGATGTAAAAATGAGTTCTGTCTTCAGTCCTGTTACAGGTTCATTTTGTGACCCTAGACAATCTCTGCAGGCTAGATCCTGTCAGCAGCACCTGCCTCACTGCAGTCACCAGGAACAGATTTTAGGTCCAGACCACAGAAAGTCTACGTAAGGCTTGTATCCTGGCATTACCTTGGAGATCATTTTGTCGTACACCAGAAAAATAGGAAAACTAACTGGACTTCAAGAGTTTTCAGGGATCTGTCATACATACTGCATTGAAAAGAAAAAAAAAAAAGTATAATTGTATTCTGACATTATAATTCTGTCAAATATTCTCTGCACAGGCCAGCAATGGTCTAATTATTAGTTAACTGGCAACCTGTTGAATTCACCTCAGAGAATCTCACTTGTTATTCCTCCGTGCTTCGGTCCTCTTCGTAAAATCGGGAAAACAGTGTTTCCTTCTAACGCTTTGTTGTTTCCTTGGGTTGCATGCATTTCATCCCACGCAATTTGTCATATTGAGTGTCTGTACTCTGCGGTGAGCAATGCTGAGCCCTGACTTAAGGAGATGCAGTGGAGATCAACCGGCCTTTGGCAAAGTGAGAAAAAGGATGAGGACCAACGCCAGAGACTCTTCTGGTTTTACCACTCGAAGGTGACTCTGCATTGATTGTTCCTCAGAGGGGAGCCTGGCTGGAGCCCCTTGTTATTTACCTCTAAATTTATAATTAACTCTCAAGAGCAGCCACAGTAGTCATAAACCTCTTGAATCTCCTGAGACCCAGCGTGAGCTCCTGTCCTTACTGGGGTTTCCCTACAGTATCTAGACTAAATTCTTGCTTGTGGTGCTGAGGGAGATGTGTCACTTCACATATGTAGACCCAACTTCTCCCCCTCTTGGGTATTTTGTCTTACAGGGCAGCAAGTTTTTCCAGGATGGGATTAATTTCCATCTCTGTTCACATAGCACCTACTGCAGTAGAGCTGTGAGCACTGTCAGGTTTATCGCAGTACGGCAGCACCACCACGGAAGCAGCAATAGCACCGTGCATTAAAGGACCATCTGTCCAAGTGCAATGCATTCCCCTGCCCACTCAGCTCCACAGTCTGTCAAAATCATCCAGGTTGAAAAAGGAAACCAAAAGCCTCTACTATTAAAAGTGCTCAAATTAGCCGGATCATTTTGACAGAATTGGGTTGAGGAACGATTACATCTGCAGTGTGGAAGATCCAGAGGGGCAGCGACTTCTGCCGAATGGCACCGCCGGATCATCGGGCCGATGCGGAGCTGGCAAGCCAGTGTCACAGTAAACAGCCCCAGGACTCCCACCACGTGTGGGAGCTGGGAGGAGAGCACTGCTTTGCTCAGGAGCTGAGGTGGGGAAACTTCTTTTCACTTTGTCCAACTCCTCCATCTTCCTGTTGTTTCACAGAAGGGAAAAAGCATCTTTGATTTTCTACCACACTAGACTCATATCCTGTACAAGGTAAAACAACTTGTTCTTTTTACTTTGAGGCCTGTTTTTTTTTTGTTTTTTGTTTTCTTTGTTTTTCTAATTACTTTTTCCTTTCCCTGAAAAAAAAATATATATATATATTTAAAAGGCTATTAAATGTTAAAAGGAAAACAAAGCAATGAAACAGACAGTTCCCTCATCAGCAAGCACAGATCAGGAAGTTCAGTGAGCCAGCTTATCAGTTCTGTTTTGGGGACAAATATTCTGGACTTTCATTACTTTCTGCCACAATGGGTATTCTCTTCATTTTTTTTTTTCCTTTGGAGGGACATGCAGCATTTTTAGCTTTCATTTCCAATTTTATTAAAAATAATTTACCTTTACCTTTTCTGTTGAACAATGTCAATCATGTTTTGCAGTGCACCGGCCAGTGCTGCTACCTTGTTCCCATAGTATCCACAGAGGCAGAGTTCTGAGAGGTGCCTAAGCCCCATTGACAATTCCTGGCAATAATGTTTGATCTGTTCAGATGGACTGCAAACTTATTTGTAATCAAAAAGCAAGAGACACCTGGAATGGTAACTTATTAATTCTGAGCTATTTGAAGCAATCCTCTAGTGGTTTTGAATAAACTGGAAACAGAAGAATCAGGGAAGTCCAAAGCTGCTTTTCATCTCCTGTGAGCCACATGAAAGGACTGCCCTGAAAAGAAGGACATTTTCACAGGACCACTTCAGGTTTAATACAGACCGTGGTGCTCAGTGCTGGTGGTCATGGCTCCACATTGCAACTCCTTCAGCTGCTGCTGGGCTGGGAAATTCCCCCCAGTTCCCCCATCGCTCCCCGTCCAGTCCTGCCAGATGTCGCTGCTTCCATGGAGGTAGAGGTTTGCCTCTAAAAATCAGTGCATACAGATCTGTTGAAAGGCTTAGCTAGAGACAAAAACACACTTTGCATTTTAAAGAGAGACATGGTCTGAAGGCTGTTTGAGGAATTTTACTCTTTTCAAGACAATTTAAACCCACTCGCACGAAAGGGAATATTATCCCTAATACCAGTGTCTGAATGACAACGTTGGAGAAAGGTTTCGGGTGGCACCCAGCAAGGCACTACACAACCACTAAAGGCAGAAGAGCATTTTCTCAGGCAAAAACATCAATGGTCTTGGCACTTTTTTTCTTTTACCCTCTCTGCTATCTTGGCTCCTTGTTCTCATCATAACGCAAGGGCTGTGCTGCAAATTGGATCAGAGAATGATCCGAGTTAAAAAAATGTAACCTGAAGGTTTGTTGTGCTTTGAGTTCCTTAATCCGGATAATTACATCTGTCCTGTTTGCAGCACCGCCCCCCAAACAAGTGCAATCTGCACCATGGAGACTGCAAGCTGCTTAAAGCTTGCAAAGCTGCTGTGTTTATGCAACTTCACCTTGCATTTTGAAGCTACATTAAAACTCTGTGATCAGTGCAATTCTTAATTATTTGCACTTCAGTGCATTATGCATATACACTCATCAGCACTTGAGACGTTTCCGTCATCTGCTCACTTGTCAATTTGAGATTTCTGAAACTGAAGTAGCCTTCCCACACCAAACCCAGTGACTTGTTAGCAAGGGGGAAATTTGGTCTCCTCTTAGGGAAATCAGCCATGACTGTGGTCTGGAAAAAGGGAAACTCACATGATCCTGAAGCACTACTTTCATCTACATGTACAGAGTTCAAATTCCGTACAGTCTGCAGAAGTACTGCTTTCCCCCTTCTCCATACTATCCCACAACAACAGTAGTTTATTAAACTGTTTCTGAGATACCGCAATATGTCAGGTTACAGATGGCGTTCCCCCTTTACCATGAGCAACGTCACATCAGCCCTAATCCCTCTCCAGAACAAACCTCTGGTCCCTCCTGCCACCTCCTACCAGGCACTGGAGGGACTGAGCCTTCTGAAGAGACGTGACTCCATCTCACGGGGTAAAGCGTGGTTATGAACCACGTGAAAACAGCATCTTTCAGGTTTTCTTCTACTAATAGTGCCTGACATCTTGCCAAGACTTCTCTCTACCATGTAATTGTTTTGGAGAGCCTTTTTCTGAATATGCATACTGAGGGAGAGAACAGCAAAATTCAATTTAATTTTGTCATCAGAAAGATCTTTTTTTTTATATCCCAATTCAGGCAAACTCTTTGCCAAATACGAGTTTTCCTATTAACATATGGGAAGGTTCCCATTCTGGAAACATCACTTAAATGTAGCTAGACAGAAAAGAAAATCTATCCTAATGGTGATCCACCAGTATTGATCTGTTGTATGACACATAGGGTAAGTCGCTTTGTATGAGGACAATTATTTGCAATTACAAATAAAAAAAAATTAAAAAAGCAAGACCTATCCTGTACTGTGCTTGCCTCTCTCATTTAACTTGTAATTGCTTTTATTGACAATTTCTTCTTACTTCCCTGGAGTAGTGAGGTTATTAAACAAATCTGTCTTTTTTTGTACAAAATGATAATTTAACTGATTAAAACAGTTTCAGTGTCAATACACTTTCATATGAGATTCTAATCCTGCACACCACACTGGGATTTTTTTCCATGTAAAGACATCTTAGACTGCATAATGACAAATAGGGCACTATTGGCTTTTTTTCTTTCTCAGATTTTGCAGCCATCTCTTTAGAAAATTACAGCTGTTGTCATTAAAAATGTAATACATCTCCCTACAATAACTGCTGTCATAATATTAATTTTTCTGAACAAGCATTATCAGTTTTACAGTATCACTTGCAGATTGCACAAACACCTAGTGGCACATACAGATGGTTCAAGCTCTCTACCTCCAGCCCCGTGTTTAGGACTTTCCACCAGCTGCCTGGGAGCCCTTGGAGGGACCTCTCCAACAAGGAGCACTCCGTGCAGGGACTGTGGCCACCTGAATCCAACTTCCCTGTCAGTCTTCTCTAATAGAAGGAGAAAGGCTGGGGAACAAAGACTTTCAGAAACATGGTGATTTGCCTAAGGCCATGCAACAGCAGAAGAACAAATGTTCCCAACAGCTTCTGCACTGCACAACTGCCAAAATGATGGGTAGCAGGGAAGAAAACATGGTTCATGGCAATCCTGCCACCTTTCTTCTTAATTTTAGCACATCTTACTGTGAAAAGATCCAGAGATGGTCAGAGCATGGAGTTGCCCAGCTTTTCCACCCCCTGAGCAAGAATGTCCAAAGCAGTGATAGGGCACCCAGCCATGTATTTAGCCACCCAAAACAGAGCAGTATTGCCCCTACCTCTGCACAGCAGAGACTCCAGACCATGGCAGAAAACTACAGCTTTTCTTCTGTGTTTTCTGGTCCTCTGAAGGCAGTGAGAAGCAGCAGAGTGACAATGCACTTTGAAAGGAGGCAGCTACCAGAGCCCCTCCAGCAGAGGTGTTGCCAACAGCTTCTCACCCCGTCGCATGATGTGGTTCCCTAAGATCTGAGGTGGCATGTCAATCAAGCTTTGTTAAAAAACTTAGAGCAATATTAATTCCCAAAGCCCTTATTTGGTCCCTAGAAGTAGGGTTCCTGCCTGCTTAGGTTTGGGTCACACTGACGTCACTACTCATATCTCCGTGGTTGCATCACTGCTGAACTTCAACCTGACAATCCCAAGCAACCACAGCTGGCAGACCGAGTGCTGGTGGTCTTTGATGAGCCACAGCACTTAGAAGCAGGATCAGGACAGGTGTACAAGTCTGCCCAAGAAAAATACAAACAGATGCTAAGGTTTTTCTTTGTGTATCACAGGACAGTGTAGTGTCCTTCCAACAGAGGCTGAGCCACATCCACAATTCCTGTTTGGAAGTTGCAGTAGTTTGATGATGTCTTTCCAAATGCTGAAAAGAGCATTTGGAAAGTATTTTGCAAAGAAAGGGAGTGATTGCCTATGTGGTTACCCCAGTTCTAGCAAAGTTCACAAACAAGGGGAAGGTGCATTAGGTATGCTCAATGAGTTTCATTTCAAATTGAAAACATTCCAAGTCTGGCTGTTTTAATTCAAGTCATTATCTTACTTATGAATTATCTGAATTTAACTTATATACATTTTCCTGAATTTCTGAAGTGTTTTTAAACACTCTTTCAAATTCCTTTTTCTTTATCTAAGTGTATCTCATGTCCCATTTGTAATGGTCTGCTGTATTCATTAGATACTGGGAACCATCTGTTAAAAATTTGCCCAGAACAAATCCAGTTTGAGAAAGATAAGGAGGCATAACTGTGACTTTCTCTGAGCTAAGAGCTAAAATTTTTGTGAAAGGGTTTGAATCAGATGCACTTGAGATTTTCACCTTATTTTGAGAAGACAGAAGCGCTGGTTAATTAAAATAAGAAGATATTTCCTTAGTCTCCAAAGAATATTTATAAATCACATATGAAATTGGAAGTAATTTATCATTGATGCTCTATGAAATTCAGCTGTATATCCATCTGGCCATGGTGCTTTAGTAGGTAATATTGCTTGCAGGGCACTTTTTATTGCTTATCTCTCATGGGGGTTATCTAAGTATTGCCTCGATAATGCTGGCAGCTCTATTTCATCCAAAAAATAATAAATGGATCACTTCTATTTCTGCAGTATGTAATTCAGAATGAGAAAAAAAAAATCTTTATTCATTTGTTTCTTTTAACTTTTTGCATATAACCTCTTATGAACTGAAATCCACTGATTTTGTTATCTTCCTTTACAGAAGCACATGGCTGTGGAGGGCTGCTGGGACCTTGAGATGTTTTTAGTGCAGAGACCAAAATAAAATAACTGAAGAGTGGGGCTAACTTAAATAATAATAATAATAACAATAAAAATAAAAAAGAACCAGAGAAAATTTTAGTCTGATATACCTTGAACTACATTCCTTAAGCTCAAATTTGAATGAAAGAATTGATTTAAAATATATTGATTTTAGCACATTCAAATGCATTCAAGAACAGAGTTCACATTTAGTATTTTTGATGAACACAGGTATGAGACCCAGAAACATTCTGGCTTACATTTTAAAAAGAAAAAAAAAAAAAAGGAAAAAGAAAAACGAAAAAAATCCCTCATCTTTTTAGATAAGGTTGAAGTCCAATTAGGGGTTGTATGGATGTGGTAGTTTAGATAAATACTAGTTATCAGATTAAGCGTTGCTTTGTTGTCAAACAAGCCTGAAACCAATTAAGCATTTAGCAGAAGGGTACTGGCAGTAGGTAGTACTGCGATGGGCATGCAGCTACAAGAAGTAGCCCGATTTTGCCCAATTTTTACTCCCTTTCTTTTCCTCTGATTCTCCTCAGGACACGTACTGTAGAAAATGTTATAAAGGAAGAACTGTGTAGTAATGGGCGGTCTTGAGAGGAGATATGGATAGAAAAGCCCTGATGAGGTCTGGGCACAGATTTATTGAACAGTATGTCACATCCATGGTGACAGACTCTTCTGGGTCTGTCCCTGCAATCGCACCTGGCTTCAGGCACTGTATGGGTCTAGGCTCAGCCATTCGGAGATGCGCTCGTGGTATTCACCTATTGGTTTCCATTGGTTTCCATGGAAAAGTAGCTTTGAGACATAGCTCAAGTAAAGATTTTTCCCCTATCTTCTGTTCATGGGAAGGAATTGTTCCCAGAGGTCCTGCATGCTGATTGCTTTCTTTTTTCCTTTTTTTTTTTTTTCCTCCTTTTAGATTAGATATATCTGACAACTTCAATTGCTAGGGTTATATTCCTGTATGTGCCAGATACCACAGTTATTCATTGGGGGTACAAAATAGTTTTTTCAGGACTAGACTCTGACCTGATGCTGTCAGTGAGAACTTTCAGTAAACCTCAGGAAAATTCAGCCCCTCAATTTCAAGGGATGTTATTTGATTTCTAATTTTTAGCAACTTTCAAATATTACTATAATAATCACTCACTTGCTTCTTTACTACCCCCCAAAAGAGGAAAACAAATCCCAGCCAAATCTGTTTTTCAAGTATTAATGCAGTGTAACTGTATTGAAGTCCCAGAACAATCATAGGAGAAAATACCAGCAGAGCTGAGGTCAGATTTGCTCCTTTCCAGGCTATACACTTCCAGCTCAGTGCTGTAGTACCAGATAAAAATAGATGTGCAATTTCTATGTTCAACCTAAAAAAAATACAGGGATATGATGGAATCTTAAAATCTAGAGGCCAGATGCCAGTTGCATAGCACTGACACTGATTTACAGCAGCTGAGGGACCGAGTGAAGGACAGCTCAGAAAGGAGCTTGCAGGTGGGTGGGAAAGCAGTGGGACTGCTGGTGGGCGCCACTGTTGGTACTGGTACATCGTTTGCTGATAAAGTGACATTACTGTAACAGAAGTCACAGAACAGTAAATCAGAGAATTAGATGTATTCACTTAGGATTCAGTCTCTCCTTTGGATGCACACGAGCACACTTATGCAGTAACTAATTTTACAAGGGATGATACACACTGAAGAAACCTCAAATGGTTTCTTAATGCAGGTCTTTGATTCCTGCAAAAAAATTCTGAATATGTTCCTTTGAGTTCACAGGAGCAATTTGGTTCTCACTATATTCAAGGCATTTAATCATTCAATATTCATAAACACCTTTGTGAATAGCTTTTTGTACATCTTTGGGGTGTGAGTGGTCTTCCTCTGGACATCTCTAATTCCATATCAACAAGTATATTTCCTACAATTTAGTTGTTTTCCTATAGCATCTGTCATTGGACAAGAGGACCATATAACTCAGGTGACCAAGTTTCATGTTGCAAACAGTGAGTATTCAATAATCAATGCAACTGGACTGCAAATAACCACACACAGAGGGAGGTCTAGCCCTAATTCTTCATTGAGCAGCTGTTAATAATGAGTGCATCTGCAGCAATCCTGATCAGATCACAGCAGTTCATGAGCAGAAAAAGAGCTCAGCTACCTGAATAAATGATTGGCAAAGATTCAATCCATGAGATATAATCACAAGCATTTATGATTTAGATAAGAAAAGAAACTAAAAGATTTGGGCATTGAGCAGATCCTGCAGATGGGTTCAAGTACCATTTTATCAAAAGATTTCTGTGAATCTATAAATAGTACCTGCTGTTGTAATGTTGCCACAGCTTTAATGATTTCCAGTGATATTTTCCTTTAAAGACTGAACTGATGATTTTTCATGTGAATCTCAGTTTTGGATTAGAAAACAAAAAGCTATTTTACTATCCCCCATATGTAGAAAAGAAAAATTGCAATGTATAGCAGAAGAAATCTCATCTAGAGAACCAGAAAGCAAATCAAAGGAATCAAGAATGTATTATTTTTTAAAAATCAGATTTATTATCCAATCTCAAGATATTATTATGTAGGATGGAGAGAAGTAAGATTATTATGTTTTGCAGTACTGTACTCGAAACCTTGAAATCTACAGCTATGCAGAAATGGAAAAGCACACAGAGGAATAGGCATTTGAAATAATTCAGTGAAATAGGAAAGAACTTGATCGCATAGGAGTTCCATGTTATCAGCAGTTCTGGGAATTGACTGGTTTTCCTGCAGTATAGGAAAAAGACTAGGGAAAGGCTTGAATAATATGTTCATTTTTTGTTTAGTACAATTTACAGATTTCCACTGCATCTTTTATGGTTCACTGGGTGAGGGTGAAAGCAGAAACCAAAGTGCCCATTGATTGCTGGGTCTGATGAGGATGTATACAGCTGGTGCTCCTTCATTGACACATGGTACTTGTCAAAGTAAATCTGCCATGACAGACCCCGCAACAGGAGAGTTGACAAAAATGTCTGGGGGAAAGGTTCTCCTACAAATGGAGGACATGAAGATATGCTGGTAGGTGTTATTTGGGCTCTTGGCAATCCCATTAAATTTATTAATGTAATTTTGGTATGATGTGAGCACCAAACCACATGCACTGTTTAAATGCAAGATATTTTCTACTTTCTATTCAATTCTGTTCTAGCAGAACAAAGAAGATGAAGAAGAGAGGTGAGTGGAGGCTGCTATAGTTTGTGCTAGCTTTAGGAAATCTGAAAAATACTACCCATGCACTACCTTTTTAGGCAAGGACGTGTTAAATCAGAAGTATGACTAATGTCAATACTAATGACCTTGTTGATCGCTTAACAGGCTCCTTGGACTATTGTACTTCTTGCCCATACAACGTCAGTGTCCTAAATGATTGTTTTAGCGTGTTTTAAGGGCAGATTCACCTACTGTAAGTGGATTTACTTGCCTACAGTGTTCTTGAAGATAAATATTCTTCCTCAGGCAGATATGAGAGAGCCCAGTTCTCCAAGCACCATGCCTGCACACCATGTGATTTGCAAGCCTCTCACAGACATACTTCATTTCATACCAATGATCATTCATGCAAAAATGGATCATATCACAATTGGGAGACTTGATTACAATGTTTGTTTTCATATGATCAATTATCTAGGCAAAAATATTTTACTTTCCATTGATATATCTGATTTTCAACTCATTTAAAGCAAGTTGTGAATTACACTTTCTAACATATTTCCTCCCCCAAACACCCCAAAAGCAAATTTCACCTGCTGGCAGCCTTTGATTCCTCTCACATGTAATCTAGAATAATTTAACAGATACGTTAGAAGACAGCACAAAATAGCATAGTCAGGTAGCGTTTCATATCTTAAGTTTTGAAAGGGTGGACAAAATGTTTTTAAGCATTTAACTCATTTAGTAAAGCTCAAGTGCTACAGAATAAACTGTAGATATTTTGATCTCTGTAGGGTTTGATCCAGAACTCTCAAACCTCAGCAGAAATAACTTGATACTTGATAAAGTAACTTCGAATTTATATTCTGTGTTTATGTCAAGAAATTAAATCATAAATCTGGAAGCAATTCTACACAATCAGGTGGAAACAATGTAATGAAAATCTGTCAGATGATTTTAATCAAAATCCATGAGACATACTACCTGAGTACTATTCTGTCTGCACAGAAAACTGCTAGCATTATGGCATTTTATTTATTTAGACTTTGATAACATTATATCCCATAAGATTTTATTTTTTTAAAATCCCAGAATTAATACAAAATCTACTGTAAAGGTTCTAAACTCAGAATGTTTGAATGTCTCTGGGACTGGGCAAGTCCAGATCTGGACTGTGAACACCCTGGCAGTCAATTTCCACAAATAAAATGCTGGCTTTATATAAATTCATAGTGAAATTCTGTCAATGCAGATGTGTCAAGATTTAATCTGCAAATTCTGCCAAGATACTTATTACATTTTTCAATATTTGTTTTGTTTTTCATTATGAAAAATAAGTATTACATACTTAATGCTTGAGAGTATTTCTCATTCTGAGAGTAAAGAAAAGGGCTAGAAATAATGTTTATCGTACACAGCTGTTTCAGTGTTCCTGTAGTGATTACTCCTTGTATTTGCCTTTGAGAAACATGGAGGTAGGTCCTGGGTATCTGCTCAAGATAGAAGAGTCTCACTATTCTCATGTGCCTTGTGAATACATCAAACATGAAGAGAATTTGGGCTTCACTGCATTTGAATTGGGCTCCATTCATTTGAAACTTGCAGCTGAATTTCACCCTGTGTCACACTATGTGGGTTTGTACTTTGGGTTACAACTTAGGGCCTCTGCATGTCTCTTGCAAATCTGTGCTCTCTTTCTGATTTATGCACCTAAAAAAATCATTATTTTCAGAAGGTAGGAGGTATTCTGAGATGATGAAGTTATTCCAAAGGTATTATGATGATCCACAATCAAAATGTTTCAGTTAACTACAAAGCTGATGCAGTTTTTTTTTTTCTTTAAAACTCTGATGCATAAAAAAGCAAATAAAGGTGAATAGCACAACAATCTACTATTGCAAGTCTCCACATTGTTACTTTAATGACGCACAATCTGTTAGCTATCTGAAGACTGTAAACAGACTAATATTTTGAGAAGTATGGGATAAATCACCCATTTAGAAGCAGTGAAGAGAAAATGATGAAGCTCCAAGTGAGTTGTGAAGCAGTGAATAAGGATGTATTACACCACGGGAAACCATCAATATTTGTTTATTATGTCAGTGTAAGAAATAAATCTGTTAGCTAATTTGTATTCTCTTCAGTTAATTCCACTGTTTCAGCATGAGTTTTTGTGTTTCGGTTTCAGTGCTACACAGCTGCTTAATGGTGCTATCAAA
This sequence comes from Cygnus atratus, assembly GCF_013377495.2. Taxonomy (NCBI): domain Eukaryota; kingdom Metazoa; phylum Chordata; class Aves; order Anseriformes; family Anatidae; genus Cygnus; species Cygnus atratus. Next base: position 2,834,203 of record NC_066371.1, on the reverse strand, counting down.
TATTCTGAAGTCATGGTCTCCTAGAGATAGGGAGACACTGCAATGCATCATATCATTCCAAAGATTAAGAAATAGCATTTCTTTAGGTGTCATTCCAATGCTTTGTACCTCTTTGTCTTCTTGTGGATGGTATTTATGTGATATAGTCAATATTCCTGACTCATTATGGGCCAACATCTTTATAAGGCAATGCCAGAATTTTGTTATGTTGCAGTTAACAAAATGTCTTAATATGTGTCTAAACTGCCCTTGTTTGAACTGCTTCCTTTCAATGATCTGTTGCTTTGACTCATAAAGGCTATAGTTTTCAAAAGTGGCCCCTGATTATAGCAACATTAATTTGATTTACAGGCATATGACATTCCCACAAATCATCTGTCTGATGGAGGTGCAATTACCAGCACTAACACAACTGAACTTTGTAGGGTGAGCACTCTGACACTGAAACAAAGGTTGTTGTTATTCTTCAATCCTTTTTATTTTCTTTTTAAACGATCTTTTTTTCTCCTTTCCGATGAGATTTCCATTTCCATTTTTGAGCCACTAAGTGATCTGCATAAATGCTTTTCGCTCACATTCTGTTGGCAGCCAGAATTCAAAATCTAGGTGGCTGTGTGTATGCATATCTGTATGCTTCCATTAAAAGAAGGGAAGGGGAAAAGGTAGCATTTTGTTCTTTAGAAGTTGTACAGCTCTTGCTGTTGAATAAGCTGAAAAGTTGTTACAAGTTTTCATGAGCCCAACTTTAATTCAGTTTGATTTGCTATCTGGAAGTCGTCCTGGAGAACAAAGTTAATTTTTCTGCTGGTTCTACAGGCCAACTGACCATTTCATGAAACTGGATCAGGACTCAGATAGCTCATTTAGTTTTTTGCTTCTCTCGAATTCCTCTGCCAACAAATATTATCTGAATTGTTTGTTCATGAAAGATTTTATAAAGGTCTTTTTAAAAAACTCATTTCAAAATCCTGCTGTAAAGGGCTGCGAAGGTTATGAGGGTTTGCTTTGACTCCCACTACTATTTCTTCATTGATCATCTAATTTTTGCCATTTAATAGATGTCTGTATAACTGCAAGACAAAAGTTGGATTGATTCTAACCAACCTGGACTGAAAGCACTTCAGCAAAGTGAAGAAAACAAACATTGGTGTGATGTGAAGTAAGCATGGAAGGAATACTAATCTACATAAAAATACATTTTAGGAGTCCATGGAGTAAATGGGAAAAAATGAGGAAAAAAAAATCCTAGGAAAACAGAAAGTATTAGTTGTAATATACATTTAATAAATGGTAAATTTCTTATTTGATGACATTCAGCTGTGACTAAAGTCTTCCAAGCTCATATCCAAAATCTTTCTACTCCAAACTGAAAAATGCTTCTCTTTGAGTCCACATGCAGATACTTAAGAAGGATGAGGAGAAGTGAAGAATTACAAGTAAATTAAATAAATTAAGTGCCAACTACTGGTGGGGGTGTTGGGGGTGAATGCAGTGCCAGCTCCTGAAGCCAGGCCAGGGGTGTAGGCCCGCAGCCTGTGGTGCCAGCTCCTGGAGTGAGTGAGCGTCAGCCCTTGGAGGGGCATAATTCTCTGGATCTAGGAAGGGTCCTGAAGACTTTGTGCCTGAAAAACTAGCTACTGGGGAACCAACATGAGTGAACTGTGTGCCAGCTGCTGAGATCTTCCCCAGCCCGGTGTGCCAGGGCTGCGCGTGGGTGTTTCCTGGTGAGCTTTGGGCCAGACCAGTGGGCCTCGGGCCCAGGCCAGGTTTCAGGCAGGCAGGGGGCCCATACGGGTGTGCCCACGGGGACTTGTTTATTCAGCGTGCACGAGGGACAAGTGTGTGAGTGCTGCGAGTGTGCAGTGACCTTCGGGCTGGACCAGCCAATCAGTAGGCGACCCATGAAGCATGTGGGCAGGTGGATAGACAGAGGAGCCATGCCAGGTGCTCAAAGGATCCATGAATGAGTGTGTGCTTGTGAACCTGAATAGTACAGTGTGTAAGTGCCTTCACTAGTGAACTTCTTATCTCAACCAGCCAGAGAGAGATAAGGAATGGCTCTCAGCTGTCTGTGTTTTATGTGAGTCCTGCTGAAGGCAGCCCTTGGCAGGGGTGCCTTGTGTGACCGTTTGTGTCAGTGTCCTGTCTCTGACTGTGTGTGTGTGTCTCTGGGATACGTGCTCAGCTTTGCTGCTGGTCGAACCTGAAGTCACCTACACTGCAAAAACAGAGTGGCTTGTTTCTGTGCTCCCATGTGGACTGTCAGCAATAGCTCCATCCAGATCAAAACTGACTGATGCTAAAAGGAGTTTCTTCCAGTTCCAATACATGAGTGCCATACAAATCCAAACTGGGGGATCAAAAGTTGTGTTTCAGAGTCTGATTTGTGAAGTGTTAAACAATAAACACTGCTACCATTTGGTAATCCTTTGTTTTAGAAAGGTTGTCAAGAATTGAGTAAAATTCAGTACCTACAAAATGTCTGTCCTTTCCACAGCATTCAGCAGAGCTGATGAGAGGACACTCGTGACCTCTTCATCAGACAGAGCAGCAGATGCAGCATGGCATAGTCTGAATCACACTCTTTGCACAGAAAAGTGACAACAGCTTCTGTTATTCTCTGGCCTCCTGCACTCTAAACAATGAGGATGCCAGGGATGCTTCCTGTGCAATATTGCCTAGAGACCATAAGGAACAGTATAAGAATCATTCCCCCCCAACCTCCCAACCCCTGAACAGATTTTTGGCCACCAGTTTTTTTATTTTCTTCTCAGCAGGGAAGAGCAATGCTGTCACAAGGATTGCACACTCTTCAAAGAGATTTGTATTGTGCTGAACTGAGCTTGTTCATACCACTGGGGCTATACAATGTAGTGTGAACAGGCATCTCTGCTCTTCTGCTTTCTATATTTCACTAAGAGTCAATGTATTGAAATAACGGAGTTAAAATGACAAAGACTTTCTCTCTCTCTCTCTCTTTTTTTTTTTTTTTTTAATTGCATTTCAACATGAAAGGAAGAAATCACTCAGCCCTTCAGAACTTGGAATATCCTTGACCTCTAGATGTCTTTCCAAATAAAATCATTTTAAATTTCATTACTTGTTTTCATATTATCAGGTGCATTATGCTTTCATTGGTTCATTTAAATCTGTACATTCTACAGAGTAATTTTAATGTCAGTTGATTTACTAACTGTTAAATTTCAAATAAAGAGAGGAAGACAAGGACAGCTATGTTTGCTATACCTGCAATATAAAAGTAGCTATAGAGTAGTTAAACAATAATTCAAACTTATATCTAAACGGGCAAAAGCAAAATCTCAAGGTCTTACCCCAACTCATGGAAATCTCTATAGTGCTTAGTAAAAAATATGAAGCAGAAGTAAACAGTGCAACACAAGGCAAATGATGATGGGGCAAAGAGGAAGCTGCCGTCATAGCACAGCCTGCAAACAAAGAGATTAGGACACTGACAAGACAATATGTAACTTTATCAAATATCTTTCAATGACATCTTTGTTGAGAAGAACACCTTGTATACAATAAAAGCAAATAAATTGATTCCAAGATTTACTATTTTAACTGAAAAGAAATGAACAAATGACACTGTCATACAATCTATTAATTATGCTCCACAGCTGAAGAATGGCTACAAATACTCTTTATCCCCCATATCCCTTGGGACATATTAATGTAATCCTTTTAGGATAGATAGGATACAAAGAAATAAATCCTGGTTGGTCTTCTAGAAATGCAGGAAAGGCCCTGGTTGGAGAACAGATACAATTCCACTTTACATGGATGAGACCTTATACTGACTCTCGTACTAATATTTGGCACAATGACAAGTCTCCAGTCCAGTTCACTACAAAGCCACTGCATGAACCACCCTACAGACCTACTGACTCTGTAGCTCTCCTAATCCACAGAATGCTATAGGTTTTCTGTAGCAACTCCTCCAGAAAACAAAAATAAAATAAATAAAAATTAAATTAAATGTAAATTAAGTTAAATTTAAAACGACAATTGTTAACAATTGCTAATGCACGGACTAACCAAAAATGAAATGGATCTCAATAAATATACATAGAACCAGCATGCCCTTGAGGGAAGCATTTGATAAGAAAAATGCCTAAACTTATCCTTGGGCTAATAAAACTTGTTTAGGAGAAATCTGTTATTTTGATTCTTTCTCAGTCAAGAAAACTTCATCAGCAGTACCTGGAAGGAATAGTCACATTGTCTGCAAAAGAAACTCGTGAAACTCCATAGCTGCTCTTCTGTAATACAGTGTTTCCTTATTGGCTAATTTAAGTAAAGTAATCAAGACATTAACTCTATATTTTGATACTTTTGGGGAAGTATCAATTTGGTTTGGCACCCACTAAAACTGAATATAGATGTATTTCATATTTGTGATGCAGGAACAGTCCCTAAGAGTCTAATCCAGGCATTTCCTTGTGTAACTAGAGGTCCAGGTTCATACCTATAGACACCCAAGCTGGAAAATGAGATCGTTAGGTTTTTAGGCTCTGCAGCAGAGAACCAATATAGAGTCCCGCTAAACAAATATATTATGGATCTGAGAAACTGCTTTGTGGGTTCACTCACTGAGACTAATCTGACTCTTGGCTGAAAGTAAGCCTTGGAAGGAAGGTGAACAAATACCAAAGCACTGTGTGCAGCAATTCCATAATCTTTTAACATTGGTCTTTGAAGTATACATGATACAACAAAAAGCCTTCTAGCTAAAATTTAGTCTTAAAAGGTCATTTAAAAATAATCTATTAATGAATTACTTAGGCCATTCTGTTCAAATTTGTAAAAAAAGTATACATCTGAAGTCTGCCTCATCAGTCAGTGTGGCAAGCAATGCAGATACTTTTTCAACCTTCAGCCATCTTTAATTAATATTAGCAAATCATTCATTCCTTTGTTGAGTGTGCAATGAAACTCATACTGAATGTGATAATCATGACATGCATAATACTGTGCCACTGGCATTTGACAGACAGGGGATACTTTGCGAAAATTAGAAGTGGTATCTCTCTAAGGGAATCATGACTAAGGTGTTTGTGATTTTTCTTTATGTAGGGACAATATTTTTTTAAAGATTGGAAATCCACACCCGATTTCCATATGCATCAATACTGTGTGTATCAAAAGCTTTATTCTATAAAGAACAGTTTTTTTATCTGATTTCACATAAAAATCACCCTTCAAGGACATTCAGCCACAATATTTCAACAAGAGTCTTTGGACCTAAAATCTGAAAAGCAGTTGTGTGCTCCCATCTATTTTTATGTAGAGTATTAAATATGTCTTTAAGTGCTGTTTGTAACTGTTGGGTCCTCACAGACATCTCACTAAGTTGCTTTTTCAGGATCAACAGTAGAGAAGGTCAAATTTTGCTGCTGTTGGGTTTTGGAGGATTGAGTTTTGTTTTGGTTTTAGGAGTCTGCAGAATGGGAATATTAGAGAGTGGACAGAGTAGTCTTTGTAGGTCCAATTGTGAACTCTTTTTCATTTTTATGAATTGAGAGCAACTCCAAAGATATTTTCATTTTAATGGGTTTTCATCCGTCTTATTTCAACCACCGAGTCCTGAACCTGTCTTGCTTTCTTACTTCTGTTTTTTGTTCAGGGCAGAAACATTGCTAAGGCTCACTCTGGGTAAGTCATGTTGCACTGACAAATATCTTGTCTTCCCTGTAGCGAAGCTGAGAATATCTTAAGCTTCTTTATTTTTTATGAAACAGAAGTTCAAAAGTTCATTTTACATAGACTTCAGCTGTGCTGAGGAAGAAAAGGGAAAGTCCTTAAGAGATAAATAGTGTAACAATGAGAAAATGAAAAACAGACTTGGCAAGGATGACTCCTTTTAATTATGCCAAGATTAAAGCTTTTCTTCTCTCCCTCTTTGGGAGTGTGGATATACATGCCTTTTGAGTAATCTTAAAATACAGAGCATGGAGGAGACAGATCTGAAGTCTGTATTTTTTGTTGGGAAGAGAATTTGGGAAGTTTGTTTCAGCCCAAATAGTAGTGGCATTTTTGGTGTAAAAATGTGTTCTATATTGCTGATAGAGCCTTAGAATAGATTCTAAGAAAGTATTATTTGGAATGAATGTAGAAGAAAAATTTTGCATTCAGTTTACCTACACTCCAAAATCTTTATTCTTTCATATTAATTGACTTTTTGTTTGAAGTCATCTTAGAATCTATGCATCTATTATGAGGGGCAGCACTTACTCTCTTCTGAACTTAGAGCTCTTAATTGCCAGGAAAGCTCCAGGGCTCCTATTGATTAGCTCAACAAGTTTGTATTGTTAAGGGAAAAGTAGGATCCATCTAGTTTTGAGCTCACTTAGATCCCATATTCAATTATCCTTCATTCACAGCACTCCCCCCACCATGATACAGGCCTTCTTCATTCCTTTCCAACTTCCTTTCTTTGAACTCTTTCCTTACAGCAAATACCAATCACTTAAGACCAGAATGAAACACAATGGTGATGATCTATAACAGTACAAACCATGTTCTTTTTCAGGTGGAGTGTTTCCCCTTGTTCAATGAAAGGTCAGATTAAATGATGATGATAAGCTCTTCTATCCCCAAAATCTCTAAGTTAAGACACGTACTTACTGTCAGAACAGCATGCTGTGGAGAGCGACCGTGTAACTGAGAGCTCTTCCTTAAATAACAGATTAAATAATTACATGGAGAACCAAAAGTCTGTTATTTGGGCAACCAATGAGAGCCCTGAGTTATTTTGTGTGTCATTTATAGTCCTCTTTTTGGTTGTTGCACTTAGGAGTGCAATATGTGGTATGATTATATATAATTGAACCATTTCATTTTGCTGACCTCGTATTGTTGACAAATTCTGACATCGGCATAGCAGATATTTCCTCTTGCCCATACGTGATTAAGGCAGCTATTTCTGATTTCAGTTCAGTCTTATCTGCACAATAGAACTTCACGTTCCATCTCAATTACCTGGGCTGTTTAGCCTAAATTCATTCAGGCTAAATTCTAAAGCCCCAAATCTGTGACATTATGCTTCTTGTACTTCTGATTTCTTTCGAACTCAGTAGAAAAAGATGTATGTTCAGGAGAGATGAATCTTGATATGTCATGTCTCCCGTGTTGGTAGAATATAACAAACATACATTCTTAAATTACAAAGAAAATAATCATTTTTTTTTACATGCTATTAACTATAGAAGGTTGACTGGCAAACTGTCCTGCCCCATAAGCTTGTGCCCATAGCTAACAACTCCACATTTGAAGTAATAGGCTTTGCACACATATCAAAGCCAACATTTTACCTTGGTTAAGTGAACAAATACATAGCAAGAAAAAAAGTATTTTTTTCCATAAATTTCCCAATAAGTTGCTTAACTTTAAAAGAGTAGTTCACAAAACAGTGCATTTTTTTCCCACACATTTTATTACTGTGAGTCATCTCACAGTCTCTCACACATTAAATATCTAATGATAAGACATTAATTTTCACTGATTACAGTGCAGAAATATAGTTTGAACCATGTTTTGATTACATAGACACAACACACATGAATCCCCACGCTAAGCAACAAATTAAGTTTTAAGTAATCCCAAATGTATCAATAAAACTACCCTGGCAATTGTATATTATGGAAAGAGGAAGACAGTGATAATATACTTAATTAGGAAATATGGTTCTGCATTGAGAAAACACTACAAGCAAGGCTTTTATTTACTATTTATGTCATTTTAGATCAGAGGTACACTCTATTCATCATTACCCACTTGGCAATTGATTGTGTAATTCACACAGTCTAATTCCTCCTTTTCTTGAGAATGCCAGATTTCCTATTTCCCCTGAAAACCCACAAGTAGATTAGTAATTGTCCCTGAGATTGGAAGGGACTGGTGACTCCAGTCTCAGTGATGGGCCATGTAGTTTCACTAAACTGTTTTAAAATCTTCTGTAATTAAAGTAATTAGCTTCTCTGTTTTTCCTCTCTGAAGGTATCATTATTTGGCATTTCTTGCTCTTTGATTATCTTCTGGTGCTTATTACTTCTGTCCAGAGCAAATTGTGCCAAATTTCATCCTTAGTCACATCAGAGTGGTTTTGTTCTCTAATGATTTTAATAGAGTGACACTACTACAGAGGGAAAAGCATCTAGACCCAAGCTACCGGGTCTTTTCCTGTCCAAATATGACAATATGTAAATATCTGAGGGCAAATGAGCAAATGAGAAAGAAAATTATCAAAACTAGCAGATTTTAGGAGCAAAGTGGAAATCTGTGCAGAAGAAATGAGGGAAAGAAAACAAAAATCTGTTTGTAGGGAGAGAAGATTAGTTGTTCTTTTCTTTACCCAACTTAAAGGAATCTTTTGTAGGCATCATTTGTGCTGTATATCTTTCTTATCTTGCTATATTCAGTTTTGTTTGTCTAATATCTGCTCGGCAGCTGACTGACTTTATTCATCTTCATTCCCCTATATCGTCTCTGTAATAATCCTCTGATATTATTTATCTTTGTTTGACTTACATTTCCTCAGCATTTTTCCTCTGACGTTGTTCATCTTCATTCCCCAAATATCCACTAAGCAGTAGTTGTCTGACATTGCTCAGCCTGGATCTTCTCACTCGCTGTCAGCAAGAGTTGCCTGAAGCCATCCTTCTTCATTTGCCTATCGCCCAACCAGCCGTCGCATAACATCGCTTATGAACATTAGAAACGATCATCTAACGGAGTTCAATTTCTTTTCACTTCCCAGCACATCTAGCAGTCATCATCTGGCACCATTTGCTTCACTCTTCAGGAGTACTCCAGGATTATTTGTCTTTATCCTGGACCATTCAGTGGGCAATCTCACACATCTCTGCCACGCCAGGGCTGTTCTTCCTCTGGCTGTGCCACATGGGCGCTGCTGCCTGTGTGCAACAAGTGAGGGGTAGCAATAAAAGTATGAGATGCATTCAGGAGACTTCAGATCTTTGTTAGATTTCTCACATAGCTTGAATGTAAGGAAAAGGAAAATGGGCAGAAGTCTTCACCATCTCAAAAGAGACCTGGCCAATCTCCTTCAAAGCTGGGAAGTGCTGTGAGATCTTTCGAGGGAAAGTTCTACCACAAAGCCCAGCACCAGAGCTTGGCCAAAAACTGTCAGGAATGCATGGAAAGCACCAAATGGCTTCACCATGTTGTGAGTGTGTCTCTGGCTGTTTCTTCCTGGAGCTGTGTTAGAGCTGTTTTCACAGACAGTATTTGAATAGTCTTCTGAAAATTTTCATTCGGAGCTTTTTAGCAGGTTTTTAAACCAAGTATCCCAAAATTATGAGCATGAAATTTTTACCTTTGTTTCCATATATTACAAGAAACTGGAAATGCCGAAGCTGCACAAAGGATTTTTAGGGATCAAAAACCCAGTTGCAAGGAATTGTGAATTCTCAGATTGAAAAATCAATATAAGGAGGAAGAATTATTTTCAGATAGGAATTTTCCTGATAAAAAAATCACTTTGGAGAAATACCACAAACAGATGTGTCGTTAATAAGATCTCACATCAGCATGTGCATTTTTTTTTTCATATTTTCATTGCTGTTATTGAACTCCAACTAAGAATTGCTAGTAAGACTCAAACATTACTACACGTATTTTTAAAATCAAAAACATAAATAACTCTTAACGTTTAACAGAAATCTTGGCAGTGCTATGTACATTTGGACAAAAAAAATATATATTTTTTTCTCTAACTCATTATATTAAAAGTGGACTAATGCTTTTAATGAGGAAAAAGAGGCCCTCCTGGGAAACAGATGCTGTCCTTTCTGCTTTATTTAGCAAAAAGTAGGATTTTTTGTCTGAGTCTCTGGTGGCCCTGTTTGGACTAACACAACTAAAACACCATGCATCTTTGGAAAATTTTAAGGTTTATGTCATATTGTAGCTGAGAGCACTGTTTCACACTTCAAACTTCTCTAAGTCAAAACTTGTTTTTTATTTTTTTATTTTTCTTCTTCTTTTAGACAAGCCTAACACATTGTTTCTAAATTAAACAAGCTTGAGAAAAGAGAAGGTTCATCCAGGAGTAACAAAAGGTGACTGTGAGTTGGAGAACGTGTGGAGACATACCGACTCCTTCTGCAAAACCAAGTCAGGCTCCTGCGAAACTTCTGCTGTCACAGAGGTGACAAAGCAGCCAGGCTGACCCTGGGGAAAATTAAGGGGAGCACTCACTGCACCATGTTGGATCCCCCTTCCCAGCTCAGGACTGCAGACTTTTGTAATGGGAAGGACTCAGCAACAGACGTGTGTGTCAGGAACAGCAAGGAAATTGCAGTTTTTATTAAATGGGGGAAAATGTGCTGCAGTGAAAGCCTGCAAATGGACACTTGAGTCTGTGCACCCAACTCTATGTGCTTTCTCATTATGCAAGATCAAGGAAAAAAGTTTTTTTTTTCTTTTTTTTTTCTTTTTCTTTTTAATGAGTACAGTAATGCTTAAAAGGGTCTAAGCTAAACTCAACCTTAAAGTCTACTAAATCAACGTAAAATTAATAACAATTCCATGTGAAACAGGATCTTGAATCTGAATTTCATAAGAAATTGGGTCTTGAGGAGGATGCTTAAAGTCAAATCAAACTTTTGATCCAGGTTTCATAAATGTTCTGCTTTTTGCATAGCAAAAGTGTATCGTCTATATTTGGAACAATTACTTCAGTGAGAAAAGACACAGAGTAGTGCACACAGTCCTCTCCACTCACACAAGCAGAAAAAGGTTTCAGTCCTGTCCATATATTTCCTTGAAGAATTGTGCCTGTTAATTAGTTGCATAGAAATACAATACAAGTACCATGTGTCAAACACCATGGTAATCAAAATTTAAAAGGTGGGACTTAAAACCTATTACTAGCCACAAATAATCAATAATGGTAGTAACACAGGTCACAGGACTGGGAAGCCCTTTGCAGGTCATCAAATTAGGTTGTCTGCTAGCACAGTCAATCGTATCATACAGTCTTGTTCATAAACATCTCAAGAGTTACAGCTAGGGCTTTTTGTTGTTGCTGAGGTCATTTTAGAGGGTCTTTACATATTTTATGTCTGTAAGACTGCTTCACCCCTTCCCCCCACCTCCCCACTTCTGAGGTCCTGAATTGTAAATGACTTTTTAATGAAGCATCACTGGGTTTGCTCCTGAAGGAACGCTGCTTCCACCCATGTGTTTCTGTTATGTTCTTTATTCTCATGGTCTATGTTTCCATTGCATTAAAAACACAAAAGCTCGCATGCTTTTGTCACTATTTGCCCTTAATAAAGATCAGTCCTCAGCACAAGCCCGTAGAAATGTATTAAACTTTTTCCAAATAAGTTTATAAATAGGTAAATAAGATATAAATGAGCAAATAAATAATGAGTTTACATGTGAACTTACTGAAGTTTGCTCAAAAGAATGCACTCACACTGGCAAAAATAAACATACTGCCTGGTTACAATAGTGAAATAAAACTAGGCATTTCAAGACCCCTATAGTTTACTAAATGCCAGCTGTACATCCCACCCTGTTATTATACATTTTTTACTTGATTGGAATATTTCTAAAATAGTTAAACATAAATCCATATGTCTGAACTGGGTAAGCTCTTTGCTTATGAGATGCTCTAACGCAGTAGGCCTGTGTTTATGGCAGCCAAAAAAAAGTGTTTTTCTCCAAGATTCTCCCTATGAGAAGATTTTTTTATTGTCTTATATTGCACCACAATCACATGTATTCAAATATATTTTATTAAAGCTACCAAAAATTCCTATAACTTTTTATGTGCTGCATAAATACAGGATGCGTGGTAGTCTTCAATACATCACCTGCTTTTATTTTACCACAAAAATTTCCATAGAAGGTCTGGAAAGTTTTGGAGTTGTGCTGTGTGCATTGTATCATGCTCTGCGGCATCAGGGGGAGCCGCATCCGGGGGTACAGCTCCACCAGAGCAGACTGTGCTAGCCAGGAGACTAAAAACCCTCCCAAGGAGTTGTGGAGCTAAAAGTAGACAGTGCCAGATGGAAAATGAAGGCGACTCCATGCCCCCCTCCATCTGCTTCTAGTCATCTCGAGGACAACATGGCAAAACGGCCTGCTGCTGGTTGAGGTAAGAGGTAGATATCGGGAAAAGAAAACATCTGTGGTTCTCCTGTAGGTGACAAAATTACACTCCTGCAGGAGTTTTGAAGGTAGAAGTGTGATGTATGAGTTAGCCCTGCTTCTGGCTCGAGCCAGGTATGGAGCACCACAAGAGTGCAGCCCCAGGCCCCACTGGTGAGGGATGCAATGGTCCCGTGAGGCCCAGGCAAACCCAGAGGTGACCGCAGCCCTCAGTGACGGTGGCTGCCCCACTGCTAGCTCTTGACAGCTACCAGCTGCCTCTACATGCAGGCATGGAGTCCCCAAGGGATGGGCTGTGGGGTTCAGAAGTTCTCAGGTAAGGAGAGATCTGAATCAGACCATAGGGGTGAGGGCTTTGAGTCCCTCAGACTGACTAAAGGAGGCATTTGGCTTCACTTGCAACAGATACTACAGAAAGGCAGCTTTTAGACACAAACAGAAGAGCTCCAAGAACCAGGGCCAGAAATACAGAAAAACAAAAAGGGCCTTGCTGTAGTGCTCATGGCCTGTATGCAAATAGCTGCTCTATGGCCAATGTCTTTTCTTCCATCCCCAATGAGGCACAGCAGTGTACAGCCATGAACTCCTGCCACATTTGTGCACTGATACGAGCTCAGCAGCCTGAGAAAAATCTGCCAGTGCTGCTTGGGCCATGCAGGTTGTCTGGTAGCTTATGGACACATACACCAGGGGCTGTGGGCGTCCCCATCCTTCCCAGCTTCCCAGTGCTTGGATCTCCTCCCGAGCTGAGCATTGCCCATGCCATGGATGGGGGCGCCCAACATCCAGCAGCCAGCGCTGCACCATCTGTCTGGAGATTTCCATTTCTGCCAGCCCTCACTCCTTGGAGTAGTAGATGGGACATGATATGCTCCTTTACATGCGAGGGCATGAATTTGAGTCCTACAAATAGGTTCCTCTTTACTTGCTGATGTGTCTGACAAAGGGAGAAAGGCACTGAGCCTGCTCTGGCCAGGGCAGCAGCAAAACTCAAAATAGCTCTAGTCAATGAGGAGGCAGCAAAGTTCTTTGTCTGTTCCCCTGCATTTATCTATGTGCATTTCTTACCAGTTCCTGCTTCAGAGGGACTTTGCTGGTAAGTTTTATTTTGCAAGATTCACTTTATTTTATTTCTCTTAAGGAATAGACAGGTTAAGGGGTCACCCGCTGGGATCTTTTGAACTGATGCTTCTCAAACTGCAAATGCCTTGGAAATGATTCTCAAAATATTTTCTACACTTCTTTCTACCAAGATAAATATTTGCACTGGAAAGATTTGAAACATAAATGAGAGTCCTTTTTAGATCCAGACAAGGTTTTTTGTTGTTGTTGTTGTTGTTTCCAATGGTCTGTTTTATTATGATAATTAAATATTCTTTAGTCCTTGTTCAAGGAGCACATCATTATCTGAAATTTTCTCACTTAGTGTTGCCATCTGTGAATCTCAGCATTTAAAAACACTATTTAGCATTCAGAAAGCACGTTTCTATTCCTTACACTCTGTTGACCTCAGCTGGGCGGTGATTTAGCAGGTAGAAGACCATCTCTGCCTGGAAATCTTCACCTTTCCCGCCTGTCTCCCACTGCCCACGGTGTTCATGGCTGATTGTAGCTCCCTATGGCATGACAAACACCATGCCATGACTTCTGCAGAATCCTTAACAAGTTCATAGTGACTCTGCATGCCAGACCATGGGGGAGCTAGGGGCTTCAGGACAAGTTGAGCCACCTCTGTGCTGCTTCGTGGGCACATCCCAGGGGGTCAGGGAAATCCCACAGCAGCTCACCCAGGTGCCCAGGTGGGGGAAAGGTGCCATGCAAAATGGGGGGATCATCATACCCCAAATTACTGCACCTTTCTTGGCAAGGGACCTGTTTTCATCCATGAGGCCAGTATTCACTGTTCTGGCTTCCATTGGGTTTATTCCTCCTGCTTTTGATCAAACATTCCTCTCTCAACTTGGCGTTTCTACATGTGTCTAGAAATCTAGAAGCAAATCTCTGTCAAAGGCTAGGCTCTAATAATGGATGCCATGACTGCCACCCATATCATGAGGCTTTCATGATTTTTTTGTGTATAGAACAGATTGAGAATTCACCAATTCTTTTTTTTTTTTAAATAAAATTCAATATTAATCAAAAATCTCTACAAGGAAGAGGAAAAAAAATGTAAAAATCTCCCTGTTCTTGAAAAAAAAAATGGTTCTGAAGTTGTTGAAACATCCAACTCCACACTCTATGTGATATTTTTAATTTTTTAATTTGAAATTGCCTTTTCTTTTGAAATTTGAAATGATCAGGTTACTGAAGAAAATTTAAAATTAAGGACCACGTTCTTGACATGATCCAATTTTGTTTCAAGGTTATTATGTAATTAGAATTTGTTACTGCCACAATCCAGTGCAGAAGGAAAAGAAAAAAAAAAAAAAAGAAAAAAAAAGTGAATGAACACAGCTCTTACAATCTAGGTCTGATTTTCTATATGATAAACATTGATCACTGTGCTCATGATCAATAGGGGGGCATAGGTCTTCAAAAATTTATACCAAATCCCATAGCCTGTCAAATGCCATTAAAACATGAATTCACTGATTTTTCTATGGTCTAGATGAACACAACTTGTACTGCTAAGTTATTTGTTTGCCAGCGTATTTGGGCCTTGGAGAGTTCAGCTTCCCACTTCCATGTCTCTTGCCATTTGTCTGTCTGCCGAAAGCAGTAACTACTTCTTCCCCCACTTTAGAGGAAAGCACTGTAAAATGGCATCTGCTTCAGATTTTTCTGACTGTATGGTTTCACACTTTAGACATATACTCCCAGGATATGCCTTTGGTAATGTCTTTACGAAAACTTGAACATTTGGTCCTTGCAACCCCCAGGGCAACTCATGCTTTTGAAGAATTTACAAAACTTATTGAGGCCTGACCTTTCTTTTCTGAAATCTTGTTGACTGTGTTTAATTCTGTACACTTTCCTCTGTATTTTTTTCTATTTGATCTTCAAAAAACTTGCAGTGACTTGCTCTATAAAGTGATGCTAAGTTTTCTGATCTTTTTTTTCTTTTTTTTTTTTTTTTTTTTTTAGCATGCACCTAAGACTTTTCTTAAATAATGGGGTCAGCTAGCTACTTTCCAGTCCTCAGGGAGTAATCTCTTCAGTGAATTTATATATCCGACTGCCCAGGTTTTGTTCTTACTTAATGTCTAAGTATTGCCTTTTAGGTTATTCATTTTCATGGAAGCTCCTAGTCAGAATCTGAGCTTCAATGGGCAGTCAGTCCACACACTCTTTGTGAAGTGTCTTATTGCACGGACTGTTCCCTGCTTTGCAGAGACATTGGTGAATATCCATGTTCTTCATTCAGGAAAGCAGATGCTTTGGTTCTTTATCAATTTATTTTAAAGAGCCCAAAGAGAAATTATTTCTTTAGGAGCAGTTCTGGCAAATGGGTAGCAGTAATGTATATCTTCCAGAATTGAGGAGAAAAGGTGCGTTATGAGATGCTCCATTTCAAGTCGTGAAAATCTCCTCATTCACCTGATGTTTGGTCCATCTTGTCCCAAAACTCACAGCTGATACAAGAAATATCACATCTTTTCATTCAGAAGGTCTAGAAAGTGAGCCTTGGTTCCTTTCAGCACTGAAAAAAGGCCTGTTTCTGGCATTTGTCTGACACTTTGAGACAGCTCTTGACTTTTCCCAGGAACAGACATCTTCTGTGAAATCATTCTGTTCCATTTCATAAGTGTCAAAATAATTGAAATCCTCCTCAGTCAGCATTCAAGACTTTTTTTTCAATCCTGCATCTGCTTTCGCATGTTGTCCCAGAGGTCTGTCAAATTTCCCACTATATAACACTTGTGTGTGTGTGTGGCTTTGTGCACATGCATTTGCCACCATTCTTTCCACCAAGTCACCCACACCGTGGTAGTCTGCATATAAAATCCCTTTGCTTTCTATTTATCTAGTCTATTTTGCTGGACTGTGGGACATAGCCATGAAGGTCCCTAGCATTGATTTTGAGGAGTTATTTTTGTTAAGTTTTCATCTTTTCTGCCACCTGCATATCTTTCTAAATTTGCATACTTGTGACTGGCAAGAGCAGGAATGTGTTATAAATTATGCTGCTGGGCACAGGTATGACAACATCATATATTTTACTTTTTATTATCTTCCTCCCTATATACTTCTACTCTCCTATAGAGTTTCTGGAAGGAAGGGTATGAATACTCAAAGGTGCAGATTAACTGCTGCCCAGGAAGGAAAGAAGAAAGGGAGGGAAAGAGCAAAGAATATCTGGAAAATGAGTTAAAAACCACAGTACCTTGCTTCAACTCACAGTACTTGTTTTTCTCTCACCTTCCTTCCAGCTTGTGCAGTTTACACTTGAACCTGCCTAAGTGGCATCTTCTGCTCATGCCCTGTACAGAATTGAGAACATTTAGGGCGGAGGAAACTATTGAGATGAGGCTTAACAGCATCTGTAAAATCCAGGTTAATGCTTATAATGATTTATTAATGTGTTTAGATATGTGTCTTGTATCCAATATCATTCATTAGCCTCCCTGAAACACCTTTACACCCATGAACCAGTCTCATTTGGTGTCATGTACAGGCTGAAATGTGGTAAGATAGGCCGGGCTGCTGAGATAGAAGGTGGCCGCTCTCACATCTGCATTTTCTGGTTCCTTATTAGCTGAATTACTCGCTGCTGTTTTCCCTGCCAGACTGCTCAGCAAGTGCGATGTTCCCCTAGGCACAGAAACAAAACAGCAAAAGCATAAGCACAGGACAGTCTCCTCCGAGGATGTTCACTGATGTGAGAGATGAAGCGAAATGTCTGCAGCAGGATGTATTTGTAAGGAGGCTGGCATGGCAGCACAGCACGGAGAGCTGCAGCTGGGGAGGGCATGGGCAGTTCGTCCTGTGCCAGCACCTGACCTGGGTTATTGCAAGTGGGTGCTGCCCTGCTGGCACTGGTCTGCTGCATGGGTGCTCTCAGGAACAAACTGGAACTAAATGCGTGGAGGATCTGGCTCTGTGCTACAGCATCTCCCATGGGCGCTTCCCTTTCCCTGCCTGTTCTGGTTCTGGGCCACCCTTTCTTCGTGGAAGTGTGTGTGAGCTGAGGGATGGAAATGCTCTGGATTTGGGGAGTTAATTTATTTTTTTTCTTTCTTACTCAGTGTATATTTAGGCAGCTCCCTGAGACAGTTCATCAGGTATTCTCATGAACACAAGTGGAGGCAGCGCAGGGCCCTGCTGGAGGACACAGGAGGCGAGGCGAGCACCGCTGCTGGGAGATGCAGGTGGCCGTGCCCTTGGACACGCTGCAGCTCGCCTCTCCCTGAGGTTTCAGCCGAGTGACTTCCAGGATCAGCTTCATGCCATGAAACTCTACTCCAGAATCTGATATTTTCATTTTATAGCAATTCACAACCAGCCTCTCACAAGGCAAAAGCAACCTAAAAACTCAATACAAGGCATAAGCTGCCCCACACCATTCTGACAGTTGCAGCCCCAGTTTTGAGAGGCACAAACTGCTTCATCCGTTCCCATCCAAGCTCAGTGAATGCAACAATTCTGTGTAATTCTTGCAGTGCAATTAATCATTTTGCTGCAGCACAGTGACTGGCATTTTCTTTTTACCTTCTTCCACCACCTGCCTGCTGTTGGGTGCTGCTGCTGCTCCATCCTGGACCTGCTGATCCTACCCAGGAATGAACTGGAGTTTTCTGCTTGCCCATGGCAGTAGGGTCCCGTAGCCATTATGCAGAGATGATGACAAAAGTGTCCCTTGGTCCCTGCATGGTGGCTGCAGATCTGGATGGTGGATGAGCTGCTTCTGCTCAACAGCTGCTCCACAGGAGGGAGCAGTTCCCGTGAATTTCTTAGCTATTTCCATGAATTTTAAAAGCATTGAGTCCTTTCAACACTGAGTCACAGCTGTCTGTGTTTGGATGCAGGAAGAAGGAGTCGGGAATTAAAAAGCATTTCATGGAGACTGAATTTGCCACTGATTTTTTTTTGTCTGCATTCACTGATGTATCTGGATAATTGAAGAGAAGCCTAAGTGGTTCATAAACAGATAAGAGACAAACAGTCCTTTTCCCAGCACACGGTTATGTAGAATGTCTCTGTGTTGTCTGATCCCAATGTTAAAGAAGACGTCTGCTTTGCAAAACTGGAACCTGCTGCTTTTCTTTCCTGCTCAAACACCCCTTTTTTTCTGAACATCTCTTCTGAATTTTGCAGGCTTTATGATTTTAAGGCCTGACACTAATCCCTGATCTCTTCGCATGGATGTGGGGAAATTATGCTCTCTCAGATCTCAGAACCCTGCAGAGAGCTTAGAGAAAAGCAGCTATATAGACAATTTTTTATTCTTTTGTTAGCCCCAAATAAAGTCTATTCCACACAGTGTCTTTAACAACTGACTTATTCACAGGTAGACAGGCGTGTGCCATTCCCCAGCTGGACCCCGGTAAGCAACAGGAGGTAGAACGTGTACAGATTGTGGTCGTTGTATCACAGATGTCAAAAATCAACCCAGAATTCATAAGTGATACATGGACTGATTTCCCAAATTGACACATCACACTGCACTCAAATGGAAGTTACTGGCTCGATGAAAGAATTGCTGGGTGCACCTCACACTGTTCAGAAAGCCAAGCTGGGTGCTTGTGATTGCCCTTTCACACCCCAAAATCAGATACAAATTCTGCAGGATTTGGGAAGCCCTCATCACCTTCTCTATGTACAGCATTTGTATTCTGCACCATTCCTCTCTTTGCTGAAAGGATGAAATAGAAAACCTCAGTGTAAGCAGAAAACCCAGAACCTTTCCAGGCTTCACTACGTACAGCAGAGGCACATGGAGAGCCGTGGTTTTAAGGGGCATCTCCGCAGTTCTTGCACTGTTCCATCATTTGCAAGGGAATGTATCACCCATACTAACCACATCCATGTACCTGGCAGAAAGGGAGTTTCCACGTCTCAACACGTGGTAAGGCTGCATGTTGCTCCCCTCATTAATCATCATCTCTCATGCCATGTTTCCTTCCCATCTGGCTGGGTGTCAGGTGTGGTACCGACGAGCTACAGTACATTAATTTCCAACTGGTGGCTACTAGTGGTTGGCAAATTAGGTTACTTTGTGACTATTTATTAGCTGCATTAATTGTTTGACAGATCGTTATTGACTACCATCCCAAGGATGGCAGATGGCCAATAAAAGGCGAAACATCATTTGCTGTCTTTTTGTGACATCTTGATGGCTCTTAGATTTTTTTAAAAAAACTTTCTATTGTATAACATATTCTGTCATCGCTTACAGGAAAACAGGATAAATTATTGGAATTATGCAGGAAAGACCTGAACTATGGGTATCAGGCTGTCTAAATGAAAATGCAAATAAATCTACCTTGAATCTCCACTGCAAGCATTTTATGCATCAGCAACGAAGCACATTCTGAAACTGATGGATTTCTTTTCCAATGAAAATATTATTAAAGATATAAAGAAAGTAACGAGGACCAACCCATATGCCGAGAAATTTGTTACAAAAGTTTTCTTTTTTGGATGAATAGAAATTTTCTTCAATATGAAATTAAATTTCTATAAGAATTAATTTGCCATTGGGCTGTTGGTGGCTGCCAGCATTTGTCAGTTTGTCACTGCCACATCAAACCAAATCTTTTATTGCTCCCTGTCCTGAGGTCTAGCATGAAGTGGATGAAACTTTTCTCCATTCAGCCCTGGACAGATCCGTGATATTAGTCTTCTTAATATAAATGAGATGTTCAGATACCCCTGTTCTGCTGCTCTCTGCACCTGTGCTTCAAACCAGGACATTCAATTTTTTTTTTAATTTACTGAGGCACCTAGGGTGGCAGTTCACATGCCTACATTTTTTTCCATTTTTTGCCATGTTTTAGCTTCTCAGCAGCTAGATTATGACTAAGCCTGATAGCTCTGTGGAAACTTGATATTTCTCCACCCACTTCCTCCAACACTCACACTCAGAGTCATTCTCTGCTGAGCTTTTGACATTTATTTTGAATCTCTGTGCTGTCGTGTGGCTTCCATAATACTGCATGCTGCTGAGACACCCAAGTCCACAAAGTATCATGGGAATGCACAAAGGGCATCCCTCTCCTGAGAAGGGAAGCTCTCTCATCTGGCTCTGTAATGTACAGGAGGAAAAGAATGCAGTTTGCTGCCAGTATAAACCAGGAGAGAACCTCTGCTAGGGCAGGGAGGTGTCACACCGTATGCCCTAAATACAGGGCATTCTTTGCTACTCTCTTGCTGAGGGCTATGCCAAACGTCACACTGGATTCCCAGAATCCTGCAATCCCCAAGGAATTGCAGCTACAAGGATTCACCACTTGATGAGCAATTCCTCAACAGTGGAAAATTAGGTATATTCCCAGTGGAGCTTGATCTAAGAGGCTATGGCATATTCTTGGAAGAGACCTGCCTACGTGGAGACCATGTACAATAGCTCCAGCCACCTGATCGATAAAGTGATTACCCCGGCCATTATCCACCGGCCAAGATATATAGTGATGCAGTGATAATTGCTGCATGAGACTACCATTTGAAATGGATGAAGCGAGATAAATGCTAACGCATTTCAAACAATGGCTCCTCCACAGACGTACAAGCAATCACAGAAAAAGTAGATCTTGCTGCCAAATGTCGGTGGTTCGTTGTCCGTCAGGTGAAATGTTTCCATCAAATTTAGCAGGTATAGCACTGAGGTTGTTATTTTCTTCTGTCAATATACACTAAATCAAGAATTATGTGGATCTTGTATGCTGTGTCAATGGTGCCTTTCTTTTTCAGCTTGTTCGGTGGCTTCAATGTAATTGTGTTAGCTTTGGCCTGCATTTTCCTTCATTCGGTGTATTTCCCATTATGTATCAAGTTATTTGGCAGACCATGTTTTTTCCATAGACCTAGTGCCCTGCATCACAGGCTTATATGCTCTTTACTCAGGTTTTTGCTATAGCTATTTTGATTTCTTTGCACCTCTAAAAATACAAGTACTTACCTCTGTCAGGGCTGTATAAAGACCATTGAAAAGTGAGTACAATTGTTGAAAATGTGAATGAAGGTGATTTAAAGTAACAGCAGTACTGCGGAAATCTTACCCACCTTTTTTTCCTAGATTCAAAATTAAGAGAGAGAGGACAGTACCATATACTGATCTATTGAGGAGGGAGGGTACATGAGGAGCTGTAGCATAAATGCATCCTATAGAATGTTTTAATTCCTACATTTTACAATTTTTATTTTATTTTTTTATGACTGGCACTCTGTTGTTTTAAATGTAGTTTGATTAAATTCAGTCACAGGAGAAGCACTGTATTAAATCTTTCAGAAAACACTTTGTGCTACACTGAGTTGCATCAGTCACACATTTCTATGACTGCAACAAAAGCCAAGATTAAAATTGTTTAATTTTAGATGGTATATGTTTACACTCTATAATAAGATATAAAATGTTCTCTCTCTAACCAGTTGTCTTTATCATAAAAAGTCCTTCCAGATACTGTGTGATTCTCTGTGCTTTTCTTTTTCAGCCTAAGGATAACTTGAAAATACAAGGAGTGCACTTAATCATTAAGCAGTGACAGGGACAGTTTGACCAATGCAATTAACTACACTTGTTCTATTAATAATCAAGCTTGCCAAAAATGCTTCTGCACTCAGGTGTTAATCAGGACACAGCAAAGTGGACACAGGATAGCTCTGTTTAACTTCCCTTTAAAGTGCTAAAGGAAATGCAGATTAATGGAGAATCAATGGAGACATGGAAATGTGACATGCACTTGCCAGTAAAATTCAGCTTTCTTGAGAAGATATCAGACTATGCAGCTGGACAAAAGGCAACCCAATTTAACAAACACCTGCCTGTTTAATCAACTCAGAAACATACTAATATCACGAGCTAGAAAAATAATCTTAGCTTCTGCCTACTCTATCTCGTGTTTAGTAGATACATGAAGTAGATACATCAGGGTTACAGAACGTTATGTAACTCCTTCCATTATCTCACTTTGATTTCTCTAAAGGGCCTAGTGCTGGCATGGTTCAGAGGTAAGGTTAAGTGTGTCCTGCATGTTACAGTCTCTGCTGCAGTTGTTCACATGCACAAGGTATTGTGCAACCCTGCCACTTGCACCAAGCTTCTTGCAGAGCTGTGGAAGGCATTGGTACCATTTTGTGAGGCTCTGCAGCACATCCATCAGCAAATTGAACTCCTATAGACTAATTAGCTTGTGTCTGCTTCATTGCATGGACTTTCCCTAACTTCTCATGAAAGTGTCAGTGTTTTAGTATCTCTGTCCTTTGGCCCTCCTGGTGGCATGCTCCAGGACAAGGTGACATGAGAAGCCTAAGGCAGGAAATCACCATACAACTGATACATTTGAAAACATATTTCCAAGTAGCAGGTTTTTTTTTAATCTATTTGCCATTAAACATCCCATAAAAGTCTACCAAACTTCTCTTTTAGTGGTAACTAGCTAACGGCAGTGAGGAAGCTGACTCCTGAAATTCTGCATGAGGTCCTGCACAGTAAACGGCCTCATTTCTCAACAGCACAGCGACAGAAGGGGCTGAGAAGCTTGCACGGTGCCTGTCAGGCCGACAGCCAGCTTGCATTTGAATTCTCTCAAAAGCATGGAGGAACTTCAATCATTTAGGATCAGGCATGATTTAATGGGTCATTTCAGACTTTCATGGAGGCAAGTATCTAATGACGTATATAACTCAATGCTATTAATCCATTAATCAGAACTCTCCACTTCCACCACCACAAACTAACACACTGATTTCAGTGCTAATTAACCTATCAGTTAAAGCAGACAACAACTATCTTCTACGTGGGTAGGCCAGCATCTGTCTACCTATTTATCTCCCCTCTCGCACAGGATTGCAGGTGGCACATGTCAAGCGATGCTCGTAACAGAGAGCTCTGGTGAAAGGGCTTGTTACAAAGAGCAAGGAGCTTAATTTCCTGAGATACTCAACACCCCATTTCTATTCATTCTCAGAATGCCATATTAATAAGAGAACCGTTTCATGTTTGTAGGCTCTTGCACGACAAATATGTATTTGTTCAAAAGTATTGGTTTGAAGGAATTGTGCCATTTAAGAGTTAATGACTTAGAAGTTTTGTAGGGTATACAAAGCTCATCTTCAGGCATCTTTAGGGGTATAAAACAGCAGCTGTTTGCAGAGGTGCACTACCTGGCATAGAAAAAGCAACATTATTATGCCATTAAAAGTTACAAAAGAGACTTGGGCACATTTGAACAATAAAGATTTTGCTTCTGCTAGCACTTAGGAGTTTTCACAACAAATGCCCCTGTCTCTGTAGCAGTTATTCACACAAGTTAATAGTTAGCCAGAAGGCCACAAGGTATGGCATGAGTTTTACGAAATTAACTCATTCTAAATTGCACTTATCCTTAGTTAAAATGGTTGAATACCAAATTGTATCATAACATTATCCCTTAATTTCTGCTTCGGATGGACTTTGTTCCATGTAGCATAATTTATCTATTCTGGCCTAACACTTTTGCTGTGGTGGAACTATTTATGCAACAGAAAAAGATGAATTTGGTCTTTTATATGAAATTTAACTAACCTTTATTTTGGCAGTCTATTTTAGATGTCTTCATTTTCAAATGATAATAAAAAAGTGTATTTCCTACTTTATAGGCCATTACACTAAAATGATTTCAGAGAAACATCAAATTTTAAAAAATGGCAAAAACATATATAGAACCTGCAGTCCCCTCTGGAGTGTAGAGCTTACAATCACACAGAGCTTGCCAGAGAAGGTTTTTCTTTTTTCTTTTTCTTTTTTTTTTCCCAAAACAGTAACCTATTAAAAAGCATTATGTAATTATGTAATTAGGTGATATGTCATGTGTGTTAAAAATCCTTATGAAAATGTGTTTAACGTATGAACTACATAAGAATTTTGGCCTGTTTTGAACCATGGGTTCCAAGCTGTTTTAATGACCTATGTATTTGTCTTGCCATCATCTTTTTATTCTGTCATTTTCACCCTCCATGGTCATAAACACCAAAGAAAAAAATATGATCTATGTAAAAAAATGTAAATTTGCTCTGAGTCCAAGGAATGAGGAAAGACTTCAAAGTCTTTGAATCTGTATTTAAACAGTTCTCTAATAAAATAAAAAATATTTAAAAAAGGGAAAGAAAAAATGATTCTGAGCAGTTTTCCTGCCATCACACTTCATTCCTACATGGCAAATCTGTAGGAAAACACTCGTGCATACCCGTGACTGTGGACTTTGGCTGGTGAGTGACACCAGGGCCATCCCTGTGACCCAGACTGTGCAACCTGGAGCCTAAAAGAGATTCACAACATCCAGCTAGACCCAACATTACCCTGCATGGGAGGGAGGAGAAGGTGTTGAAAGGGAAAAGGGTGTGTCATTGAGTGGCATGTGGGGATCCATTGATACTGATAAACCATCCATGCTGTTGTCCAGTCCTTCCTTGGGTACAATGATTGAAGACCGTGTGAAGGCTGTGGGTGCTCCTCTGTGGCAGCTCGCCCCGGTGCTATCACCCTGCTTCCACCTCTGATCCACCAGGCTTCAACAACTCACGTCCTGCCTACCACTACAGCCAAGTCAGCTCAGCTGGATCAAAACCAGCTGGGAGAGCTGAGGCACATATTCTGGTCAGGACTTGGAGAGGCTGACATCTGGCTGGGGCTGCAATGAGCAGCGCGCAGCTCTGCAAGCAGCAGCCTGCATGGGCTAAACCCACCATCAACCTTCTGGTAGGTGGTATACCAAAACCATCAGTGTTTGCAGGCAAAAAGAAGCAAGACAAACATATTTAGAAACGTTGTTTTGTTTCCTTGGAGGCAACCTTTGGACTGCACTGATTTTCCTCTTATTTAATACTCAGGCAGCTTCCTACTTCTCTACCCAGCAGTTTCCCCCAGCAGTTCCTCTGTCCTTTCCGCATGGCAGCACATACCCAGGGACATGGTGAGTGACACAGAAGCCTGTGTTTGAGTCACAGTGGCAGGCTCACTAATTCTGCAAATTTTGCCTGCCTTCCATTTTCTCTTGCTCAATAGGAAAATGAAAAGATTGCCGTTTTTATAATATACTATTTTCTGTCATCAAGTATCAGAGAAAAAAAGTTATATAAAGAAGAAAAAAAAAAAACAACATTCTACTAGGCAATACTGCTATAAAATAAGGGGTAGGGGGAGACAATTCAAAGGAAGTTTCCCCTTTTATCTGATTCCTGCTGTTCTTTTTACAGCCAGGTAGACAGTAATGTTACCTCTGATGCTTTAAAAGAAGCCAGGAAAAGCAACTTTGGCTTAAGGAAATCCACTCTTCTTTTTAAGCACCTTTGTTCCCTTCACAAAATAAGCCAGAACACCAAAGAATGACTCCTGGTCAGGTCAAAGGAAGGTGATCCCACCTTCCAGGTGTATCTGAGGTCATCAGAACTTGTTTCCTAAATACCAAGTATTTTTTATCTTATAGGATACCCTCATGCGGATCTATCTATAGAAAATGGGGTCTTTTCTTCACACTAAAATAGATGGCTTTGTGTTTATTTTAAGTGCAGAGTATTCTTAGCTGTGTCAGCCTAACAGCATCTGCTGGACCCCTACAGCCACAAACCCAGGAGTAGGGACGTTTTTCATGACTGGCATCCAGAAAAGAGTGGTCTGTGGCTTCTTTAAGGCCTCCATTTGACCCAGGTGTCAAATCAACCACTTTCAATATTGAATGATGAATAATGAATGCTTGAAGGAGTACTCAGAGCAGATCATTCCAAAAGTTACCCAAGTTGGAGCTGGCTTGCATGAAATACTCATTGAAGAACTGGGAGTGGCAAGTAGATTAATAAACCAAGCCAAAAAAATTAAAAATAAAATAAATAAAATAAAATAAAATAAAATTCCATATTTTTGGACGGCTTTCAAACAATTAAGGGGAAAAACTTTATCAAGTGAATTAGTTGTTAATTCTTCAGTCAGCCTAGGAAGTGCCTGTAGTAAAGCTTTTGTGCTGCTTATTTGGAGACCTTTCATAATGTTTGATGGTCCTGGTACTGCAGCTCACCACAGCTACTCCAACAAACAAGGAATGAGTTCTTCTCATTGTTATTGAGCAATGATTCCACACACCCTGTAGAAAATAGCTTTTTTGTGTGTACAATATAGACCTCTGCATTTTTGCTAGTAGAAATTTAGCACAGTAATTTTAATTAATGGTAGAATCTTACCAGGTTTCAAAACTCAGATACTCCTTTTTACTGATGTGTTCAGGAGTTAGTAACATTAAACTATGGTCTTTCTCTTGAGACAGACGGAGTTTTTTTCTGCTATTGGCACCTTGACATTATGTGCCTTATGTTGCATCTGGTGGTTTCCTGCACCGCACATCTGATTGGTACTAGCACGTGAGCATCACATTGTAGGGAAAGAGATGTCAATCCTGGTTTTATGAAGGAAATGTTCCATACCTCCACAGCCATTTGTTCCACATTTTATCTAATTTTTAGCTATTTTCACTTACCCACCCACCTCCAGGACCTCTAACTTAAGGAAGCACATTGACGATCCTGCTGGAAACAGAAGACCTCTATTTCACATCCAAGAGTCTCCCATGGGGAATAAAAATCTTGTCTGCTTTTCTTTCAGCTATATCAGCTGATCTAATAAAAAATATTGTCTTTGCTGAACTTGCTCTACTTACGTCCTTAGAGCATTACAGCTGCTGATAGCACAGCGATTGTACCAATACAACATGACAGTAATGATTAAATAGTCGGCTTACCAACTCTGCAGCTGGAGGCAAGTGGAAACTATGCAGGACTACGTGTGTGTCTACATTACCATTTCTGTTGAGGTCAGGAGTGTGTATCTGAGGCAGATCCCCATGTCATTCATGCTCACCACCCAGCTCACTCTGTGTACACAAGAAGGATCCCTCTGGGCAGAGACGGATAGGACGATGTACTCCAGGATCTCAGCTGTGGCAGACCATGAAGGAGCATAGGACCCAACCTACTGGGATTAGCAGGGAGAGGTCCTGGGATGCCCAGTGTACACCACTACAACAGCATCGCTGGGCAGTTATTGCATGCCCAGCATGGCTGAGTTATGACACTTATTAAATGACCTGGTACCTCCTCATAGAGAGCCCACAACACCTGAGTGAGGGTTGCAGCCATTCCCTTAGTAAATAAGTATTTCATTCGTTCATTTTGCCTGTCTCCAAATGTTTTTCAAGCCCAAAGTAGCTATCTCCATCCCCAGGAGCACACTGAAACCTCGTGAATATAACCACATCACCAGCAGGACTCGGGGGTTTCATAGAGCATGCTGGCATTTATGAATTGCCAAAAAGCAGAGAGAAAGAAAAAACACTGACTGAGAAGGATGATTAGTCTCCTACCCTTGAAGAAAATTGTCTTACTCAGGACCTTGCATTTCAGTAGAGCTCTTTTTGTTCTGATTTTAAAGCTATAGATTAACCTCTCTGATTTAGGCAGAAAATAAGCCATTAGTCTAGCTAGCTCTAACGAATGTCTCTAATGGAAGAATTTTCAAATATACTCTCATTTCCCAAATATTTCCACTTATCAAGGCTATAAAAGTTAGTTTGTGCATGGCATTGCAGAAGCACATTCAGACAAAAACATAAAGATAGATTTTGTATTCAGCATAAAGGATTTAGCTATGGTTCAGTTGTCAAAGTTGTTCAACTGAAACTAATTTAAAAAAGGAAACTGTATTTTTGATTAATCAGAAATTCTCACAAAAAACATCTGCTTTCTGTAGAAAACGTTGACACGTCAAAGAAACAAATTTCACGAGCACAATTCAGCCAAACATAAACATCATGTAAGCTCATGAATTTCAGAATCTTTCCTTTCCACCTCTTTCAGTTGAAACAAAATTCTGAAACAATTTTGCCTGTCTTTAAACCCATTA
Organism: Cygnus atratus; assembly: GCF_013377495.2. Taxonomy (NCBI): domain Eukaryota; kingdom Metazoa; phylum Chordata; class Aves; order Anseriformes; family Anatidae; genus Cygnus; species Cygnus atratus. The sequence continues at coordinate 2,806,017 of NC_066371.1, read as the reverse complement.
AAATTAATTACCAATTTCCTGAGTAGTTCTGGGTCCCCTGAGAGGAAGCCTGTGGAGATCACAGCTCTCTGAGGTGGATGAGCATGGGAGGCTGATGTGGGCTCCCAGGATGTTACCTGCAAGGTGGGGAGGTAAGGAGGGAGGAGAAGCAACTCTGCTCCAAGCTGCTTGAAGAACCAGAGCTTACCTGCATGTGTTTCAGCCAAATTTCTCCAAGCACACAGAACAAAACCTGTAGGAGTTAGTGTGAGTTAGAGAATATGTATAATCATTATCTTCCTGGATCGGAGGAGCCCCAAATGAAAAAGTGAAATTTAAACCTTACCCTGGAAAAAAAAAAAAAGGTATTCTCCCTCTTTTGAAATAGGAGTCTGGTGCCAGTTAAAAAAAATAAAATAAAAATCTTTTTATCTGATACAAACTGCATAATAGAGGGTAGGAGTAATTCTGCATTCCTTTGTAAGTCACATGTTAGAGGCATACCATCTGAGTACTCCTTCTGCTTCTATTACAATTTATTTTGTTCATAGCTTTTGGTGAACCATGTGGGCTGAGACATTATGGCTTTTCAATAGCTCACTAAATATATTTAGAATGCTTAATTGAAGCTTAACCTTTATTTTGTTCAATAAATGTATTCTCCATCTAACAGCTTCAAACAAGAAAATAACTTCGTTGAGGTTTTACATTTTGCCAGCATTGTTTCTCTCTAAAGATAGAGAAAATGAAGCCTCTGCAATAAATTGATGTAACAGGGAATCAACAGAGTAAAAAATAATTTTGATGATTTCTTCTTTGCACTGCAATTATATCCAGTACACTTGACAATGAAATAAACAAATAGTACAAATGAAGCCATTAATTTCCTGCCTATCTACACAATTTTAATTAGAATCATTTAATTAGTCTTGGCTACAATTTCTCACGAAGATTGCACAGCACATTTAAGCTACTCTCCTGTAAGAAGATATATTTATCATTGTTTATTAAGTACAACAAATAGCTACAACAGTACTAGGTAGCCCATGATAAATGTTCTTATCAAAAATAATTCTTTATCACCAAATTTATTTGAAAGCAAAGTTCTCTCCAGGTTCATTAGTTATTAAGCTTTTGCTATTTTAATTGTTATAATAAATATAATGACATATTTAACATAATCACTAACTTTTATGACATGTCATTTTTTGTAGCTGGCAATAAATATCTGTGAGCCTTCAAATAATTTTCTCTGTTTAATTTCCAAGAGCTTTTGGTCTAGAAAAAAAAAACTGTTCAAGAGGTAACATGAAATCACAGAAAATTAGTCTTAAAGGGACCTTGGTTCATCTTCACAGGTCACCTAATTTATCCTCTTTTCCCCACCTTCATCACTGCTGATAGCTTTTGTTGTAGAATTGGTTCTAAGACCCTTCAGTTATGAAGGTTTCAGGAGCTCAGTATGCTCCTCCCATGGTTAACCAGTCTTACACTGAGAAAAAAAAAAAATCCTTCTGTTTTACATAAATCTTCCTTTCTGTAGTTTAAGCTAAGTACTGTTTATGTTATTCCTGGTAGCCATGGAGAATCAGCACTTCCCTAGATACAAAGCCTGTTTTTGTGTCTCCCCCTTTAGTCTCTTCCAGCCTCTGCAGACTGCTTTGTTCTTTCTCTCAAGATGTGCTATGTAAGATTTTGCAACTTCTTCAAAATGCAATAACTCTCAAATGGAAAGATCATTGGGATGGGAGAGTCTTACATCAGTGGAAACAATAAGCTATGAAATTATTCCTGCATATCTAACTAAACCATTGTCACAACCTGAGAAAATGTTAAAGGAACCATTTTTTTTCTATTGCTGGTTACAAGTAGAACTGGAAAAACAGTCACAACAGATAATTTATCTGATGAAATCTTTTCTTTCATTCTTTGCACAAACTGCCCCAAACTCTGACAGCTTTCTCAGCTTTATTTTCTACTAACATTACTGTTTTTTTTTTTTTTTTTCCATTAATAATTCTTGATTTCTAACTCACTTATAGGCACTTTTGTGAGTCTTTATTATTCAGGTTTCCAACAGGTTAATCTTATATCTAACTCAAAGGAAGCCAGATCCTGCAGAGAGGTTTGCTGAGGTTCTGAGCACCACCATTTCCCATGCAGTTGCAGTCTGGGCTTGCTAATTTTAAACAATATTTACCTGACGAGTGTAAACCCCAAAATTAGTGTTCTTAAAACAATATTTTGTTATAAAAATATAAATTTGCTCTTCTTGGACATATTATTTTATTTTTCTGTCACATAGGTTTAATGTCATTGTTGTGCTACAACCTGATGTTGCACAGTGGAAGACAATCATGTGAAATGGTCCAAACCTGGTTTTTGGCTGAATGAGCTGATGGCCCTCAGTCCAAGAGATCCAGGAAAATTATCATATCAGTGGGGAAAGATTAAAAAAAAAAAAAAGTTTAGATGCAACATTCAGGTAATAAGTAGCCTTTTTCAGGAAGTCAGTAAGTTGATTTGTTAATCAAGAGCAAAAATATCCCCTTCTGTGGAACACAAACTGAAATCAAAGACAATGCAGAAAAGCAGCATATAAACAAAAAGTGGAAGGATGTGTAAGTGTAGGAAGTTGAAAAGAAAAGCTAAAATACTTAGAAATAAATCCACTCCAAACAGATGAGGAAAATAAGATGCACTTATAATTTTTTTATACAAAATAAATCCCGGCAGTATTCTGGGTTTATTACTTCACAATACTGGTGATAAGGTTGTTAATAATGATGCAGAGAAAGGAGAATTACTCCATAAACATTCATGTCTCCTCCTTTCAAAAGAAATACGAGGATGAAGTAGTTAGGGGTCATCTAGTAACTAATGAGGATGTTAAACAGATATAAAAAAAAAACGTTCTAAAATTGCCAGACGGGATATCTTCTACGTAGGGTGACCTTCATAGCTGGTTGAGGTTATCTTGGAAGAACATTTATTTTTGATACAGCATAGAATATTAGAGAAATTTTAAAAGATTAGAAGAGTATTAATGTTGTGTCAGTGCCCCAGATATGCAGTCAGGACAGCCTTGGTACCTCTAAATCACTTAGCCTGACTTGAGTCCTGGGCAAAAAAAAAAATGGAATGAAAGCTGATGAAAGATCCAAGTGATGAAGAATCGAAGATGGGAATATGATTGTCATTCCCCGTGATATTATGAAACAGCTCATGTCAAACAAGCCTGATTTTGTTTCTCTGATAACGTTACAAGCTTGGTTGCTGTGCAGCTCTTAGACACTCTGACTTTTTTATGGTATTTGACTCAGTCTTGGGAATATTTTGATTAAAAGTAAGAATTACTCAATAGCAATAAAACACAGGTTAAATATATTAAAAATGGGCAAGCTAATGGATCTGAAACATAGTCATCAGAGAGAAATCATAATTAAGTGCAATGCTGATATTCTGCTGGTGTCTGCTTACTGCTATTAATCATTTTCAGTAATGATTGGCTTGTAAAAGTTTCAGATGACATGAAGATTGATTTGAAGGTAAATAATTATGAGACCAGGGAAATAAGAAAGGGCATTCTGGATCCCTTACTAACCTTGTTCCTTCAAAACAAGAATATTTTAATATAGTCAGATTCAAAGATAAGTTTAAAAATCAAGAATGAGGCCATATATGCTAAATTTAGGCTGGTACCTTGAAAATTATCCCAATGAAAATAATTTTGCTTTCCATACAGTATGGGAACGAGCTCTGAGAGGATGCATGAGCAAAATCAGTTGCATGTTCCTGGCGGTCACCATGGTTAGGGTGGGTGGGAGGAGATCACAGGTGTTATAAATCCATGCCATGAGATCTACTGGTGCTGGTGAAAAGAATTTGGAAAAAAAGCTACAAATTCCTCTGGGGAGGAAAATGTCTCCCCATGGGAAATCAAGGTTTTAATTTGCTTTGTTTTCTGTCAAAGAGGACTCCATTAAAGCACCTACGTCCTTTTCATGGGGAAATCAAGCAGCAGCCCACTAGGTGCTGGCCCCGTTGCAGAGGACAGCCATGCTCTGAGATACAGTGCCTGAGCAGCCGTCATCTACAAGGCAGCCCCCACAAGGAAAATTACACTGGATACTGAAAAGTTCCTGAATAGAAAAGACACCAGAATCACCAAGAAGTGAAGCCAAATATATAATCTTGCAGGATCTTAAGCATACTAGTCCCCCAAATGTAAGCTTAAAAAATAGAGCAGCCTTGAATTTCCTACATTTAGGAACAATGTTAGGTACGCACAACATATCTCTTTTATATCTGTTTTTCATATAATGAGTACCTTACTCAACAAAGACAGCTGGAGAATTTTGCTGGTCCTGCTCACATGAGTAAACATACACTTGAGTGAAAGCCTGTAGCATCTGACTGAACTGCTTAAATGAAAAAAAGCTTTTCTGGAGAACAGTAGCAATTTGGTGTGATTTATGAATGAAAGTGGACTTCAGAATCTGTTCTCTAAGTGAAAATACAAATACCAGTTGAAGGATGCACAGACTTTTTTTCCTCTTAGCTACTGCAGCATCAAATAACTTCTGCTATATGTCTTGATTTACTGGTAAAGTTAAGTGTCAGATTTTAGGCAAATAAAAATGATTAAAATATGACAGCTGGCAAATTATGCTAACACCTGGTAACAAATCATTCTTGACAGTTCAATAGTACACTTCTTAAAGCACAGCTATTAATATTATAAACAGTGAAGTGCAAAAATTGTAGTACTTGACTAACATACTCGGTTTACCTTAATGTGGAAAAATGTCATACTCTTATTCCTTGGGAATGTAGAAAATTGGAGATGAATAACTACAAACTCACAAATACTTTTAAGTAACATTAGTGTAGTAATTCAAAACTACTAGAACAGTAAGTTTTAAATGTAGGATGGCATTCAGCCTATTCCTGTTGCTGTGAATTCAGCTTGTGTGTACATCTGTTGGTGGAGATTTCAAAGTATGTAAGTATTTGGGTGATAGCTGATAATAATTTCATCAAACCCATTGTGATATGGTATGATGGCACCTCAGAATATTTTGAATAAATAGGAGTGACCCACAACTTATTCATAACCCATGAGAATCTATGCAGATAGGCCCATATTAATTAAAACATCACTTAGCATATTATTACCCATCTCATTTAATTGGTCTAATAATATCCTAGTATTCTACTCCTGTTTAAATGTATCTTCAAATGACTTTAAACCACGGATTTCAGGCTCACTTGGGTAATTATTTAACAAGAGGATCGTGACAATTTAGAGAACATGGACATGTGTCTGCAGACATAGAGGCACCACTCCTGTCTCCTGAGGAATAGGTTTTCTCCTCCTTGTTCTGTTGGCTTTGCCTGTTGCAAACCTCTTTTCCAGCAACACACCAGCTGGGTGCCAAGACTTCAATCAATGCTTTTTTGAGTTATTTTTTTATTATTTGTTTATTTATGCATAAGGCATTCAAGTCAGTGAGACCTTCATTGCAGCAGTTCAGCAGAACAACTGCTCTGCTACAGCATGATGCACCTGCGTCGCTTCTGGCTCACATAAGCATATGAAGCATTTAAGAGGTTGGTTTGTCAGGGCCAGAGACTTTGCAAGGCTTCCCCTTGCACTGTGCACTGCTGCAGCCTGAGCACTGCTCCTGCACTGACCTCTGCTCCACCTGCTTTTGCACCCAGAGAGCCAACATGCCTGCTGAGAGAGGTGGTGTGGGCGGGCCAGTGAGGGAACCTGCAGAGGGAAGGTGGCAGAGCAGCCTGTGAAAGAACACAAATCAGCATTGGATGCACAAGTTATACCTGGATGAGCTTCGTCCTCCAGCTAGCAAAGGACTGGGGAAAAGGCAGAGAACTGTACTTGTTAATCATCTACTTTTCTCTCTCACCTGTTTTCTGGGATCTCAAGCTGAACTTCTGATCTGACAAGCTGAACTGATCTCAAGCTTGAGTGTAAAACTCAACAGGGCCAATTCTGTCCCAAATTTTATGAAGGATAGATGAAGTGCTGTACATGCGCCTACCATTTCCCTTGAAATATGAAGGAAATCTTCAGATGAATATTAAAATGTGAAAATATATGAGGAAGAATCACATAATGTCTCCACATGATAGAGAAGGCTGATTAATATAACATTAAGCAATATGCTTTCCAGGAGGTAATCAGGCAGAAATTTCACAATTTCACAATTCAAATTCATATTATTTTTTATTCTAAATGTTAGTTTTATTTCACCATGTTGCAGTGGAATAATTATTTCTTTATTACACATGTTGCTGTGCACAGTTTGAGGATCTAAAAATAAACCATGGCTTTACTGATACAGTTTTTGACTGATACAGTTTTTGACTTTGTCGTAGATAATTTATGGAATAATTTTACACTTCTGCAACACCCAACTCACAATTCACATTCCAATACATGAGGTGTCATTTGCAATTTGCAGTGGATTCTTAATGAAATTCTTTGGATCTTACCTTCTAAATGTTTCATTTTATGCTTGGCCAGAAGAGCGAAAGTGTGTTCATATACATTTATACATTGTAAATGGAAATAAAGCTATGATCTGGCTCATCTTTCTAATCTATTTATCCTCCCAACTCCCCCAGTGCTACGAGGAATATTATCGTCTGCATTACATGGGTAGAGAAGTAAGAAACAAGAAGCTAATCTGACTTGTTCAAGGTCACAACATGAAGGCGTTGGAAGATGAATCCACATCTTGCTGGTTTGAAGCTTACACCCTCACTGCTATGCCAGGCTCCTTCCTCACTGGCTCATCCTTCCCCTCCCTCCAGTTTAAATCAACTCATTAACCCAATAAACAGGACATGAATTAATGCTGAAGTTTACTTAACTTCAGTATAAGTCACCTGGAGAGCCTGTCTTGGGAGCAGTCACTGAAAAGCACATTGAGATCAGAATAGATAATGGCTGAGCACATGCTCTCGAAGATATTGCAGCCAAAACATACACTGGTTCTTCAGATAAGGCAAAAAGAGGCATTTTAATTACTAGCAGATTATTCTACTATGTCAGTGTTATGTCCCTTTCTGTTGGCTACTGCCCAAGAAGGATGCTGATAAATTGGAATGGGATCAGGTATGTACCACTGAATGATGAAAGGATTGGAAACATGCCCTCAAGTGCAGAGACAGTGAGCTAATTGAGCTGTTGTTTTTTCTCTGTAAAGCAAAGATCAAGGGCTAACTAGAGTCTGCTAGAGTCTGCTAACATCTATTTGGAGAAGGGAATTTCTAAATAACGGACCAGCAGTCTAGCCAATATGTAACTAGGTAAAATAGCTGGAAGTTCAAGCTAAACATTTTAAGATTTGCAATTAATTGTTCTGAACTTTTTCCAAGGGACTCTGGTATGTTCTTCATCCCTGGAAATTTAGACATTTCAGGTTTCAGTGATGCCTTTGATAAAGACATCATTTTTCACTCTAAAGGTCTTACTTTATTTTGAGATGTGTTGTATGTGGAAGGAAATAATTTTAAAAAATCAGTGTGTCAAAATCATCACTACAAATTAGGGGATTGGAATTTGTTCAACATAATTACAAAACAATGTAATTTTGTTGGCTTTCTTTTTGCCCCACCTGGGGATGTAAAAAACAATTCTTACAAAAGTGAGCATGTTTTACAGTTTTCCTATCACTACACCTAGCACTACAGGTGTCTGTCTTCCATCTCTGACAGCTGTTTCTAACATTTCCAGGGGGGGTGCTCTCCTGGGCTTCTCCAGGGCTTCACCTCTGCCAAGGGCACGGGGAGCCAGGGGTTGCCCGATGACAGTGACGGGAGCACTGTACAGCTCTCATTGCTTTATGCCTCTCTTTTATACTGCACAAACCCTCTTCTTGCAGAGGCTGGTTGTGTTTGAATGATGCTGTGCATCTTTCTTGGGTTTGGGTAATTTAGGTCCCTCACTCATCACTGTGTAATGCCTTCCCAGCCAGGCAGAGCTGAGAAGCACGTTATTCAATAAAGAGGCTTTTACGATGAAATCTGTTTCCATGTTGGTCTGATTAAGCTTACATTTGTTGACCTTCAGGTCTTGGTTCAAAGCTCAAGCGGATTTCAGCTTTGAGTTAGAGAGTCCTTCATTGTAAAGAGCTGTTGAATTTACAAGAAGACTCCTCTGGGGGCTGATTTCTGTCAATTAGTTATCTGAAATATGATGATTTATGAATACTTGATATAGTGTTGCTGGATGGATATGTTTAGTAAACTGCATGTGAAAATAGTGCAGCTTCCTTGAGATCAAAAAGATGGAGAAAATAATACTTCATGATGATCAAAAAGATGGAGAAAATAATACTCACTTCACGATCTGTAATGTGCATATGTATATTGCAAGGCACAGCCTGCTTCCCAGACAACTAGGGAGAAGATTAAATATGGATTTTTAATGGGTGCATATTTGCAATCAAAACCGTTTCTCTCTCTATAATGCATTAATGTACAAACACAATATGAAGGAAGATGTAGAACTCCATATTTGACGAAAGATGACTTTTATAATATTTTGTATGCCTAAACAGCATGTGTTTTTATTGTAATTCATTTTATCCGCTCTGTTCTGAATATTGCAAGTGTTCAGGAGTGGGGTGTTTTTCTTTGTTTGTTTGTTTCTTTTTTTTATTATTATTATTTTAATTTATGGTGACAAGTTTCAGTAAATTCTCTGAAGAAGACCATAAAATTGGACCCCTTGGATTGCTGTGTGAATGGATCAATGTTCTATTTTCCAGTGTTATGATAATGAGTTAATTTTAAAGATGTATTGAGTGATTTGCCATTAATTCTGGAATTAAAATTTAGCTCATGTCTGGACAACATGACAGTTTGCTACAGTGCTCAAGACAAAAATTGCAGAACTGTAAATGGGATTCCTCTGAGTGGAATTTAGCTCACCTACTCATGCCTAGAAATTAAAAGACTTGAGGTGGTCATCTCAGCTCAGACTAAAAGAGATCAGTGCTTCCAGGGCTAACATCCCCAAGACAGGGGGACATTCAGTGGGCAGGGAGGCGTGCTGGGGGGGTCCCCAGGGTGGTGGGGAGCATCACAGCAAACCTCCTCTGCTCCTTCCCCACTTCCATCCTTGAGATCTGTGAAAGAAGATAAAAGCTACCTCTGGATGAATTCTGTAAAGTAAATATTCTATAATAAAATGTGCAGTGAGTGCTGCTGGAGACCCCCAAGGAGCAGCAGCACCTCCTTCATGCACAAGGGAACAGGGGGGACAGGCAAGGACAGAGCTTGGTGGGGTTGCTGCTGCTTCTCATGTCTCTAGCCCCAAATCACAGAGGGTTTCCTCTAAAGAATAGAAATTTAAAGTGGCTAATTCACTTCAGAAAGCTTCTCCTCTGCATCTAAACAGCAGGAAAGAAATTCATGTCTCCTCTCTACCCAGGAGCAGACCAAGGAAGATTAAAAACAATTGCAGAAATATGGAACATAAAAGCATTTCCTTTTACGTTCTGTATATGCAGTATAGTATTTATGATCATTTTTTTTCCCAAGGCAGTTTGGAACAGACATTCAGCATTAGGTACAGCAATTTTCAGCGGTGAAAGGAGAGTGAGCTCTGACTGCTAGCACTCCTGTCCATGCTTGCACTGCGCAGTAAGAAAGTACGTCTGAAACCAGAGGAACAGTTTGACATGAGCTTTCACACCTGGGCTCTTACTAACTCATTTTGCTCAATGTTCATGTCCTTAAATTGTCTCTTTTCACAACATTTCAAGGTGTCTTTTCCTTTTTTTTTTTTTTTTTTTTTTTACTTTTTTCAGCAAGAGCAGTCTACAATATACCTATATACCTCCATACACACTTGCTGAAGACAAAGCCATCACCCATAGAAATAAGCTGTTACATAGCCAGGAACAGGGGTCTGGCACTGGGTGGCTTTGAGGTCCTTTCCACCCCAAACCATTCTGTGGTTCTATGATTCACTCTGTGATTCATACATACCATGTTCTCAGGAAGAGCAAGGGATACATGTCCTGTGTTAGGACTGGTGATGGCAAGCCAAGGAATGAAGAGAAGGGATCCAGTCAGCTACATCATGGCAAGAGCTGTTACATCTGACTTTACCTATGTTAAAAAAATGACTACTCTCACACAGCATAACCAGACAGAGAAAAGATGCTTCAAAGTCACCCCTGAAAACCTTTGAGATACCCTTTCCAACCACTGTGCAGCCAACCCCAGACATATGAAAGAAATGCTGCAGGTCCCCAAAACACTCATAGGAGTGTAGCAGGGTCCTGCCACCATCATCATTATGAAGTTTTCCTCACTCTGCCCTGATGGTCCTTTGATGACACAAATATATCATCTCAAATAAAGAGTCAGGGCAGTATGGCAATGAAGAAACATTTCAGTTTGAGCCATAGCAGGGCGTCTTTCAATCACACCACAAAAAGACAGCTTCTTTCCCAGTACAACCCAGAGTATTCCCAGGCACCCTCAGTTCCTTTCCCTGTATATGTTGCTACCAAAGGTCACACAATAAAAAGCATTAGGTTTTGAAACTCAATGCAGCCAAAGCAGGAAAACAGGTGAATTGCTTTCTGACATATATACTCGACCCCTGCACGATTCATTTTTATCTTATTACTCTTGGGAGGCCAAGTTGGAAACGAATAAAAACATATATTGCTGTTTACGTGGCACTGCAGTGTCCCCCTTGAGTAAAGGCAATTTTCTCCTTAGAGGAAAAGGAAGGCTAGGGACAGCAATGACTGTTTCCCATCGCTGATAACTGGTTGAGAGTAATGCTCTACATCTTGCCTTATAAACATTCAAAGTTCTACTCTGTAACCCAAATGCCCAGTACAGAGGACAGGTTGGCTCATTAACCCTATTGTGTATTAGCTGTATCATTTCCAAAGAGCCTTGCTTTCCAATTACTAAGGCAGTAGTAGCATTATCAAAGCCGTGAAGTTGTCTTCTTTTTTCCACATAATGTCAAAGAGAAGGGACAAAAGTGCAGCATCTGAGTGGAAAAACTGCATTTCTTTAGACTTCATGGTTATTGTGTGTTGCAGTACAGATGGTGACTGCAACATGTAGGAGTTCCTGACACAGGCCAGGCTCAGAGATAATTCCAAAACTTTTCTGGGAAACTGGTGGGCCTGGGGTCACCAAACAGACACCAACCTACCTGGAAGCAGCACCAGCTCTGGCTGGGTGTGATTTGACAAAGGACTAAAACTGGTTAAACGTGATCGCTCTGTGTGCAATCACATATGTATTTAAAGGTCTTGTGAATCAGGCTATAAGAGGCAGAGGCTTCTTGGTTCGAAGTTATAAGGAATACTTTTTTTTTTTTTTTCCCCTTATTTTCCAATTTTTTTTCTGGTTTTCTGATATCCATTTAAGAGAAAGGATTTTAATTTACAATATGCTTAAATCCCCTTTCTTAGTTTGGGTCAACAGAGGCATAATTGAGGCACTACTCTAAGTTTTAGAGAAGCTGCTTTAATGATTATATTATGTGTAATACCCAGATCTTAGAAGGTGTTCAGAAAATAGTCATGACATTTCATTAAATATCAGATATTAGGAAAGACTTGTCTGATATAATGGGTAATATTAACGTGTTTTATAAATTATGCTGATATTTTCACAAAATAGTGGTATATTGGTGCAGGAATTATGGGTACTGTGCTCTTAGGTTGTTGAAGAATTTTTACACCACTTCAAGCTGAACTATTTAAAAGTAAATATATTAAAATGTCTAATTGGAAGCTCTGATTAGATCAGCATGGCGTTTGATTCCACATTGATATAAACCTGAGAAACCTGAGAACCTACTGATATCACCAGGAATAATGTCACAGAAGACCAAAGTGAGAGCAGAATCAGACCATTTTTATTCTTATCTGGTGAAATATGAGCAAACTGGTGGCACATAGGGTTTCATCATTGTTTTCAAGGGCAGCCAGTATTTTACCAGCCTTTTAAAGAACAGGGTTCTCTCACTATGTTTCATTTACTGCTCCTTTGTCAAAAGCATCATATGGCACCTCAGTGACTTTGACTTCTGCCAGGTTTTCCCTTTATCATCCCATACATATATATGTGATGATTTGAGGACACACAACACAATTTTGTCCTCAGATTTAGTTTTGCAATTGACCTCTGATATTAATTGTGAAATGTATTTATTATTAATTAGGCATGAATTTTAAATAACTTTGTGTTGAGCATCCCAATGCATAAAATCTGGATTTCTTTTCATTTCTGCAGCCAGACTTGGCTGTTCATATTCATTTACTTGACATTTTTGCATGTTTCTCACCCACCAGAGATGAGGATATGATCATCTATCACTTGGCATATTTATATGTACATGGATGGATAATTAAAAAGAAAAAAAAAAAAACTATCCAGTGTATTACTTATTGTGTTATGTACTACGATTATCATGATTACATTTTATTGTAGCTATTAAATGCCAAAATATTTTCTTTAACCATAGAGTCTGGATTAGTACTCAGTTACCTTTTCCCTTTCCATGGCAGGAGTACCTTCAACCCCATATATAATGCAGACTTATCTCTGTCCTTCCTAGCAGCACAGCCCTAGAGAGTACACAGGAATTCAGGACCAGTTTTAGGGGCAGCTGCTGAACCCCCAGGGGACCCATGAGACCGAAGGTGCGTCCTGGTGGCAGCCTGCTGCCAGATGTAAGCTTGTCGTGCCCACGTCCAGAGCCAGCCAAAAGCCGCGTGGCTGCGGTTAGCGTAGCAGCGAGCCCTGCCGTGTGTTCACTCCAGTACCGCTTGGCATGAATGTGGCCATATGGCTCCTGGGCAGCACAGAGCATGTCAGAGTTCGCCAAAAGCCCCTTGGAAAGGGGCCACATCTGCCAGCAGACCACTTTGTAGACCCCTTCCAGGGAGAAGAGCAAGTTCCCCACATGGGGCACGAGCAGAGAAAGGTCCTTGCTCCACCGAGTGGCACCTGGTGCCAGCGGGCAATGGCAAATCTGTGCTGGAAACGGGGACGGGTGGCACAGAAATGCCAGCTCAGATAGTCTTGCTATTTAGAGGTGGTGCTTCCAACAGTGTTTTAGCCTATGAAATCCGGGGGCTAAGCAAAATGCTGTCTAAAATTGCTGCAGCAATAGGAGGGCTTCCAGACTGGAAGTCTGACACTGCATCAAGGGTGTTTTTTTTCTTCACAGAATAAGCAAGAGACATTTAAACAAATCTTAACGGCTTTTGCAGAAAAGCTGTTTGTGAAAGGTCATCGCAGAAAGTCCTTACTCAGATGGGCAGGCTGACGGAGCAAGTTGCTGAGCTTAAACAGCAATGTACCTAAACAGCCGTAGGTGGAGCTCAGAAGTCTGAGAAGCGCTTTGACAAGTGAGATTATATAAAAAGATCAACATAATTGTCAAAGGAGTAGCATTACAGGGATGACAGCCAAGCAGCAGGTCTGCCCATCTTCACTCACCCTGAGTAGTACCCATCTGGGTCACCAGCCCATTGAAAACCAGGTGTCTTCAGCTTGAGTTAGCTGGCAGGTTCCCCTCTGTTAATGATAAGAGTGAAAATGTTTGATTACTATTGATATTACCTGTTATTAACAATGGATCCACACCAGTGAGTCTCAAAGCTGACAAAGCAGGGCAGGTCTTCTCAGCTACAGCTCAGTACTGTATTTATTTACTAGCCAAAAACGACAATAGAAAATCTGTGAAAATCATGACTAACATCCTTCAAGGTGCTGACTAATTTTTTATAACACTTTTTGGCAGCGCTTAGAGTAATTAATAATAGTTAAAGCCCACAGCCCACCTCGCTCCCTCATAGGCAGCAGATGAAAGCTTAAGCTATAAGCTAATTAATCAAACTGACAGTAAAGAAAGGAAACCTCAACAATGACCCCACGCTTCTTAATAGCTTCAAATCAAGTAGTTATCTCTGGATTGTCTGAAAACTAGAGACCATTATGGAGAATTCAAATTGCTAATCTTTGATTTGAAAATTCTTAAACACTTCTTATAGATGAGAACTGCCTTGTACAAAATCTGTGTATACTCTGTATACTGTGTTTCATCACACTGTTTACGGTCACAGCCATTCTGTTCTCTCCAACCTGAGCTTTTACAAAGACTGACCATCCAGCCTGTCTCAAGGTTACCAAAATGTACAAATATTCCATACTTGGTTTTTGAGAGTGTTCATTACATGTAGAAGCCCTGCTGGATGTGATGGTGGAAGTATCAATGCAAGTGGGTAACCTAGCATTTCCAGACCCTAACTTATTTGTCTATTTGCAATTTGAGTTGTTCTAATGAGTTTTGACTAGCTAGGTGAGGCAGAAACTAAATCAGTATGACTCAGTCATCCTTTACTATTTTCCTTTTAAGGGCTGGATCAAAAGACAGTAGATAGACTTTCATTTATTTAAGAGGATCAGGCACTTAAGCTCCGTTGTGTGTAGATGAATGACTAGGGCAGTAATAAAAAGAGTGTTTTACAGAAAGTAAAACATGACTACAGGGAAAAAAAAAAAAAAAAAAGAAAAAACAACAACAACAAAAAAAAAGGAATTGAAAGATTGCAGCCACCTGGCCAAGAATATAGAAATAGCTCATTCTGAGGTTTTCAGACGTACTGAACTCCAATAATTGAAGAAAAGTTTGGTATATCTTAGATATTAATCTTGCAATAATGTCATTTTAAATGTAGCTTTACAAAATATTTGGAGTGCAGTTTAATTCTGAATTGACATTTACTAAGTTTTTTTATCAGCAAAATAGGAATGTGCTTCTGTGAACCCAGGGCCCACCTGAGTTCAAGTCCTATCTGTAGAGCCCAGCATAGAAAGCAGAGCCATGTCCTGGGCACAGAAACTGAGAAACCACGAATGCAGATAATTTCAAGTACATTTGCATATGAAGTGGCTCTGCTTTGTTTTGCTCTATTAAAAGTTGAAAAGGTTTAGAGATACATACAGGTGGTATTTGGTATTAGAAATTATCTTCTGCAGAGTTGCACCACTTACCTGTGCCCTTCATTTACTTTTACAGGAGGGAAGGATGGAGCCATAGATACGGATGTTTTCCTCCCTCCTGCTCTGACCTCATGGGAGCAGGGCTGGAAGATCAAGTGGCCACTGGGAGCTGTGGGAGATTGCTGATGCTGTTGGTGCTACCAAGTCCCCTAGTGTGCATATTTTGTCTCAGGAAATCCATACTGCTAATATACATAATAATTAAATAGGCTATAATCAAATTAACTTAAAAGTCAAGCCTGGGCAACTGCTTTGGAGCTGCTGATACGGACCTCAGCTCACTGATCTGTCCGTCCCTGCTGGTGAGAGCTGACTTTTATGGGAGCATCTGCAACCAACATCTCTATGGAAAAATGCATTATATTTCTAGTTTTTGATCATTCTGCCTTACTTATTGTTAGCATTTTCCTTACTGCCAGTCCTTCCCACATACGTTGCTACCTAGTTAGTACACATAAATACCTGAAACTGCTACCCAGTTCTCAGGATCTTTTTGTTTGATCTTTAATGTTTTATTTCTTTTCTCCCTGTGCACACACTGACAAGTTTTTCTAGTTAACCCAGGAGAGTTTTCACAGCACACTCATTCTTTTTACTCTTTCATCTCTTCTGTTAATCTGGTTTATCTATATTCTTCTTACATTAGCCTTGTTATTTATATTTCACAGGCTGGATATTTACCTCAGGGATAAGTCATCCCTGTTTTTGTTTGTTTGCTTTGTTTTCTATAAAACATACTTCTCTTTTATTAAAAAAAAAAAAAAAATCCCGTCAAAGGTTGCAACACCATAAGTCAGAGAAAGCAAATTCTTTTCATTTTCTATTTCATATAAAGCCTACATTTTAATTAGATTGTTTTCTTTTTCTTTGTCTATTGTCAGAGAATAAAATTTAAGACAATATTCTTCAATACTTTATGCTTTCAATAAATAATTTATACTGATGTATATCCTAAGCTACGCTAGCTGCTTACTTTACAAGGGCAAGGACTCTGCCTAAGGAGAATAGTATCCATAAATAATCTAAAAAGATATATTTAAAGAAAATAAATGCAAAGGAATCTATTTAAAATAGAACTTTGGAAATCAGACTGCAAAAACCATATGATAATTTTGATCACTACCACACTCGAAGTGGATATCTAGGTCAAGTTTACAAAAGCATTTTCTCTCTGTAGACTTAGGAGTTTTAGGAAATAGGTTTCTTGAGAAAAGCTGGATTATGATATGAAAACCTGGAAAGCATAAATTTCCCTAGCAGGTTTGTGCAAGCTGCATGGGCTGGGCTTGGTTAGGGGAATAGAGAAGCATGTGTAACAAATCAGATATGTCCAAAATTTGCCTGCACTTCCTTGAATATTTTCAAGCTTTTGGAAAAGGTATTTTGAAAATGAAATTGATAATTCCAGTACACCAACCTCTTCTGTTAAAGCAGAATTATTTAAGCCCACAGTTTATGCACAGTTCCAATGACAACAATTATAAAACAATTAGAAGAAAGTAATCAGCTGCAACAGAGTGATCTATCCCATCCATGGATTAACAATTCCCCTCCTATTTAGATATGCAGCATTTTTTAACAAATATTTTGACCCAGTTTTTGCATACTATTTATGCAATCTCTGATGTTGAACTAAAATGTGTGTGTTTGATGTTTAGTGAATGAGGTAGCACATCATTTTCTTGTTTTTACATCAGCAATCAATGTATTTTTTAAAATTAATGTCTAGTTACAGTTCTTATGAACTTTATCCTGCTGTGACTCCTTCACTGTGCCAGTATGGGCATTGTGCATGCACTTTGCCCATTTATGATTTTATTTTTTTATTTTTTTTATTTTTTATTCTTACTTTTATTTTTGATTTTTGATTTTTTTTTATTTTTATTTTTTTCTCAGAGGCAGTCGATCTTCAGAATATGCAGATTTGCTGTCTTTTCATACTTGTGCCTGTTTCTGGTTTAAATTTCAGAGTAAGGATTCAGTAGTTTGTCATAACCAGATGCAATTAAGAGCAAAATAAGTCTAAGGCAAGCTGTCTGTGCAGGCACTGTGCACCGGCCAGGAGCTGAAGATGACAGCATTAAGTAACAGGTTGCAGAGGATGGGTGTCATTTACCTTTGGTTAGTACTAGAAATTGAAGTATGATTAGAAATATCACTAAAAAGATAGAAAGAATAGGCTTTGACAACAATGGAGCGTATGTATACCTTGGTCTGCAATGTCACACTGATTCCTAAGAGAAGTTGTGGCCCAAGACCAAAATTTTTGCATATGCACACAAAGAGAAAAACAAGGTAGGATGTGAATGAAGAATGGGTAATCTCTCCCATAAATACATCCACCAAAAAAAAAAAAAAGTACAATCATTGGCATTTTTCTATAATTAGTAATCCACATCTTTGAGTCCTTACCCAGTTTTATTGTTGCAAAATACCCATTGATTTCCAAAAGGTGTTGTCATAGTAAGGATTTCAGAATTTTATGACAAGAATTAGGTGGTCCGCTCTTTCCAAAAGGAGATAGAGAGTGTTACTTACATGATATTATGGCTAAAATATACCACAGATTGAGCAATAACACATTAAGATCTAAAAAGTTGTCATTTGATTTCAGTCTTCTTCATATTCAATGAGAAGTGGTTGGAAGGGGGTTAGTTTGTTTTCTTTTCCTTTTAAACGTATCAGTCAATGTTAAGGTCTTCTTTCCACCCATACTTTGGAAGTTTTCCTATCAGATCCAGGAACAAATTGAAGCACTCCCTCAATACTATGGGATGAGGAAAGTGTGAGCAAACTACCCTTAGCTGCACGCTGTTGCTCTGGGGTCACTCACCTTGATGCGTGTATAAAGAAAGACCATTTGGGAGACGTCTATGACCCCTTTGGCCTCTCACTCCTTTCAAGCCCTTCTCCATATCTGGTCCCTGGGTGCTCCTGCAAACTGTGGGACTCTGTGTTTGTGGTCTTTTCACACCAAGTGACCAGCACCTGCTTGCACAACACCCACTTGCGCTTGCACAGCACTGCAAAGAAGTGTCATCATCTAAAATCGCAGAGGAGCATTAAACAGCTTCTCCATCTCCCAGGCACAAAGTGAATACCTGCTACATGCTTGCAATGTGTAATTAGGTCACCTTTAAGCAGAAGTATACTCTGCTGCAGTAATGGAGAAGGGAATGTAAAAACTTTGCCACTTCACTGTTGCTGGTGCCTGCATGCTGGACTAGGCTGACCCCTAAAGTGCAATGTAAGCAACCTGTACTGGAGCCAGTCTTGTACAGCAGACACGTTATCACCCACTTTGTTGGCTCATTCCCCATAAAATGTAGGTACATGGCAAATGTAAATGTTGTGAACTTTCACTTGAGTAGAAATTGTCATCTACAAAGCAGCATATCAGCTAGATATCACTACACAGGCTGCTTATTTATATTCTGCAAATGCATAATCCCAGAAATACAACCGAAAATGAAGTTTATCCCAGACTTGTATCTTCCTGCAATATTAAGGATGCAAGCATCAAAATTTTATCTGCTTAGATCATGCCGTGATGCTCATTGACTTTCATCAAATCAGTAATTCACATATAAGTATAGCTACATGTGAATTTTTACAAGGGCAACATTACTTTTTATGGCAACTTTACTTTTATTGATGCACATTTGCTCCCTTACTTTCATGCAGCATTTGGGCTCAAATCTGAGCCATTAGCTTCTATTTTCAAATAACCTTGACTTATAAGCACTGTATCTTGGCTTTGGTTCCTCAGGTCATCTTGTGGGTACAACCTCTGCACCTCCAAAAAGGAACCAGAGGAACTTTGTCCTCCTGAAAAGCAGATCATTCTGTCTGTACTTAGATATACCACTTTCCTCCATTTCTGTGTTACTAGATTGATATATGCCATGATGAATGGCAATTTTCTTAGCTAAAACCAAATACTCTACAGTGAGGAGACTGTTTAAATACTGCAAATATGATATGTATATACTTAAACATCCCAAGTCTGCAATTCCACCTCCAGTTGAAAGGCTCTACAAGAACAATTTCAAACTGAACAAAGTTTACACTGGCATTATCATTCTTGATTTTGGACTCATTAAAAGGTAAGACCAGAATAACTTTATGTGTAGAATGGTTATCAGAAGTAAATCACTTAAGTTTTGCCTATTGCTACAAAGCATGGATCCTTTTTATTATTTAAAGCACATGTTCAATTAGAGCTTCATTGCAGTTAGTAGCATGATGTGTAAACTGATGAAGCCCCATAAAGCAGATGGTTAAGGCTCTGGACACAAATAAAAGAAAGAACACGTTACACTTCATTTTAAGTGGCAGTTCTTGTGTACTATAACTAAACGGTAAGGTACTGAATGCAATGTAATGACTAATGTGGCAAATGCACTGCTGTGCAAATAAACTGTTATGAGTTTCACTTCATTTTAATTAGGCACTCAGTTCATATCCTTCCACACTTTGAATAGACCAAGCAAATAAAAACATGGCACAGTGCTTTGTATACAGTTTGTGTAATGCTCAGTATACAGTTTAGTTCCCCTGTATTTTTATGATCAGCGTATAAGTGGTCTGGTAATCATAGTACATTTATATTGATGATTGTCACTGGAAGAGAAAATTTATATTTTGTTGCCCAATAGAAATATCTATGAAAATGGAGTGGGTCACTAAATGACGGAACTCACGCAAGACAGAGCAGCAGACACATCTTCTGTAAGTCGTATATAATCTGCAAACCATGAATTGTTGTAGACATTCTTGGTTGGTATTACTGTAATCTTCAGACCATGAAGTGCCAAATTAACAGTTGCAGACTTTCCACTCCTTTGCAGTGCAGAGGTCCAGATCATGTGCAGTGCAGACTTCTTTAAAAAGTGCATTTATGCTGCTCTTCCAGATGCCGACTACTTCAAACTGCACAGTCTGTAGCTACCATGTCTCTTGTCTACCAGGACACTTGGGTGATGGCAGTATAGGCTTCACAGCCTTACCTGCAGCAAGACTCAGCTCTTTTTAAGCCAAAAGAAAATTTCTTGGAAGTAAATACATAGGGGGTAAACAAAAGCAACAGCTCTGAGTACAGAACTAACGTTTGCATAGCACTGTATCACTTTTTAAGCAATTCTGCCCCAGTAATTTAACCCAAACATAACTGCAGCCCCAGTCCTAGGTTATATACTCAAAGTACTGTGTACAACACTGCTATATATGCCATTTGTGACAGTGGGACCTATCCTTTGGGCAGTGGATCAATATCACACTTCATTCTACACAGTCTGTTACTTGTACATTCAATGGTCACAGCTTTTGGTTTGATCTGATCTCAAATGAAAGACTGAGAACACAAGAGATGCGAAATAGGCTCCATGTACCATTACCAGATAATATATTTTCAATCAGGTTCATGCAGCTACAATATGGTGTTTATATCTAGCATTCAGGGATTTCGAACGTCTATTGCGGGCGCACTACTTGAAAGCAAAGAACCATGAACAACATGACAAGCCTTAGAATCCGCGTTAAGTCTAATGATGGTCCTTAGCAAAGTGGATGGGACGTATTTGTAAGCAATCAGTTAACAAAATTATCAGGAGGAACAACCGCTCATTTTGCTGCCTCTGTGAAGCTAATCTGCTGAAAAATAGTAAGATATATATAGAAGTACATATATAAATGTTATATATATGTTTATGCGCATACATAGATAATATAGTGTCTAGGTGTGTGTGTGTATTGATATAAATACACCTATATATACATATGTATGTATGTCTGTATCTGTGACATTTTTGGTCCTTTGGGGTATAGCCTGCCATTGATCTTCATGTGGCTATAATTATATATACTCTAAATTTACCACAACTGTTTTAATTTCATTTTACTGTTGGAAACCCAGAGTTACACAGGTGATTCGATTCACCTCAATTTTGTCAAATCTCACTGAACCTGTGGGCTGAAACCATTGGTATCTATTTAAGCAAGTGCATTTGCTCATTTGACTCTCTAGGTAAAAGAAGCAAGAACAGGCTGTTTGTTAGACCTGGGAAGCACTTGGAAAGCATGGTAGGTGGCAATTTCTGTGAATGTCTTGTGTACAACAATTACTAGAGACTAGGAGATGGAAGGAACCTAGCAGGGGACTGAAGTCTTGAGAAAAGAGCTCGAGGAAGATACTTAAGGTCCAGGCATAATATAGAATAGATACAAACTCTGAGTAACCCAGCCACCTTTCCCTGTGGGCCACTGTGTTCTAAGCCATTGGTGTCAGGGAAATACTTGGTCATTTATGCCCAAGAGCAGAGTTTTTTTTTTCCAGTTGTGTTTCAAGCTACCAAGATTACTGGAAGCTATAGAGAAGATCTGACTGAAAGGTTCATTACCTATTCCACGCAGAGCAAATGCTTTTTATCTATTTGCAGGGTTAGCATTATGTGCAGACAGTATTATGACATCTAAGTAATGTTAATAAATTTCTGTGTTCTTAATCTTCAAACATTTCAATTCAATTGACTAGTTCATTTTAAATGGGTCACCACTGCATTTTTTCCGATGTGCAATGATAGGTAGATTTCCCTGTGGCACTATTAAATCATAGTAGTGAAATAGAGTTCAAAATCCCCTGAAGTAAATGCATAGTGTTATTTTGACCCTATGAACGGGGTCAAAATAGGACAAATTACACTTGCAAATAACCTCTTTTCAAGCCTGAGGTGTAGATGCGTAAGCTCCACCGATCAGGAAGAAAACAGTTCCTAGTGCTACTACAAGTCCAATGTACTTCATGAAGACCTGATATCAAAGAAACATTCTTCCAGGATGCTCTTGGTTTATTTTATGCTGTTATCTTAGCAACTTCCCCAAAATGGAGGGGGAGAGAAGAAATGGGAGTGGTTATCTTAGCATGTTCTGCTGAAGGTTCTTGTTACCCACATCACCTCTCCCAATGAGTTATGTCTGTAGCAGCAGCAGCTTCTCTGTTGACATTGTCCTGCAACTTTCATAGCTATTGCAATCCCTAAAAGACATCCAAGAGTTATTATTTTCATCCTTGTGGCTAAGAACTGTTGACACGGAAAACTCTTGTCTGCTTGATGCAGGCTGTCACAGCATAGGCCATGTCCTTTCTGTGAGATGAAGGGATCACAGGCTGGCTCCTTTAGTGCACAAGAAGGACTCTTTTATCATAAGAATATCCTGGAAGACTTCTTCAAAGTTCATACAGGCCATGAAAACCTCCCACATTGCTAACAGTTTGAAAGTCTTGCACTAGAAACACTTCTTTAGGTATATTGTCTGTATTCCCAGGCCTGCAGGACTAGAGCTGTCCATCAACCTAGTGTTTTCTACTCTAAATACTTATCTTTGCTTCTGAGAAGCTAGGAATGGGATGCAAGGGTAAATATAATGTATGCTTGGGTCAATACATTGTTGCTTTGTCACCTGGGGAAATCAGAAGTAGTGTGGAGCATTGTGCTAATGTGAGTGCTTTAAAATTGGTTGCAAATTACATGCTATCTGGTCTGCCAATTACCTGTTAAGACTTAATGGGTCTTAACCTGTTCTTAGCTCACTTGTGTAGATGACAGCTATTGAAGTCCTTCCCAAGGCTAATTAGGAAAGCATAATTATTGACATCTTTTTACTTCATCCAAATTGTCAGCTGTTTACATCTTCCTCTGGTACTCTGGAGAGTTAAAACTTGATTTACTATCTATTGTTAGCGAGATCTGTCCTAACACTTGATCTCCCACCTATAACACTTCTCCTTTGGGACTCCAGCCTCTCCATCCACAATCTGGACTTTGCTTTGGCTGCTGAAGATTACAGAAATGGGAATGAGGTGTAGGAATTAGATGTCCAACAAGAAGTCAAGAAAGATTGCTTCTCACAGCTTACTGAATGAACTAATACATTGGTCAAAGCAAATAAATATCCAAGAACTAGAGAACTTGGATCAGTTGTCACGGGGGGGGGGGGGGGGGGGGGGGAAGCTGCTGCCTTCTTGGCCAATCCATCATCCAGAATTCAAACTAGCTAATTATCTTGAAGCAAGGTGCTATAAATCTGTCTCCTTAAAATTTCCTGTCTGTACCTGTGCTCCTACCAGTTTTCAAGTATATCTTTATAAATAACTTGTTTCCCAAACGAGGGGGTGAGCAACACTCTTCAGTGGTAAGAAGGCTGCTGTTGTGTTAATTGGCACTGATATGTGAAGTGGCTGCTGATACTGTTGGATGGGTGTGGCCTGAGGATTTTGAGCCTGTTAATGTAATTTCATAAGAATGAAATTTGAGAAACAAATTTGGTATTGTAACACTTTCATGGGCTTTTGGATATTTGTGTTGCTCAACATTAGCAAGGAACTTCTTTTGCAATTTAGTCCACATAGTTTTCAGCTGATAAAGCCACAACAGAGCCCTTTTATCACAGCAGGAAACTTCCCTCTCCCCTCAGATTTTGAGCAATAACAATTCTGTGGGGTAATAATTATTCTGGATGCACTGTACCATGTAAATTAATCTGTTGCTTTGGTAGTACTACTCCAGAAGCAATGCTGATGGTGTATGCTCAGAATGAGCAAATTAATTAGCCAAACTGTGAAATCAAATAAATCTCACAGCAGTGACCTCTGTGTCACTGAATAAAGAAAGACATTAAGTTGATGTGTAGTTGCTTTAGTTGAAGTAAAACCAGAACTTGAAAGGGCTAAATGTTCTCATTATTCTGACTTAAAATAGACGTTCAGGCTGGCAATACATTGCTGGCAAGGGGAGATTGATATTTGATGTCCATTTAGCTTTTTTGTCTGGATCTGCTGAGAACAGATCTAAAAAGCAAGTGCCGCAAAACAGAATGCTTCACTGGGAAGCTGCATCAATGATAAAATCAAAACCTATAGATTTCCTATTGATATCAGTTTGTGTTGCATAATCTCTACTGGACACGGGCTCACTGCAGCTATCATCTCATTTGGCTTTGTGTAGCACTTGGTCTCAGCTGCTGAAGTTGGAAATCCCCTTCAGTGCTGATGCCTTCATCTTGTCCTCTCTGGGGATGATTTTCCAGAAGCTCTGAGGAGCATTTGTGGTTTTGGATAACAGCAGTACTCCGTCCTATCTTTTCTCTATGCTAAGTCAAAAAGTTTGATATTTGCAGCTTTTTACATAGCAAACAAAGGAATTTTATAATGATTTGCAGCATTAAGGTTATACAGCGGAGTACGCTCTGCAGGCTTGTGGGTGTTATCAGCCATGGTGTATCAATATATGCTGATGGAACAGAAACTTAGTGATGTTTTGCAAGAAAGTAATTAGATAACTCAATCTTGTGAGGCTTTCAAGCTTGCAGCTATCAGTTATTGTAAGAAATATTTTACATGTGAAGAAAAAATAATACTGTTTTTACTGAATCTGTCCAGAAAAGATTAGTGATAGGTGGGGAAAAAAAGTTCACTAGGTTCTTCTCTCAGAATTTGATGTTCGGCAATCAATAAGTGTGTAAGACATACTGCTGGGGTTGTACATAACAAGAGAAAGTTTTGTGTGAATCAGTGGTAGGAAGAGTTCTGGATAATCTAAACTATAAAGATTTTTCATCTGTAATCAGCAAAATGAGGATGAATGCTTCATTCAGCTATGGATGTGTTGTATCTGTGGGGGTTAAAAACAGTAAAAATCACTGCACAGTCAGTAAATATAGATATATGTAATGCTGATGCATACAAGATGGAAGAAGGGAGTTTTATGGATACACTTGATTTTGCAGTTATTAATAGTAATGTACTAAGTATTTTAACAATCCTGGGTCTTACAGAAGTGAATGTCCCAGTAGGTGCAGCTGCTGGTTCCTGCTGTGCCCCAGATAGAAGGCCAGTGCCAGGTGCAATCCAGTAGAGGGTTCAGATGAAATGCAAAGACAAAAACCAATAGTGAACCCAGTGGGAGATCAGCACTCCATTCTCTGTGTCCCATTAAGCTTGTAATATGGATTCTTTAAGGACAGAGGGTTTTTCCATTAAAGGAACAATATTCCCCTTTAAGGAACTCCAGTGATAATTTTTCTTCAGAGACTTAATTTACACCATGCTTCCTCTAGAAAATAGAAAACCAGTCTTTCTTGTGAAAGAAACTTTCTTGGCATTTAACCCTCCTAAAGATGCCCCTTTCTCCAGTACCTCTGCTCTTGCTGTAGGCTTGATCATGCTCAGGGCAGGGACAGTTTTCATTGCGGGGTCAGCTTCAATGCTATCATGAGTCACTTTGATATCTCCTGGGATCTCACCAGTAAGAACTGACACTCCTACAGTGTTCCCAAGGATGATCTGCAAATTCATTCATAATACTTGCGAAGAATTTCAAAGGTAATCTCAAATTCCTGTGTAAAGGAGTTATGAGAACACATTCTCACTAAAGGGGAAGTGAATAATCCCATCCATTTAATGCTGATGCTGAGTAACCCATCTAAACTCCTCTCATCCCACTTTACCTAACCTCTACTGAAACTGGGAGAAAGGCTCTTACCCTGTTGAACAGACCCTAATCATGTGTGCTATCTCTCCAGTTGATGGAGAATGTGATGATAATAGTACGTATATCTCCCATAAAATAATTGCTTGATACTGCAGTGGTTTTTCATTGATGTTTACTTTAATTCCTATTACAAACCACTATCAAATCAATCCAAAAAGATTTCAAATCTATCCAAAAGACTCTTCAAAAGGTGGAATCTTTGGGATTTTTTTCTTTTAGAAAACTTCCTCTTACAAGCTTTACAACTAATAAATTATATTTCAGTATATTTGATTCAGTTCTTCCTTTGACCATACTGATGTAAATTTGTTGAACAATTTCTGATTTACATCAGTATAACCAAAGGGAAAACCAAGTTCTTAAGGGTTCATCTGAAATTCAGGTTACAGGAGCAGGGTAGAATAGGCTGATTAGGAGCTTGCATTGAAATTTTGATGTGGGGGTAAAAATCTGGAGAAATCTTAAACATTTGCTAAATTTATTTTTTCAGTTATACAAAAATTGCATCATTTCAAAGTGATTAAAATTTTATTTGGAGTATTATGTTAATAAATTTTAGTCTTTCAGAGTTTATGAATTATGGAATATTGTACATACCAATGCATTATTCAAACTAATATTTTAATATAAATGAATTGGAATAAATCAAAACAAAAGATTTTTTACTTTTGCTAAAGGAATATTTTGACACCGCCAAAACAAATCAAGAAATATATTTCCTGCTTGAAAACCTTCTTCAAATTTCTCCCCTGCAACTGCTGCTAAACTGCATATTTCAACCAATACATAATTCTTCGAAAGGCTGTAGACCAATTGTAATTTTAATGTTTCCTATTCAGAGTTAAAATATACTTCAAGTGCCAGATTAGATAAATATACTATTGTTTACAGTTATGATAACCTTAAGATCCTGAAAATGCCTTAAAAAAGGCTAATTACATGCTTTTTATTTGCTGTTAGTAAAAACAGAAGAATAACAACCCAACTCATTTCATCCCTACTGTGATTTCCTCTGGGCTAATTAAAGTGTACTCGACTGATATCTTAACTGTGAAGCTATAGGCAATCAAAATATTTAAAGGGACAAGCATCATGTTAGTTCTGTACTATCTTTAATGAGCTGTGCTGCCGAACAGGGCTAAAGATGCATTAATGGGCACTAAAATCTAAGTGTCCCAAGAAGCCTGTGCTGGACTGTTGGGGTTGGAGTTGGATGATCCTTAAGGTCCCTTCCAACCCGAGCCATTCTATGACTGTCCTGCCCATACTTACGTCAAGGGCTCAGGTACTGAATGCTGGTGAGGGGTAATACCAAGGGTGGTACCTGCAGGACTCTTAGCAAGGTCTCCTATTCACCCTCTCACACCCTCTTGCTTCAGCCCTGGTACCCATTGAAACTCTCCTTGAAACCATTCCATGGGTGTGTCAATGGGGTCAGTCAGCATCTGCGCTGCTTTTCTACACCAAGCCAGGGCGGAATCATCTTTGGATGTGGAAGCAGTAAGAAGTAGAAGCTAAAGCCAGAGCTACTGGCATTGCCAAAGGGTGTTACTGCTGTGCATGGACCAGCCAGGTGCTTGCAACCCCAATCTGCCTCTGTCTACTCCTGGAAATAGTGCTTGCTGCCAAACCTCCAACAAGAACAGGTCTTGTTCTATGTACAGCTATTGATACTTCTGCAGCTTAGGAAAAGGAACCTTCAAAATACTTCTATTCAGAGATCAAAATAGGTTATACACACAGATCTATGGTACTAGCATACATAAGTGCTTTGCGGGAAATGGACATGTCACTGAGGTCAGAAAAGGGTGATTAAACAAAAAAAATCACCTTCTTATTGAACAATTCCTGCTTTATGCCTCAGTGGCAAATGGACAGATTTTCATAAGTAATAGCTAGATTAATGCTTTTAAATGTCTGGCTAATGCATTGTGGAGCTGATGAAAGAATGAGCTCTTAAGAAAAGCTGATTCTTTACAAGCAACTGCCATTGACTTTTTTGACATTGACATTTACATTTATAAGTGGCATGAATGGACTATTCTTCACCTATAAATGCATATATTTCTTTCCTTTTTCTAGATGCCTCTGCTTGCTGATGAGTCTTTAATGCCAAGATTCAGTGTATTAATTTTTACAACTGTTGAGGAATAGAAATGCTAGAATGGAAATACAAAGTCCTCAGCCCTTCCCTCTTATACTATATTATCATGCTCTAAGGCAATAAATAACAGTGATTCATTCAGACTATGTAAATCTCTCCATTAAAGTACTCAGTAGGCTGAAGAGACCATCAGTGGTCTCCTGTGGTTTTTGTTTTCTTTAAATGTTAATATTTAGCTCATCTTATTTTCTATCTACCCTAAACAGTAGTGTTCATGCTTGCTACTCCTGAGGTAGAAATGGGCATAAGTCTTAATTTTTTGGGCATCCAGCCCACAGGGGATGCCTGAAGCCATGAGCAAAAACTGTTGTTGTTTGCTTTCAAGATAGGAATACTAATTATGTCCTAGCTTCAGTTGCAGCTTTTCTTATTCTTGAGAAATGAATCTCTCCATCATGGACCTGGTCTACTCTGATTTTTCTCTTGATTTGTTCCTCCCAAATAATATTTTAATTTTAATAGCAAAGCATAATAATTTCCAGGATAAAATTTCTTTTCTCCTGCAATTGCTTGTAATGGTTTTGCTTCCCTTATTTCTAAATTTTTTAAATACACTTTATTGTTCAAGTTAAGGTGAACAGGAATAGACATGAACAAAACCATTTCTGTTTTTTACATGTTATGACCTGAAATTACTGGGGCAAAAAAAGTACCAATACCAAGTGAAACTTTGCTATACTAATGAGATTTAAGCAGTACCTACAAGATGTGATCCAACATTTAAGTGTTTAACCTGAAACAACTCAACTCCATCCATCATCCGAAGCATGTATGATATTTTTATTCAAGCATTAAGTGAAAATAATTCCTTCTGCCTTTACCAGAAACCCCAGTCAATGCCCCATATGTCAGTCAAGGTCTTGTTGTAACATTACCACTAAACAGAATGAAGAGCACAAGGGCTTCGTAGCAAAGTGAGATTTGAAGGGTTCTTTTCTTCTTGAAGTCCTAATTACAGAGGATAATGGTTATTTCTTACACTGAATATTATCTTAGACTATAAGAATTCATATCTAGTGAAGTTGACAGATGATAGGGCTTTATTAAACATCAGTTGAAGAATTGGAGTTGGCCTCAAAGAGATGATCCATTTTGTCTCTTGCTTTTTACCAGTATGTACTTTGAATGACTCACAGAGTTTCTGCAGTCATTTGCCTTGTCCTTGAACTTTCCATGTTTCATGTGCAGGAAGAGAGAGACATACTACTAATAGGAAAAATTATCAGGTCAATCTTTTTAGTTTTTGTTTTGTGTTGATAGGAAGAGTACTAAATGTCCAAGGTAACTTGCCACTTCTCAAGGTAATGCATCAATTGTTTAACAATGAAAAGTACCATGAGATATATAGCAGAAGATGATTGGGAAAGCAAATCTGTCCTTGGCATGTATGTGCTCTCTTGCATGCTTTCCATCTTCTTTAAACAAATGCTAGGAGCACAGAAAGTGCTGAATTGGAGCTATACGTTTTCAAGGATGAGTACAATATTATAATAACAGACATGTGGCTGACCCAGAAAATATAATGGGATCTAAAATACTAGAATGTAGAATTTGTCAGACTCAGCAAAATAAGGGAAGTGGTAACACTGATAAGGGATTATACATGATCTGTGAGGAGAAAAGCTTGCATTTTAGTGGACAGAGCAAAGTAATTTTGATAGAATGTCAAGGTAACCAAGTTCTACTAGTTTTTGTTTTTTCCCTTTGATTTAAATTGTCCCTTGTGAATATGCTTTACAGCATATTAGATTAGAATCTAGGAAAGAAGCGTCATGCTTTCCCCTAAATGGCACAAAAAGCTACTCCAGCCGTAGTCCACAGTTAATCCTGGATCCATGCAATTGCAGTAAGATATTTATGTGGTCTTGGGGCTATTCAAAATGATACCTTAAACCTCACAGCCCAGAATTTCACTGTAGCCTAATTCTTCCTACCATTGATAACTCTGCCAGATAAAAAAAAGGGTGTTTCTAGGAAGCAATTAAAACAATTTTCTATTAGAAAATTTAAAAAAAAATAATTATTAGGTGGCTGATTAGGCAATATCTAGCTCTTCTCTATGGCAGGCCTGCAGACATCTGCCAATCAGATACAATAATTACTTGCAAATCTCATGGTTTGTTCTGCTCATTGTTTAACCAACTGCAGTTGTTACCTCACCTGCATGGTTGTCAGATGCTCTTGCACTGCAAGGAAGCAATCATCCAGAAGCATGTTGGCACTTCCAGTTGTGTTCCCATGCAAGAAACACTGAGTTTGACACTGCTGTGAAACCAGGAAATGTTACAACTACTGAAATATTAATTGAAAGAGGACTTGCTTCTTGAGAGTCTAATGGTAGTGTACAGACAATCCAGCCTTGTAAGTAAGGAAAAGGAAGACATTCAAAATCAGACTCTGGTTTGGCATATGTGCACAGATTTCATAACATGAAAACCACCAGTATTTGTGTATTTTATAAGTCACCAAATCTATCCTGTTCAAGAAAATATCTGAAGCAACTTGGAACACCGTAAAAAGTGTGCATACTATATTAAGGGCTGTAACAAGGAAAAAATTAGCACAGATCTGCAACTAGCTTAGGCTTGATATTGATATAAAAAATGTTGTTGTCAAAAATGTGTGTAAATTGTCATTAAATGTAAAAATTTCTCTCACATCATTAGACACACTTTGATTATTCAGTTTTAAATAATATTTTGTACAGCAAATTATTATTTGAATTAAGTGGAAAATTCCTTAATTAAAGGGAATCATCTTTATTTTGATGTTCCATCAGTTTTAAGAGCCAAATGAGTCTTTTCCACTGCAGATCCAGAACCATACAATAGTTCCATTCACGTGCTTTTACAGACATGAAGTGAAATGTTGACCCTTTGAAATGAAAGGTTCTCATTGGCTCCAATGTGTCCAGAACATGGTAGCACTGAACTAATGAATTATTTAAATATTCAGGGAGTAATATACATGACTAAAGTAGGAAATACAAAAAACACCTCACCATTACTTCAGATTGTGCCTGCATAATCTATAATCCCTATGCTAAAGAGGAGAATGAATAGACTGCTGGTAGTACTGCTGCAGATAAAGTGTATCTGCATGAACTCAAAATAATTGGAAACCAAGAACCCCCTTTTTCTCAATAGAGTAAATTCCTATGCTTTTTACAACATAACTCAGTGAAGCTATTCTTCCTTCATCTTTACCAACAGAGAGAGAGAGAGGAGTAAATGGTTAATGAAGTCCTGGTACAGATCTATTGCAATTTGAGTTTCATCCTTTCATTGGAAAGATTAATATATATTTACTGAAATCATTTAAAAATCTGGTGAAGAAAAGTCTTTTCACTGCTTCCCCACTTTTTTAGTCTAATCTGTCAGCTATTCAAAGTGATTTTATATTAAGTTTAATTAAAGGCCTCACTTTCATTTGGAAAAGATTGGTTTGGTTTAATCAAAATAAATGGCTGGAGGATGACTACTCCTTTGGAAAGGCAGACTTTTCAAAATCTTTTCTTTCAAATGTATAATAAAACAGTTTTTTTCTGCAAGGTGACATTGAATTAAATGTCCTTTTTGAGTCAAAATAAACTGGTTTCTAATTCATCCTTTCCAGCTGGATAGAACTGAGAAACACTGGTTCTTAGATTTTTTTTCAAATAAAAATCTGTTGAAATTAATGTTTCTGAACAATTTTTAGTTCTCATGAAGCAGTATGGTTCAAAGAAAGTATTTCAACCAAAACTCAAATACTTATTAATGATTAATGTATGTTTAAATGTAAAACTTAGGTCTAACATGACATTGAGACATACAAGGTGAATTTCATATCCTTACTCCATGGCAAAAAATTCATTGGTGCAAAAAGTGGAAATGCTTTATTGATGCTCTGAATCCAATTTGAAGCTGTGTTCAGGTGTATTTATGAACAATTTATCTGTCCATTAAAAAACATACATGGATACAGCACTCATTTTTTTCATGGTAGGAGCTTTATTTTCAAAGCAAATTAAGTCCGTTGAGATTCTCCAAGCTAAGTAAAAACTCAGTTTAAAAGAAGAGTTAAAAATATTCCCATTGGCCATATCCAGCCAACTTGCTAAGAAAATCTTAGCAAATCTTAGCTATAAACAAATCACTACAACAAAATCTCTGAAGAACAGTTGCAGGGTTTGTTTTCACTATCAGAATTTGGAAACTTATCTGCTGTGAATCCTGGAAGTTTCTATCTTTGGGTGTGAGCTGAGGTTCTTATGGAAGGCAAATGTGAATCTGCCAGACCAACTGCATAAATTTCTGTGAATTAATGCAGCTCCACTGTTTTTTACTGGGCTGTAGAAGTGTGCAAATCACAGCACAATCACTGATATTTTTTTTGCATTCTGGAGCCTTGCAGGAATCATCTCAGCACCTCCTATAAACACAAATGCGTGAGCACAGACTTACACAGTTTGGTTAGTGACTCTTTGTAGTCATTCTGATAAAACATTGATAAGAAAGAAAATCAAATCTGAGCCAAACTATTACAACCAAAGCCAGAGCAGTTCTTTCATAAGAGGTTTCCATCATTTTTCATGTTGGGGCGCTGATAAGCCACTCCAGCTAGCAGTAAGCTCCCTACAGGCTAGGGAACAGCCAAGGAAAGCTTATGATGTGCAGGGGCTTCACATGCTAAGAATTAAGAAACAAATTAATCCTTGCAAATTATCTCAAAACATGCTCTGAAGAATCAAAGTGCAGTAAAATACTCAGAGGAGACTCTTGCCTTGTACTATGGCAACTGCTGCAGTGGAGTTGGTTCTGTGCTAATCCACATCCACCTCTGGGAGGTTAATAACAGGCCAGTTCACGCAAGCATCATCAAAACTGCCCTCCTGGGCTGGCTTGCCTGATATTGGGCAACAAGTGTTCCACCAGCATGGGTAGGGCTGAGCATTGCAGAACCAGCATCATGCAACAAGATACTCTTGGAGGTGAGGCTTGCAGTTCTTTCTTGTGAAATGAAATGGTTTATACTTCCCTTCTGCTTACAGAAGTATTTGATTTTAAACAGAACCCCCCTTTCACAAAGAATCTTCTAAATTAAGCCACTCTTCTCAGGTAATTGAAGATATCGGGAATTATGACTTTATTGAAACTAAATATGTGTTATTTTTCCCTGCTGATTTCAAGATACAAGCTGCTATAGCATTTCTAGGGTGTTTATAATTATAATTTCCATTCCATATGGAACTTAATTGTAAATCTGCCAATGAATTTACTTTAGCGTTGAACTTGCCTGCCTGGATGAGTTTGAAATTTATTATTTCAATTTTATTCCCTACACTTGTTGTGGGAAATATTTTGTATCCTTTAGTGAAAGAACTCATATGGAATTTACAGCCCGTTCTTCATCAATAAATTCAGAAAAATCAAATTATTGGTAGGTGTAAAACTCCAAATACTATATTACTAAAGCACATCTTGAGACAAGGTGTCATCTTATTTTATGAGATATAGTTCAATGCTAGAATGGTGTTAGAGCCCTGGATGCATGTCATTTGGAATGACTTTTCTGATTGAAGGATTGGTGTGGAAAATAAGTCATTACTAGTGAATATTTTTACTATTATTAATTTGCTTCTGTTTGTTATTTTCAGTATTTTCAGTACTTTCATTTTTGTTCTTTGCACTGGCTATTTTAATTTAGGATCCATATTTGAACATATTACTCATACTGATGAGTAGTAGCTGCCTTGTGCAGCCTTGCTGTTTTCAGGAAGCTATTTTTGCAAATGAGCACTGACTCGTGCTGTTACAGGAATTACGCTTCTTGGCAAGCAGGGGGAGGTGGATGGTGTGTGCAGTCTGCAGGCTCCCCATTATACAAAGTATACATAAGCAGCTGTGGGCTAGTCAGGTTTCTCATTAGGAAAATGGAAAGGGTGAGAAATCATACTGTATTTACAGCTGCCATATTCCTCCATCACTTACCATCAACAACAATCACTCTGACTTAAGAGCCTTCCCTGGAAACAAGAACAGAGCAGGGCTAAATATTGTTCTGAAGCCATTTGGAAATAAATTACCAGAATCAAGGCGTTTTACGTAAAATATTGTAAGGACTATCTGATAAAATTAATAGCAGGATGGAAATTCAGGGTAGGCTAAACAAAATCAAAGCAATGGATGATTTATAACTTGTATCCTGTCATATCCATACTATATCTCACTAGCATAAACCTGTAGCTTAAAATGCTACAGGAATTCTAGCATGGGATAAAAGTTACTGAAATAAAAATGTTCCCCAGAGGGTGTTGGGAAGGTCTAAAACTATTCAATTTAGCTGTAAATTAACGAAAAGAAAAGAACCATCATGTTGGAGTAGCCATTCCCTAGGGGGGACCCAACAAGAGTACAGTAGCCCTAATATTCAAGGCCAAAAGCAAATCATTATAAATTTGAGGATACAGAGATGTTCCCTCCATCATCCCCCCCCAAAAAAAGACACTATCTTGTTGGGACCAGAAACGGATGATTTATTAATTTGAATTTCTGAAGTTTTCCAACATGAGGAGAGTGCTATATCTATTCATGAAACTCTGCAAAAGACTTGAGTCCAATATCAATCCTAAGGAGATTAAATACTTAAGCATTATACTGTCCTCTAAATTAAGGAAGTTGTATAAGCTTAATTTCCAGAGGATTCTAAATGTGATTAAACTGGATATGCCATGATTAAATATCTGCTGCTATCCATTTCTGGGTGGATTAACTCTGTTAAAATGAACTCTGTAATATTTATTTCAGATAACTCCCTGGGAAATTTCTTATTCTGTGTTTCAGAATCTAGCACTTATTTTGGCAGTTTTGCACAGAAAATAAAGTCTGACTGAAAGCATAGATACTACAAAAATCTACTGAAAGTCCATGGGTACTCTTCAAATTTGTTAGCATCAACACTCTGGCAGATGCATTAAATTATAGGAATCTGGTTTAGTGCTTTTGCACTTTCTGGAACTGAGGCTTCTCATGGTGCACCTCTGGAGGCTGCTGATGCTGGATTCTTCTCTGCCTCCATGCCTCACCCAATACTTGTTCAAAAACAACTTATGGTACCTGTTTGTGGAAACTCCAACTTCACGCTATCACACTGGGATTCACTTCACTTGATGCTCACCTAAGTGTTAAATTTCTTGTGTGAGAAATCATAGAATGGTTTGGGTTGGAAGAAACCTCAAAGCCCACCTAGTTCCAACCCCCTGCCACGGGCAGGGACACCTTCCACCAGACCAGATAGCTCCAAGCCCCATCCAGCCTGGCCTTGGGCACTGCCAGCGATGAAGCATCCACAGCTCCTCTGGGAAACTTGTTCCAGTGCCTCACTACCCTTATAGTAAAGAATTTCTTCCTAATATCTAATCTAAATCTACCCTAGAAATATATTTTCATATGGACATTCCACTGGCAGACCTTACTTCTTACTCTCATGTTAGATATGGGATTTGTTGGTTGTGGGCTGAGGTGAAAGCCCATTGACCGGCTGCTGGCAGCAGTTACAAGAAGTGTGTATGGGTAAATAGAAAAGAAGGCTCAGAATAAGCTATACTCCGACTTATAAAAATATGCTTAAAACTACATCAAGCTAAAGTAGCGTCCGTACACAGAATTTCAGAGGATCTGAATCCAACAAACATATTTACTAAGTAAAATTACCTACCACAAAAATACTCCTGTACTTCCACACAGATCAATAAGGGTATAGTGTATGCTTTCTTGTCCCACCATTTCTCAGTACAGAGACGTCTAGGAACCATTTACTTTAAAAAAAAAAAAAAAAAAAAAAAACTTTAAAAGATATTAATGTATGCAATTTCTTATATACTCATTATCCATTTATTACGAGGTGAACCACTCTGAGTTCATTAGTATAAGCTGGCTAAACTATTGCTGAGGTTACTGTTGATGCTTTAAAGGTTTTTGTTGAGTTCATCCATTATTCTTATACTTGGTACTTTACAAACGTGAATTGTTCCCTCTGTAATAGCTACCTCACATTTCTTCTTTCTCTGACCTTATGTCTCTATATATATGTATGTATTTGGCTGGCTTGCTATCTCTGCTTTCAGCTAGCCTAATGGATAAATCACATACAGAGGAAAGGTTTTTAAGCCACTAGTTTTGTTCTTCCACTTAAAGCCAGTTCAATTCGAATAAGCATCAAATCTACCTGACTGCATTTGCTTGTCAGGTACGTGAATGTCTAAAATCCATAACACATGTATGAACACTTGAGATTGCAAAATCAGTAGTTTGGTCAACACCCCTTAAAAAACTTTCCCTGACACAGGAGAACTGTTCAACAAAACTCTGGAAAATATAAAGAAAAAATATCAAAGAATGAAATGCTATTGCACTACGTAATATCCTTCATTCTTCTGAATCCTATCTTGCTGGGAGAAGATAGCTCAGAGAAATGCCATCTCAGTGGAGTGAAAGTAAATAACGCTCCCTTCTCCAAGTTTCTTACCCCAAATGCCAGTGATCAGGTCAGCATAAGAAAACTGCCCCAAGCACCTGCTCATAGTGAATGAAAGGTCTGTCAACAACAAAGTTAGCACTATTCATGATCTCATTTTGGATGAAACACTAGACCTAGCCTGAAGCACAAGGACCTAGTTTAATGTCACCACTTCAGCTCAGTCCAGTATTACAAGTTTCTCGGTACAGTACAAAACAAGCCCTAAAGAAAAGAAGCGGCAGCAGCAATCTGTCAGATATTTACTGAACGTTTCCTTAACTCTCTCTCGCATTGCTATACCCAGCACATGTCTGCAGGGATGTGGGCTTGGGCTCTGTCACGCGCTGGTAGAGAGGGCAGCCCTCATGGACTTCTCTACGTATCTGTTCTACAGAAGCGATTTTCTCTGGCTCGCTGACATCCTTTGCATACTGACCACCCACTGAACTCTAAAAGAAATAGTGATATTAGGCTGGAAAAATTAAACTTTGCTCATTCTTGTCTCTCTGTAGAAAAAGTCACTTTTCTTATGTGACATTGTAAACTCATGTGCAAGATAATGAGCCAACCTGAGTACCTTATCACTCACATCTACTGCCAAAGGTTCAGGAAGCACACATACAAATATGTGTATTTCATGGTAATTCAGCTGAAGTTAGAAGCTGAAAATGTTTGGTTTTTCGTTTGTTTGTTTTTCATGGAATATGTAGAGTCCTAAATAACCAAAAGAGAGATCAGGTTGATATGAGTAAACATGATTTTTCAGCCCTTTCGTAAGACAGCTGTCAAATGGCAAAAGGATCTATTGGCAATATGGCCACTGTTGAGTTAGCTACAATATTCCCCTCTCCCTATAATTTTCCTTTTCACCTGCCAAACCTATCCATTTATATGCTTATATCCTGTTATTATACAAAATCAGGATGACAAATTGTATGTCTGCAGCCCTCTTTGTTCCCATTCTACAGCCCAGTGAACGTTCCTGGTGTACATCAGTTTTATGTGAATGTAGGATGTTTGGGGTTTGTGAAAAATGTTGCTCTGCGTGATTCATTTTACTGCAGCTAATGCCAGGGAGAGGAAAAAAAAAAAAAAAGAAAAGAAAAAAGAAATATTCCATTGAAAATAATAGCCTGCTTCTTGGACTTTGCACATATATTTCTTTTGTCTGGTTGTTCTTTTGTTTAAGCCACTATCCAGGTGGAATAATCAGGTCTCTACAAGCAGAAACCCATCAACTATGGCATTATATATTACGGTTTCTAAGCATCACTCACACATGTCAGTGTGTGAGGTTCCTGCTTTGTTTATTTCCAGGTTTCTGAAGCTGCACCCATCAGCCAGCCAGGGAGCTGAGCACAGCCCTGGCACCGAGTGGTGCCGCAGGGCTCCATCTCGGGGATGTGCATGGCCCCTTTGATTCATCCTCACTCAGTGCCGAGGCAGATGCTGACACTATCAGCATGTACTTACATATAGGAATAACTGTAAAAAAAGCGGAGATGAAATCTTGGTTCCACTCGCATCAGGCATAAAACTCTCATTGACTCCACTGGGGCCAGGTTTTTATTCCTGATATGAATTTTCTCTGTCAGACAATTTAAAGATGCTTTTATGAGGAAAGGAATCTAACCATCTAAAATACCATGTTTGCAATTCTGGAAATCTCTGACATATGTTTTAAGAGTGTGTCATATTTCCTACTGGGAAACTTTATGATGCCAGTAGCATTGTGGGAAGATAGCTTCGCAAAGGCTGTGATAAAGAAGCGGAGATATTCAGTGATGGTGCTGGAGGTCATTTTAAAGTTACAACTTTTTCTTTTTTTTAAATCAACTTCCTAACTTTCATGGTGTTGCTTAAGGAAAAAAAAAAAAAAAAAAAAAAAAACAACTTGCCGGTATTTTTCTGTGTATCTCTTTCATTCAGGTCCAATACTATTTCACGTACTACTGAAAGAAACCATATTTGCCTCTTTCATTCATTTTTGTGAATTTCTTATTTATTCTATTTTATTTTTTCAATAACACACTAAGGGCCTGATCCAAAAGCCTTTTAA
Organism: Cygnus atratus; assembly: GCF_013377495.2. Lineage (NCBI taxonomy): Eukaryota > Metazoa > Chordata > Aves > Anseriformes > Anatidae > Cygnus > Cygnus atratus. The sequence continues at coordinate 2,767,682 of NC_066371.1, read as the reverse complement.
ATCAATAGGTGGATTTCCCTCAGATTTCAGTGAAGCCTGAATCATTAATATGACGAATATTTACTTTTTTTCTTCAGCAAGTACCACAAATGCTCATGTGTTTTCAAAGCTTTAAGTCTCTAACTGAAAATAGCCCACCTCATGTTGCCTTTGTTTCTTCTGTGAAGCTACCTTGTCATGTATCAAGTGTGCAGTTATCAGCAAAATACCATGCATTATTTTGTGGTAACACAGCATATTTCTTGTGTCACCGCTCTATGTGAGTTTAGCACAAAATATAACCCTATTAAAATTACAATGCATTTTTCACCTAGCTCAGTTCAAAGCACTCACAAGCTGCAAAGAATTTAATTAAAACACAATGATTTAATAGGCAGGTTCCATCTATTGTTTACTCAGGAGGTTGAGATTCTGTTTAAAATTAGGTCCCAAATTTAATTTAGGCTTCCACCAAACTTGCCATGGAAATGAGACTCTTTAGAAAGAAGCGAGGCACAGATGGTGGCAGTGGGTCCTTGCCTTTAGATAGCCATGGGGTACTTTTGGAAGTTGAAGAAGTAGTTGGCATTTGTCTTGCTAAGAAGGTGCGTGATAATCGTGAGGAAAAGCGTGGTCTTGCCTCCAGTAGGGCTCTGTGGTGCCGAACGTGGGAAGGCCGCACAGCCTGGGGAGAGCAGGCGCTGTGTGGAGGGCGGTGGGGATGGTTCATGCTGCCTCCTCCCACACCTGACAGAGGCCCCAGAGACCACAGACAGAACGTGTCAGCTTGAGTTGCTTTGTTTGGGGCTAATCATCTTATTTTCAAATAATGAGTTGTTCCCTGGGGCAAAGGTCTTTTCAGGCCTAAAGCCTGGTTTTAATTTCTTTGCCTTGCTTACTCAGTTTACAAAAGGTCCTTAAAATGCATTTTATAAGAGCAGCTTCTCATAACAATACAACTAGTAAAGAAAAGGTACTGCAGCACAGCAAGTCCTGAGGGAAGGGAAGAGGGAGCAGAGTGGAGCGGCCATTTTGGGTGGCAGCCCCAGGGAGTCCAGGGACGTGTGCAATGAAGGATTCTGGGGACAGTACATTTTTAAAACTCTCTTCTTTACAAGGCAAATATATCTCCCTTTATACAGATGGATCTTGGTCTGACTCAAAGAAGATATTGTACATGACTTCTATAAACAGAAAAAATGTAAAAAGCTTGCCGTGAAATGCATGATTTAATGTACATATAAGAAAAGGCACTATGCCAGTTTCTCAGTTTCTGTCACAGTTTTAATGAAAAGTGATTCTAACATTTGAAACGTTTTAAAAGCTGTCCCAGCCAAATGCCACATTTCTATATATTATCTGAGCTATAATTCTGAGTTTTAGTAGGATGTTACTTATATCTCTTGATAAAAGACAGTATTTAATAATTTCTTATTATGGAATTAATTTTTATTTATTATAGGTATGTAACAAAACATTTCAGGGAAATTTCTTCTACTTTGCAAAATGATCTATGGGAAAGATATGTTAATTTTGTTTAGCTGCACAGGCCTATTATGAGTTCACTGGTAATGTACTGCAGTCATAATTCACTGGATCCAGCAATCTGCTTGGATAGTCAGTACATGTGTTTTTCTAATCAGAGAGCCCAGATTTAACATCCATACCTTGACTTTTAGCAGCAAATTGAAGCTGAAACGCCTGCTGTCATTTGCGTATCATAACCCAGATTATTCAAATTCACAGCTTTAAAACCACTTGTGTCCATCTGGCTTTAGAAAATTGAGAATTCTGCCCTTGCCTGCAGTTCCAGGAAGGGTTACGGTCCAGCACACATGGGCTGTGTCAACACTGCACGTGCTTATGGAAGTTGATCAAATGCATTATAAATCCATAATTTTAGAAATAAACCACTTATGCAGTTAAGGGGATCACATGATGCAAGTAAGGTGGTGTCAGAGATCACCTGTAGTTCTCAGGCTACCTCCCGATGTGCTGTGGAGATCTGCTGGTTAGTGCTATGGAGGAGGCTCAGCAACACACCAGGAGGCACCTGTTCCTCAGTCCTTTTGGACTCTTTGGGTTAAGAGGCTTTCTTCCTGCACATTCAAAAAGCGCTTGTCCCATTTTTTAATGTTATCCCCAGCAGACAGGGCACAGCATGGTGTAAGCTACACTTGCTGAGAGGCTGGTCCTGGTCTCTGCCAGAGTGAGCCAGGGTGGTTCATTCCCCGCATTCAGGTTGGGGTCACCGAGTTTGATGTTGCCAACAGGTTTTGCTGCTGTCTATAGGGTTTAATTGCAATTTTAGCATAGCTTGGCCAGATGCCTGTTCCCTCGCATTGGTGGGACCCTGCTCTGCTGAGAACTGCAGACTCTTGCTGTTGAATAGAGACATAAATTATTTACATTACATTCATATAGCAACTTATTGACTACAGCATTGTAAAGTACCCTATTAATGTTTTAAGCATTTCACTTTATTTTAATACAAGTAAATTATTTAGGAAATGTTAAAATGCTTTATGCTTTGACTAATGAGAAAGAAAAGTGTATACTGCATCTTATTTTAATTGGATGTTTACTCTATCCTGTAGAAATCAGGCATTTATTATTTCAAACTTAATTAACTGTGCATACTATTCCTGATGGATATGCATTCAGTTTTTCCACTTGATCTAGTCATTAAGAGCCATAAATGTGCAGATTATTTTTACTTGGAAATATGAAATAATTTTGGTTTTCAGGTAACTCAGTTACCATATAAAGTGAGTTACTATACCGCTCATCATTCTGATGCATTCAATTTTCTAAATTAATGCATATACAGTACATTAAATTTGGGATAATGTAAATTGATTCAAGTGGTGCAAAACTCACAGTCAACCTGGAGCAATGTCTTCAAATTTCTCTTCCATCTTCGTTAGCAAAGAAATATTAAGAATACTTTTATTATGTTATAGTAGATTATAGGTATTTTTAGGACATACTGCAGTGTTGAATGTGGTTTTATGGAATGTTTGATGTTATTGCAATATCCTGCGTTCTGGATAAAAATGTGGAGTATCCACTTTCCTCTTAAACTGTTTACTTACATCACATGTGATCATCAGATCCTGCAGAGATAGGATAAAGAGTCTAGAAGTTAGACAAATTTTGCTTCATCCTCTGCACCCCACACAAAAGAGCATTTTCTTAGGAGAAATCATCAGAATTGAATTTGTGAAAAACAGCAGGGCAGAGTCTCTAAAAATGCAGCCCCTGCATCTGGACAGGACAGCTGAGTGCTGCTCTTTGGCTTGTGGCAAAACTTGGTTTTAGCTCAATCTCGTTATTATTTCTCCAGATATTTTTTGTATGTTGTCATAGATCTGAAACCTATTGATTAACAAACATCTTGCTCAATGCTCCATGCTGAACAACAGCAATCTGAAAGTCAGGAGCAGTTCAATGCTGAGAGCGTGTTTCAGGCGAGGCCGCTGACAGACAAGTCATGTAATATGCTATAATGTTGTACCAGGGAAAAAGAGACTTGGATGATGACTACAGGAAAAAGAGCTATAAAAGAGCAGGCAGCAGATTCTTCCTTATGTATATTTGATCAGCCAGCTGTTGTCGCTCAGTTTCCTTACAGTGGTCAAATTTCCTTCTAAAATAAAGAACTTGAGGCTTCAATTTGAGAAGAAACAGATTAGTAAGAGCAAGCTTCTAGCCAAGGAAGAAGTTTGAGGAAGAAATCAAAGCAATGAATCCTGCAGGAGGCATGGGAAGGTGCTGGTGGTGGAGAACTGCTGAAGAAACTGCATGGGATCGTGAGAACGAGGATGGCAGAAGATTCCCTGGGGATGCGAGGAACAGCCCATGCACAGGAGCACCTGAATCCAGGCCATAGTGAGGATGCAGCATTAATAAGGCAAAATCAGGTCCAGTCTGATTTACCAGCCATTAACATCATTAACATACACACCAGCACATCAGACTGCTTTTCACCAGATCCTGATTAGATGAAGCATAGGTCAATGAAGAAATGGAGCCCTTGCCTCTTGAAGAAGTTTGACAATTTTGCATTACAGTAGTTGAAGTAAATTAGTCTTTTCCAGCCAGTAATGTCTTCGCAATTTTCTTAAAACCATCCATTTAAAAAATGCTTTTCAAATTACCATGCAGGCTTCATAGAACAATTATAAGTGCACAAACAAACCCCATCGCACTGCTGTGCTAATTACCCTCCAGGCTCCTGATCTTTCAGGTTGCCTTCGTGTTGCAATGGAGACTTAGAAGTGAGTTCCTGCTCCATGTGCTGTGGGAAACAGTAGGTTACAGATACACACAGAGAAGTAATTTCCTTGTCCGTAGCCAATTCTGTCCTCATGGCAGCAGGGTTTTAGAAGTTTCCCAGATAACAACAACAAGAAAAAATCTACTTTTTCTGTGGAAAATACATTTATTTTTATAAGCAATTATGAAATTTACTATTAGCCTATATAGCATTGATGCCAATAAGGACTCCCGCTGAAACTTCAGCGTGAGTTTGATGGGAAAAATGCATCCTTTTCATAAAGATTAAAGTAAAAATCTACATGGAGCATTTAGCTTGGAAAGGATGGATGGTTATTTCAGTGCTAGAGATCTGTTTAGTCCAGAGGTGAAGCTGAAACAAATCCTGCACTAAACTGATGCTATGGGATAAACCTGATTGCTCCTTTCTTTTCAGTTGGAAAAAAAAGTGTGACTTCTTGATATGTGCCTTGACGTATGTTGTTATAGAAATATTTTAAGTTAATATTCTTGATTATTTTGTTCACACCACATTTCAACACCTTTGATTCCTATTACATTGCTGCATTCATCACTTCCCTGTGTCTGTGCATTCCATGGGCAAATTAGGCTGTAAATACATTAGCAGTGCATGCAGCCCTGTCTGTGCTCGTGGATTGCTCCTCCGTTTACACATTCAGTAAAAAGCAGAAAGACATCTACTTTTCAGTATCCTTCATAAATCGTTTTTACTTACTTGTAAACCTACTGCAGAATAAAGGATAACAACTCTATTACACTGTATTAGTCCATTGCCAGAGCTCCTTGAAACAGGTTTACATGCTATAGGTATCAGGGAAAATGTGCCAAGAGGAAAACTTAGCTCTTTACAGATGGGGGAAAAGGAAGAAGAAAAAAAAATAGCCATGCTGAACTGCAATGAGCTCATGATTTCCTGTTTTGTTTTGTTTTTCAAAAACGTTTCTACTGTTTGAATTCAGTACAAGACTCAAGCTTCTTCTCTCCTAATTAGCAAAGTAACATTCATGGGTGCAGTGGGAGCTGTGTGGCCAGAATGTTTTCCTGATCTGACCCCAACAATTGCTCTGAGAGTTTTTCTTTTCTTTTCTTTTCTTTTTTTTTTTTTTTTTTTCACCAGAAATATAGAAAGATGGAGACATAAAGATAAGAACATATTATCTATTTTTATCACTTAAGCCATTTTGGTCAAAACGGACTTTTTAGAGATGAAAACCCAGCAATCTAGATACAGATGGATAAGAAAAAGGCTATTTCCTATCCCACAGCAATTCTTTATGTCTTGAGATGTCAGCAACCTTATCGTTCCTATTGGGGATGAAATGGTGCTCTGAAATATGAGGGGAAAAGAGTTCCTCTGAAGAGCCATAGCCTTATGGTTGAGATATAAAATTGAGATCACCAGAACCGTAGAAAATGCAGGTAGAAGGGCCTCAAGAAGCCATCTATTTTATTCCACTCAGAGATAGGATTAACCACACCACAACTGTCCTTTGAAATTCCCAATGATATAAATCCCACAGCTTTAAAATGGAAATTTTACTGCTTAATGGGCTTTCCTGATAAAATGTTTTGTTTTGTTTTTCCTGTTGTTTATCCTACATCTTTCTGTCAGTTATATCTACCCACAGTGAAGAAAAAAATGTTCCCATCAAGATAAACCAGACATTTGTGACTGAGTAACTTTTTATCTATGGGTGGTCCATCAGTATTATTAACTTAAATATGTTTGCAGAACTTGACCAAGTTTCACCAAAAATGATGTCCCAAAACAATGTCTAGATCCACACATAAACATTTCTATTAGCTTTTACCAGTAAAGCTGGGGGTTATAAACATCCATACGATTAAATATATATATATCTGTTATTTTCATTTTCTAGAGGAAAAAGAGAGTTCATAGCACTCATAGCATGGGTCATAGCCCCATGTCCGCACTTTGAATTTGACATGGGGCTGAAGAGTGGGGAGTTGGTTGCCTTCAGAGAAGTATTGGCTTGTGCCTTAACAAGTCTGTTCTTCCCTATTTACAGCACAGCAATATCAGATTTATAGTTAGAAATGTCACTCAGGATTGACAAAATTGGTAAATTCTCTGCTGGGGACTTGATTTCTTTGCTGTTTAGCATTTGATGGAAATACCATTTGGGAAGAAGGAAGAGCAGGACAAGTGGATTCCGCAGCAGCGCTATTATAGACCAACTCCTGAATTCTTAAGAAAGCACTAGTTAGAAGCAAACAATTCAGATGACTGCAAGGAGCCTGCCTAGGGAGAAGCAAGCTGGCAGTGCTTCATTAGAGCCCATTTTGGGAGGATTTTCTGAGCTACAATAGCTAAAGAAAGCAGAGGGCTTGGCCACCAGCATAGGGCATGGGGAATGGATTTGCAGCCCTTTTTCTGCTTTCTAAGAAAAATCTATATCCCAGGTGTGTTCAGGCAGATGATAACATTTGTGATGAGTTGGGTTGTTTTTTTTTTCTTTTTTAAATATAGACTCACTTAAACTAAAATATTTTTATTTTCCTTTTTTCAGATGGATTTCTGACTGTGTGAAGAATATTCCTGTGGGTACTCTGTATTCTTCTTCTTTGTAAACATAGATTAAATCACTTACTTGATTTAGGTTTGAATTTGTATACATACAGGAAAAAAAAAAAGGTGGACATATGCATATATATATATATATATAGCTATGCATATATAAAGTTTTCATTATTTGTAATAGTTAAGCCTCTCATTTCAGTTCATTATAATATAATCTTTAGGACCTATTTTTTACATCCGGCCATATGGTGCTGTGACGGATGAGTGAGCTGTTTGCGTTGTTCACAGTTTACCATATATGCACTGCAGATTTTGTGTTTTACAGAAAAGCCACGGCTGGGAGGGGACAAGGAGAGCTCTTGCCAGTGCCCTGTGGCTGCGGCACTGTGGGCAGCTGCGCAGGGCTTGCAGGACATCACCTGGCAGCACTGGGCTGGGCTGGCCACGTCCCACCCAACCACCTGCACTTTCTCCAGTTAAAAAAAGTCCATGTTGCCCTGTGGGCAGAGAACATTTTTCTGTGCCTGCTGCTTCCCGAGGATTTATCCGACTCCCTCCAAAGCTATGTCCCCTCTCGGACATCTGATAAATGCCATCACTCCTGCTGCCCTGAATTCCCTGAGGGAACATAAAAGGGACGATCTTTCAGCTCTGAAAAACGGACCAGCAAGAGATGTTCTCAGGGTCTGGCTGGAGTGCAGGACTGCAGAGCATCTCCTCTCCCTTCTGCTTCTCTTCATGGCCAAGGCACAGCCTGTGGCTGAGCTGAGCTGCCGGTAAGGAAAGGGCTCCTGTGCTGAAGCATATCGATGCCTCTGATAATCTGGTGTAATGAAGAGGGTTTTGTCTCTCTCTCTTGTAACACAACTGCTAGTCTTCACATAAAGACTCTGTAATCATATCATAGCATAAGATTTCGGTCTCCAGTGATAACTAAATATTGCACATTTCTGTATTTCCCAGACAGAAAAGATAAGTAGACTGCTTATCTCACCTAATACTACCTTTTTTAATGTGAAAAAGATGACGCCAGCTTTAAAACCATTCAAATCACTTCATCCTAGCTGATGGTGAAGCCAGGACCCTGCACCCTTGATTCCTGGGCCCCAAAGTCTCCACTGACCCCGTGGAATGCTTCATGGGATAAGCTGTTTGCACTCCCTTATGCAGTTGTCCAGAGAACCAGATAGTAATATTATAAAATTTTGCAAGCAAAAATTATTTGAGATATTGAGCACTTTTACTGCAGATCATGTCAGAGCCCATTGCCACAGGTTAAAGTTTAGGAAATAAATTGTAAACAGTATTAATTTTTAAAAGTTGCGGTGTGGTTAGGTATATATTATGTAGAGTTTTGTGTGTATATTTTATCATGCTCAGCCAAGTGTGTTTATTTTCTGCCTTCTTCAAGGGCAGAGCATCCTTCCTGGACCCTCCTGCACAGCAGTGACGCCACATTGCTGCTTTTGTTTAGGCAGGAGCAGAGGTGACCAGGGGAAGCTTTCTGGGACAGGGATGATCCTCTCCTTCCCAGAAGGACTGCACTGCACACCTGTGGTTTGACTTCAGTTGGAGGAGCTTTAGAATTTAGATTCCATTTATTTCCATAAAGGAGGATATACACTGGAACATCATAATGCATATTCTAAACAATAATAATTTAATAATATGATATTTCTATATAAAAATAACACATTTATAAAATCTAATATATTTTTTTCTGGTAATGTTCTAGCATACACACGTGTGGATTTCCATTCCTTCATCTCCCCATGTGTGAGGAGGGACCACAGTGATGCACTCTGTGTGTGTGCATGTCCAAGGCAGCAATGGATATCAGAAAGTGGTCAAAACTAAAGTGCTCCAAAACAATGTCCAAAGAGCCACAGTAATGTAAACTGTTGTTTTAGGAAAAGCTGCGTAGGCTCTTCTCTTTTTTAGGTACTGCACAGACTGCAACTATTGCAGGACAAGTATCGTGGAAAAAGGAAAACGTCCCTGATCAATAAGATGAGATGAGACAAAATCACTGCAAGACTCCAACAAACCGTGGCTCTCAGTTCTCAGTTTCACAGCAAAGTTCCCTCCCTCCCATTTTCTTTCCCCTCGTCTCTTGCCCACTGTCATAAGGGATGTGTTTTGGACGCCACCTCAGCACTGCTGTGATGCCCACGCTGTGCTACGTCTGCTGGGCTCTGACCTGCAAGCAGCTCCCAGAGCCACACGTGGCTCATAGTCTGCCTTCAGCTGAGAGCAGGCGCCGGCAACTTTACACTTATTAAAATAGCAATTGTGCATCCTTTTTGAAAAAGAAAATGCCTTACAGCATGTTTTACACAGGGCGCAGAGCAGATCTGCTCTGTGAGCACAGGCAGAGCTCCAAACGGAGGAAATGAATGCTTTGTTGATGACAGATCTCTGTTTTTATTCCCAAGGTTCAGAAGTAAATTACCACAAAAATGCAGACAGAACCTGTAATATTTGCCTCCGCATTATTCATCCAGCAGTTCGGGAGCCGCAGATCAGCATGTGAAAGACAGCAGTTAAAATACAAGGCCCATTCCCATCTCTTCTGCGCTGGTGTAAATCAAGACTAACATTCAGTGAAGCCAATGGAGTGTAAAATTGGTGTAAGTGAGAATCAGTGCCATCTCCTGTACCTATATGTCAGCGAAACTATTTGTTTCAAGTGTTTATAGACACTGCTATCATAAATAGCTTATTTTCCTACACATTAAATAGATCAAAGTATCCAGAGTAATTTTCTAACATGACTAAAATAAACATGTATATTTATTGCCACATCACTTGAAGGAGTCACACTCTCGTTGAATCTGAATCCAAAAATAGTGATTGATTTTTTTTCTTGGTTTAATAAAAGGAATCACAGTGCTCTATGAAAGCATGCATTCATTTTATTTGATTGACATCTTCAATTTTGGATATATATTCTAACTAATGGAATGAATATTGCAATACATGAATCAATTATATCTGTTCAGTTGTCAGGTTTGTAAAGTGAGAACAGTTTAAATTATATATGATCCAGCTGTCTATATATTACAGGGTCTTAATAAACAATACTACCATCAATACATTTGTTTTAATGAGGAGCTTATCAGCATGCGTAGCTCGTATCTGATCCACTGTTATTTATAGATGTAATAGGTCTTTATATACATACTTCAAAATATAATCTTCACCACATCAAGACCAGGAAATGAACATGGCTGACACGAGGACAGGTTTGCTAGTGTAATTAGCATCACCGTTAACGTTACTGAAATCACCAGCGTACAGTCAGTACTATTTATACTATTGTAACTGAGTATTTTGCCTTAGAGTTTAGGCAGCATGCTCACAATGTTCCAACCTTAATGATGGGCTAATGCCTAAAATTATTTCATGTATGGACTTGCCTTAAAGCAACCAAACAACCATTTTGAGAGGATAATTCAGCAAAGGAATAGGTCTTGGAGTAATCAGGGCTATGGAAAATATTGTAAACTTCCATTTTCCCTATAATTTTACAATTTCTTGACCTTTTCTATAGTTTAGCAATTTGATAATCATTATGTTCTAGAGAGCGTAACCTAATGAACCAAGAAGAGGCTGCAAAACTCATTAGAAAAAAAAAAAAAAGAAAAAAAAAGAAAAAAAAAAGAATTCGTGTTTTCATGTTTCCTTCCTTTTCAAAAGTGAAAGATAAACCAAATAGGATTTTGTAGGAAAAGTATCCAATATTTTAATTATTTACCTAGGTGACCGAACAGAAAATCTTCGTGTTAAATTTGTGATTTTAGTAGAGCTGACAGTACTTTGGAGGATAAAACTTGAGTTTCAGATGACCTTGATGAAATATACTTAAAATAATCAGAATGAAAGAAAATAAGGATGATGGTAACACGGAAAACAGCGCAGTAGGGTGTATAGGCAAAAAAAATCACAGACGTGAAGTAATTTTCCTACCTCACTGAGCACTGGTTTGGTCCCAACAAGGCTTGAAGGTGTAGTTTGAGAGACACATGTAAAGAGGCAACGGGAAACCATGATGCATCCTGAAATTCAGGTTAAATACCAGGAAAAAGTTTATTTAAAGAAATGAGCAGTAAAGCAATGAAATGGACGGTCTGTGAAGGTTTTGGGCTCTCCCCCCTGGGAGAGATATGCCTCACAGAAATGGCTTTCATACAACTAACCTCACACTTGTAGTGCAGCTTTCATTTTCTATAACTGTATTATGACTTATATGTACTTAATATATTTCCATAATATCTTTTGCCACTTATATTAGTCATTTTTATTACGTAAATAGTGCAATTTATGAAAACATTACAAATCAAAGGAACATTTCCAAGCAGCCGGGAAAGTTCTTATTTTTGGTTATTTTAGCTACTTCAGATTTGCAGAGGATTTACTGAACTGAATTTGATGGAAATAGGATGAATGCTTGTTTGTCTGAAAAGCAAGTTTAGAAACAGCATGAGAAATCTTGAATAGGAAAACTAACATTACTGAGATTGTTTCTTTCAGTATTTTAAAAATACACTGCAGAGAAATTCTGATGAGCCCGCTTGCAGACTGATCTGGTACCTGAGCTTTTACAGAGGTAAAAAGCGCTGCATAAGATGCAAGTGGCACTGTGAGTTGGTTTATCTGTAAGAATTTGACCTTTGTCCTTTCAGAGTGGGAAGTCTGTCTCTGCTTACCAGACCCTGTGCCCATCCAGGTGGATGTGTGTCTCCGCTGAGACGTTCCTTGAGGAACATGGAGCGCTGGAGCAGAGCTGCTCTGCCCACCTGGGAGCTACTGGCAGGAATGCAAAAGGAGCAGTAAGTGATCTAATACTATAAAAGTAAATGATTTTCTGCTAGTATACTTAGTTCATACACATTTCAGCTGAAACCAGAGAGAGATGTTTTGCAGTAAAACACCACAGTGCACTGTATAACAAGATTTGACAGAAATGTTTTCTTTTCTGCTCTGTTGTGAGGAATCAGGGCATGCAGGCAGGGGCACTTACCTCGTCCCGTGGAATGCAGCCTGCAGCGTCATGCAGAGCTGGAAATGAGCTCCTGCAGAAGCACACATGCATTGCTGGAGAAAATGCAAGGGCATACATGGTGGATTATTTATTGTGGTCTACTGGGTAAATAACACCATTTCAGAAAATTAACAGGCAAACCAGAGGAGATGTTTGCCTGATGAACTAAAAAAGAATCAAGGTATCAATCATATAGCACTTATTGCTCCTAACAAAATCAGCAACCAGAAAATGAAATGAGTATTTTCTTCGTCTTTAGGCTAGAGCTACATGCCAGCTTGCACTGACCTCCATGTTGCAATCCCTCTGCACCTACACTAAATCAATCAAACATTAAGTCAAGATTGTAACAGCATGCTCATTGGGTCCAGTAACAACTAAAACAAACAGGATTGTTTCAACAATATCATGCCTCAGGGTACTAAACGACCTCTAATTAACCACGGCAAGGACGGATATTTCGATGTGAGAACATTATCTTGTAACTGTGCTGGAGGATTTGGTAGCACATTTTTGCCAAGTTTGCTCTGGCCTCCTCCAGAGAGGCCAGGACATGGGAGTACATTGGCTGCTTTCATGTTCCTGTGCTCTGAACCAAAATCTGAGGGGAAAGAGCTGCTTTGCAAGCTGAGTTACCCCAGGGAAATGTTCGGAATGGCCCAAAGCGATTCCCCCTACAAGCAATGCTGTAGGGTGGCCTGGGAGCATGGCCCTGCCTCCAAAGCGCTGGCTGGAATCGCAATATGGGAAACAACCCCACAGCAGGGACATGAGGTCTCTTCCCCAAGCTTTCTTAAATTCCCCTGTTGCACAAAACACAGAATGGATCAAAATCCATCCCAAAATGTCAACAATTTCACTGGCCATCACCCACTGCAATTACATTGCAAAAGTCTCCAAAAACACACCTGTGAAGTATAAACCAGACTCCGTGACATATTAGGTAAAGGATCAGACCTTTACATTTACATGTGTAATAACAAAACCAGAACAATTTTAAATTTGATGTACAATACCATACATTGTCTGTGCCCTCTTTCCACCTGTGAGCAGCTGAGGGCACAGAGCAGGCTGGGCCACAGCACCGCACCATCCTCAGCTCTCTCCAGCTCTGCTGGAAGTGTAAAAAGTGTGCTTTTCCCAGGCATGGTCTGGCACCTCAACCACGTCCGTGGCCATAGTATGCACATGTGGAGGCATTATGCCACCAATTTCAAAACTCTTCCTAGACCTTGCAGTGCCTGAGAGAACTGAAGTGTTAGCAGAGGGAAAAACATACAGGAATTTTTCTTTTTTGTGGTATTGACATTTTTTCACATAGGTTTCAGATGCTTACAGACAGAAGAGGAACATGCATTTGTCTTCAGACTGAGTTTTTTTTTTTTTTTTTTTTTTGTCAATGAGATGTTCTTGACATTATTCTCAGGATACTAATTTGTTGCTTGTAATGGTAATTCTTTGTCCACATGAGAACAGCCATACATCTCACACACACACACATGCACACTGTGCTCCTTTCATACAATATTTATGAATCATTATCAGCATTAGGGATATCTGAAGCCAAAATTCGTAGGAGGCAATTCTGAAGCAAATGAAATTAAGGACTATTTATCCAACCAGGAAGCTGCCCTGTGTATGTGTCTCTAGCAGAATTAGCGAGTTATTTATTTATGAGCTGGTCTCTTTTTCTCTTCCTTAAAGAGAAATAGAGAAATCACGGAACAGGTTGAACAGGATGTTTGTTTACAAATTGGCCAGAGAGCATTGTTCTCAGTTTGATTTGCAATGACTAATGAGCAACATAATTTTTAATCATAGGTTTTCAAGCCTGACACACTGACAAGCACATCCTGCATGTGTTACGTTCTGCATGGCATAATGCAGGCAGCTGTGTATGCTAACGAGGCAACAAAAGCAGTGTGAAAAAGATCAATGTGTCAGGAGAGAATAAGACTTTTCTAACAAGCAGGTTGTGGTGTAAACATTTATCATTTTAGGACTTCCCAGGACATTTTTTTTTGCGTGCACCCAAAAGCAGAATCCTCAGCACGGGATGCAGAGGGGAGGGGCGGACAGAAATCATCTGTCTGCGCTGATGAATCAAAGGCCAGTGAGCACCAGGGACAAGTAGAGCATGAGATTTTGGGACCGGAGGTTCCTGAGTATGGCTCCTGAGACACCCTGGACTGTGCAGCAGAGAAGGCAGAAATCAAATTGACATTGACAAAGCTTTTAAAATTTACCTACCCACTCACCGGGTAGTTAGACAGGCCAGATGTTGCTATTTCTACCACTTTCTACAAAAAGGGCCACATTTGCTGCCCACCTTTCTCCTCTTCCTCCAGCCCACTGGTGCCAACCTGCCCTGGGGGCTACCCTGCGACCCCCACCTCCAGCCATACTGACTGAGCACGGGAGAACATTCTGCAGCATCCCTAAAAGCTGTGACCTCTCTTTGCAACCTGTTGTTTTCGCCCCTCAATTTGGAAAGAGCAAAAATAACTTTCATAATCTCCCAAGCTCAAAGAAGAACTTTCAAAGGTGAAATGTGGGAGAGGACAGGGCCAGACAAGGATTATCATGGGTACATTTGGTTTTAAAAAGAGGCTATATTCAAAGTAAAAAGCATGTATGTACCTATATATATAAGTATATTATTATTGCCTTAATAACTGTATACATATTGATAAACTCTTGAGTAATTGCAAAGGTGAATTTTTAAAAAACTGCGTTGTTAACACAGCCCCTCCAAACAAGGTATTTTGGCTTGAAAATGGTTTTCATTCACTTTTTCCCAGCGACAAAGAGCCTCTTAAGTGGAGATGACTCTGATAGCACTGGCAATATTAACACGTGCTGTGGATACAGGCCCTTTAACACTTCTAGGAATTAATTATTTACTTTTTACTGAGAACGGAGAAAGAGAGGAATGGATCACCTGCTTTTATGGGGAAGAAGAGCAAAGTCCAAGATTTCTTGAAAGATGGAGAGGGAAAACAGGTCTGGTGTATTTTCTGCTTCTGTTTGAGGTCTGAAAGATATTTTGCATTAGATTATCAACTTGCTTTGCATTTTAATCTACAAAACTGCAATCAGCACATGTCAAGTGCTACCAGAAAGCAGCTTCTGTGCTGTCACATTTCTGGCCATATATTACCGGAAAGACTGGATGTAATGTGGGCAAACAAAGAGTACAGAATAATGACACAGAATGTAGCCCAGAGCCTTTATAAGACAAAATAAAAAAGGTGTACCAGCTAAACTAAGTGTTTATAAGGAGACCAGGCTTCCTCGTTTTATAAGTGCTTGGGTGGCTTTAGTGGAGAAGGAGTCTAATGATTTTTGACACGTGTTAATGGTGTGTGTCACGTTCTTTATATTTTCATAATGACAACTCTAATTTCTGATGGCATGTGTCACATTGCATATATTTGTTAAATATAGGTCATGAGCTAAAAATAGGCACAATATTAGCAAAATATGTATGGTAACAATTGCATATACCTCACTGCAGCAAGCTCAGTTCATCATAAAGCTGATTCTGGTGGGTATGCTAAAACTCAGTGGGAAAATGTTTTTTAAAGTCTTGTCTTAAAAGACAGTGGCAAAAAATTAGGCTTTGGTGGCATTGATACTGATGAGAAAAAGGAGTCCTTTCTAACAGGAGGTTATTCTTAGAGATGGCACCTCTTGCTAGTGTAAGAACGCTGAATAATGCTGATGCGGTCATGTGGTAGTCGTTGATTTATATGGTTTGGCAAAAACTAGAAACAGCACCTCTGGGGAGAAAGGGTAACAGGAGAGACACATTTCAGCTATTGTTGAAACACGGCTGCTCAGCGTTACAGCTGTGACCTTCTGCCGCTCGGCGCGTATGGTTGATATTACTCTTCTTCAGGGAGGAGCACAGGTGATAAGTAACCATCTTTTAGGTCCCACAATTCACATTAAAGCTTGTGATATGAAAGCCAGAACCGCTAGAGAGGCAGCAGGTGAGCATCCCTGTGGATCAGAGGGGCTGACAGGCTCCAGTTGTTCTGTTAACCAGTTCCTTGGTAAGTGCAATTTCCTTGTGTATTTCCTGTGATGAGTACGTGCATGTGATTACAGGGAGATACTGTCCCAGAAAGGCTTTTTTGTACTCACCTGATCACCTTCTGGCTACTTTTTAGCCAAAAGTCATGCAGCTAGAAGCGAGCCTGACACACTGCATCTGGTGCAGACATTTCCAACATACAGATTTCACACCTTAGCTCAATAGTCCAATCTCGCAGGACTCTCTCTTGATGTTGATGAGATTTTTTACTTTGAAAAAAGAAAAAAAAAAAGAAAAGGTAAAAATAAGGAAGAGAATGGGGAGAATGGTGACCACATATTTTTTAATAGGATTATATTAAGGAAAGGTTGTAGTGACTCTTTGCTGGTTAAAGAAAGAAAACAAGGCTGTGATTCTTCTGTGTTTGAATTAAGCTTGTTTTTTTTTTTTTTTTTTGTTTTGTTTTTTTTCACAGCTGCTTTTATTACAGTTAAATAATCAAAACTGTAAGGACTGCTGTAATACCACCCTTCTGCTACAGCACTTGCTTGGTCAGGCTGTAGAACTGATGTAAGCTGAATGATGCTCTTACAGTGCGTGATGTAAGAGGGAGTAAGGCTTGCTTTAGGGAAGCTAGGTCAACAGTTTGAAATGAAGCAGGGAAATTGCCTGTGTTACATATACCTGAGCTTTCAAAACCACACCTCAGCGGAGGGTTTCTGCACTTCCAGTTTGATCCCACCAGAAATAATACATCAGGAAAAAGAAAGGAACATCATCTTAGCCAAGAAACTTCTCACTTTAGTAACTTTACTTCTTCAACAGCTGCATTCGTGATTCATAAATGCTTGAAATCAAAACCCCCTTCATATCTGACCTACTTCTGCCTGTGGATGCAGCAGTCCATCAGGCCTGGCAGACATCTCCTGTTTTTTTTTGTTTGTTTGTTTGTTTTCCTTCTGATAACTGTTTATGTGTAGAGCAGGGATTAAGCTGTGGTCTCCCATCCACCAGCTCCACTGGGGATGCCCCAGCTTTCTCCCCCTCCTCCCACACCCTCTGGCAGCTCCTCATGCCTGCTCCATTTGTGAACCTACCATGGAAAAAGCATTTTTCCAGGAGTGTGTGCCAGCCTTTGAGCGAGAAATTTGATGACCGAGGATTGCAGCAACAAAGGCAATTAGAAGTCTGCTGCATATGCATTAAATAGACTATATAATCGTAAAATGAAGATGTTACTATGAACAGCCCATGAGGATGCTGAGCTAGAGGAAGCATGACAATAGATAATTTCAAATCCAGCCAAGCTTGAAAGAGGTGTGTTTTCCTCCTTCCATGAAGCCGAGAAAGAAGGAACTTATAAAATCCCCTGGCTTAAACAAGCAACACTCACTTTCTCCGTGTCCTCAGTTTTACACCACTCATTAGAGATAATTTTGTTCATTTTTTGAAGACAACAATTCTTAACCAACTTGAAAAAAAGACAAAAAGTGAAAAAAAAAAAAAAGAAGAAGAAAAAAGAGTAAAATAGTATCATAGACTCAATTAGCTTGGAAAAGACTTCAAAGATCAAGTCCAACTGTTAGGATAAATGACTAAAAGGAGAAAGAAAGGAAAAAGAAAATAGCTAATATCGAGGAACCAGTAACTGTCCAGTTCTATCTCTGTGGCAGATATCATCACAGTGTTGCCACAGTGAGAAAAGCAATAAGTCACTGCCAAGAAATCAGTCACATCTTCTAAATTATTTTACTGATACCATGAAATTCTATTTTAATTGAAGCTATCAACAGCTTTTCCTGTTAAAGGCCAGATGTTTTAAAGAGCAAAATACTGAAGACACTATTTTTAAATATTTTCTTAGCTTTCATAGGCCTCAGGTGACTCACATTTCACATTTCTAACATAATAAGATTATCCACAATACCAAAGACCATAGTAGCAGTCTTTAAATGACATCACGTTTCATTGTGACATTTACATCATGACATGCTGAATCAGAACTTATTTCTAATTTCTGCGATCCACTCTGGAAAGAGAATGGTTTTGAAATCTCTCAACAAAAATATTGAAAATATAATGACTGAAATAAAGGTATGTTTTATTGTTTCACGTATCATGCTCTCTATAAAAAGGCACTGTTATTATTAGTAGTTGACCAATATAGTGGTGTCCTCCCTGAGTTGGCAATGGCACTTGAGACCCCTGCCTGTCACTCTGTAAACAAGAAAGCAAATTTTCTTTTGGATGAAGGACCCTACCCTGTCCCACCCATGTCTGGTTGTGAGACCGAAGGGAACTGAAATGTTCACTGCTATAGATTCACATAGCTGTGATTATCTGTTGGTTCCTAAAGAATGATTTTTAAAACCTGAGCAGATGAGGGCTGGGGAACAACAAACAAAACTGTCATTTCTGCGTGTTCTTTCCTCTCCATCTTTTCCTGTTCTTATTTCACCAAAATACTGAATGTGCAGGACTTACTGAATCAAGATGTTGTTATTTATTGACGCCTATGTATGCGCTAACTACAGCCTAACTTCTGAAGGGCATTTTCAGAACAGCTACATCGAAACCCCATGAAGCTGTAGTAATTCACCAAGCAGTGAGATATGCAGTGTTCTTCACTTACAGTTCCATCAAAAAGAGCCATTTGCTTATCTTTCACTGAAAATGAGATGTGCAGCATTCAGCAGAGTGAGCACTGAAAACCTGATGCAGTTTGTGAGCAAATGAGGTTTCAGTGCCTCTTTTAAATACCTCAGGAATCCTACTAATATCCCGATGTGATGAACACAAAGAAGACAGATAGGTTAGCTCCCACGCGGTGTATTCTGAGCACCTTGCGATGCCTAAAATTCTCCTTGTGAAGTGAAACAAAGTGGCTGTACGAGTAAAGGAAGCAGTTAGAGGACTGAAGACAGGTGGGAAAAGAAATTGTTGTGAGTTAGTTTTATGAATGAAAGAAATAATGCAATGACTGGGACTGCAAGTACCTGGTCTTTTGGAAAGCAGGAAGAAATTGCAAATTTTCTTCAAATTCCTCCACAGTGTTTTGGTCATGCTTGATATATATGTAGTATGGCTTGCTAGAGTTGTACAGACCATGGCACAGTGGTGTTACACCCACATGGGCAGGGTCTCAGTTTGTCCCCATGCCGGGGTCCCTGCACGGAGCTCCTGGGTGCTGTCCCCAGCCCTCTCCTGCTGCCCTGCTGGGCACGCAGTGACTGCACACCTCCATTTCCTACTGTGCCATCTCTACATACATATACTAAGGAAGTAAGTTCCTGTACACCACAGGGACTGCTCAGCTACTTGCTGAATAATTTGGTGTGGCATATTCTGTACAATCTGAAATTAAAAGTCACTATGGGATTAAGTAATGGGGGGTGCAGGATTTGGCTCAGCTCCCCAGCAGCACGTACATAGGAATGTCAGATATTCTTTGGCTTATGTCACTAACAGAGAAACAGAGAGCATTGATTAGGGGAAAAAAAAAAAAAAAAGATACAAAAGAACAATGCAGGGTATACAAACCCTGGAAAACCTGAGTTTTTATTCTACAATAGAGCTATCAACACAAACAAAAAATAATTTTTAAAATTCATATATTGAACTCAGGAGGAAAATCAAAAGTGCTTTGCCTGCTGTTCTTTTCAATATTCGCTTCATGTTTTATTTGGAAGTTAGACTCATCGCTACTCTAAAATGTACTCCACTTTTATCTTAAGTATTGCTATTTCCAAAGGAACAAAGAATATTTCTTATCAGCGTCTTCAGGCTGGACTTCCTAATGCATTTGATTTCCAGCTATTAACCCAGGAGCCTAATATTCACAACCACTTTGTGGTTTTTAAGGCCCCACAGGTTTACAAGTGTATGGACATTCTTATGAAGATTATTACTGTATTTTGTACTTAACAATGTTTGCCAATATTCTTTTGGCTCGTGGCTAACCGATGGCTGGAAGATCAGCAAGTCAGACCTCTGAACAGCAACGTTTTCCTCTTGCACTGCTATTTGTTCTCAATAAACCCTTCAAAACATGAAGCTTCAAAAGTAGTTTGCACTATTTTAAGGCAAAATCATCACACTGACATCCTCATCAGAAACTGCCGCATGGAGTTATTAAAGCCTTCTCGTGAAAATGATTGCAAGAATCATCACAAACCTCTCTGAAAACCGATTTAGAAGTAAAGCCCCTTCTTGCAGGTTCTCCTAAATTAGCTGGTCAGCTTCTGTGGTCACATCTGAAAACTGCTGAAGTGAGCAGTCCTGTTGTGGCGGTGCTGGTGGGAGCGGGATGAGAACTGAACTGAGCGCCTTCGGGGGAGGAACTGCTGGGCTCTAACAGGAGCTCGGTTTGGCAGTGCGGGGCACGGAGATATCAGTGCGCAGCCCAGCTCCCCGAAATGTTGCTGCCAGCTTTAGTTAGGGCTGGAGGATTTCAAGTAAAGTCACTAAAGACCGTTTTTCTATCACAGGTTAATTTACATTTCATTCTAAGTTATTTGCAAAGTTTATAATGAACTTTCAAATCACATTGCAATGTTTTCCTTCAGCTGGTAAAACAATTTAGTGGAATGACATCCTTTTGATTTTTTTTTTTTTTTTTAATGAAAATTAGGACCAAATATGCAGGAATTCAATTACTATCAGAAATCATGACTGGCTCAGAGTTTTCATTGAAAACTTTGCTTTATTCTTGCTACACGTATTTATAAGACTGTTGTGGATAATCCATTTAACATGGATGGGGAATGTACATTAAAATAGACTTAAAATGCCAACATAAAATTTGATTGTCTGGTTCAAGTTATATGTAACATTAAACACCTTCCCAAGCTCATGGCCCCTTCTCAGCAAAGCATTACACATATACTTAGCTTTAATTGCACTTCTAAAGCTCTCTGATTTCAATAGGATTTAAGTGTGTGCTTGAAGGTAAGCCTGTGACTAAATGGTTTCTGGTACCAAGCTACTAACCCACGTGCATAAGCAAGGATATCTCAAAAGAATAAGATATTTTTCCGCAATCAAAATAAACTAAGGAAAAAAATATTCATGATACAGTAATAAAATACCCACAGTAAAGCACTGTACAGTATCAGGCTTATAAATTGTGAATATTCTTGTCCTAAGCAGACTGAAATTATCTCAGAAAATAACTTTCTTTGGTAGTGGTTCACCTCTTGCAGCTGACAAAATGCAGCTATCTGGTCTGAAAAGTATTTCCATGCCATGCTCTTGCAGGCTGAATTCAGCCATTGGCTTGGTGCTGGTATTATTCCCTTAAAATGCCTTCTTCCAAAGCAAGATGCTCTGGCATTATGATTTATTGCTCACATTTCTAGAAATCAAACAAGAACAAAATACCATCCTATTAATTGCTTTCCTCTAATCCTAAACTCAGGTATCCATAGATTGTGGTAACTTTGTGTAATAGAGGAAGGTTATTTATCTATTAACACAAGTGCACGTATATAGAAATACATGTATTTGGGCCCTGAGAGAGTCCCCATGTCTCTATTATTTGAAAATTGGTTTTGTATTAAATTTTTGGATTATTTCCCAACAAATATCTTAATAATTACTTAGTAAATTTTAAATTCAAGGCCAATCTTAAAATTGGACATCAAGTGCCCTCAGGCTTAATTTAGAGTACACATATCGAAACTGGCACAATTCCTATTAGCTTATTATTTTTTATAGATTATAATTCTCTTGGCACGGTATCAGAAATAACACAAAGTTTCAAACCCAGCAACATTCCTGGCTAGATAAAGTCAATCAAATCATCATTTGCATTTAAAACTGGTATAAAATTCTACATTCTCTTATTCCAAATTCCCACCCCTGTGCATTCGTGCCTTTTATACTTACCTTGCAGGAACTCCCTGTGCACAATCATGTGAAGATTAAGTTTAAATCAATGAGAGAAAATATGTGAAACATCTGGAAGCATTCATGTTTTCACAAAAATACTTCATCTGCACAGCCCATTATGTTGAAACCACAGGAAAAGTAATTTACCTCTACAGCTATAAAGGCTGTATGGTTATAAAATCTTATCATATAAAAGTGCATTGTCTTGTCTATGGAAATTCTGTAAGCAGTCCATAATTATTTGCGATAATTTACTGTTATTGCCATTTCCAATAGAAAAATAAAGAACATTCTGGGTTAATTACATTATGTCTAATTTACCATTGCTAAATATAGACTGGCCTACAACAAATGCTGAACTGTAGGAAACCGGGATGCAGAAGGGGGGATTATTTCAGCACACCTGGTTTCTGCTGTTCTCAGGAGCATATTTAACCACCACACTTAGGGAGCCCTGGGTGACTGCACAAACCTCGTCCTCACATTCCTAATCAAGAGATGCATTGGTTTTGCTGACAAAACTCCCTTCTGCTCATTCCCCCGAAACCTGGGTTTCTCTTTCTGTGCACACATGGGCTGAGGCTTCAGGATTTGCCCCCCTGGGGTTTCAAGGCTCTCTTGAGGACTCCTGAGCCCCTGCAGACAGGTGCATCCCCCCCCATGTGCTGGTGAGCCAAGATTTTGAACTTTTGCTCTCAATTTCTTTGTGCTGGTGAGGTTTTAAAGGTACTGAACATCTTTCTGGAGATAGTTCAGGAACATCTGAGAAGTCCCTTGCCAAAACCCAAACAATGGAGGCTTCTCCCCTTCTCCTGCACCCGCAAGGAACATCCAGCTCAATGGCAAAGCCACGACTTTTCCTATGTCCTCAGTCCTCTCCCATGGCCCTTTGGCTCCGTACTCCAACTTTGTATTGCAATACCTTCTTGCAGGGACACTGGCAGATGAAGGGCTAGCAAATCCAGCAGCCCTGCAAGCCCAAAACAGCTACAGGAAACTTATCTTTGACCTAAAAAGTTTGTGTCTAGACACAAGTGCCTAAGACCATAGATAGATAAGGACTGGGAGTGAAAGACAGTGTAGAGGTGAATTGATCGGCAGCACAGCACACTGTGTGCCTCATCAGGAATCTGCTTCTCCGTGTTTTACTTCAGCGCATCCTACAAAGCAGGCAGTATATCCTCAGCAGCACTAAATGACACTCCATAGCACTCGACACAACTCTCATTTCAGCCTGCCTTCCCCAGGTTTTTCTGAGAAAGCATTTTCTCCTCCTCTGGTGACTTCTCTTACAGGTTTATTCTATATGCAGAGGGTTTGGTGGTTTTTGTTGTTGTTGTTGTTGCTTTCTTTTTTTTATTTTTATTTTTCCCAGTGCATGGGTTTTCTCACAGATATCAAGGATGTAGTAATGTGATTCACACACAAAATCCCTTCCTTTAACAGGATAAGAGTATTAGCAGCAAGAGCAAGCTGGAAACTTAAGTTTGTGTTTATGCTTAATTCCTAATAGGATCCACATTCAAAGTGAGACAAAAATTTGTTCCCCAAAATTTTTAGGTGAAAATAAATCTGCTTTCACCTGTGCATTCAGAAAAATCCTCCCAAATCCAGGGGGCTCATTCTTCTGCACGGGCTGTGCCTGGTTATGGATGGCTTCCCCTCTGCCAGCTTCGCTGCTGAAATATTCTCAGTCTGCTGCCATAAGATTAGTGGACACCTTACCCAGTCTGTGAACTCCAGATAAATCCCAGAACAGCAGCAGGAAGAAAGCAACATAAGCTCAAGCAGAAGGTCTCCGTTTATTGGAAATGCGCATAGTGTATGCTTGAACAGCTCCAGGGTAACAAACTGCTATACCTGCCTCTGCATATATGCAAGATCAGGAAAGCAGATGCTGCCCTGACCTCTATCCCCTGCATTTGTGTTGCTCTACTGATCTGTAGTTTTTTGTGTCCCAATTATATGGCTACATTTATTATTCCTTTTTAATTCAGTTCCTTGAGTATGGCTTCTAGATGTACTTTATGTCTGAAAACAAGCTAGATATAGAGATTACATACTTTGTCATTTTTTTCAAGGTTTCCAGTTCATATGTTCCCATTATAGAAGGCTGAAAGTTATGCTTTTAGGCACTATACAGACCTAAATCTACTTGGCCACATCACCTGGCTGCTGGTGAAGTCAGTGTCTGTTGCCAGCCCAAAGGCAGACCAGGGTAAGGCCCAGATCTTCCTAACAGCACTGCAGGTTTAACACCCCCTAGGCATGTTGCAGAAGCTCTACACTGAGATAAAAATTGTTGATTTTTTATTTTATTTTATTTTTTGTGTGAAACCTTTACCAGAAATCCAGCCTGGCATGAATGAGAGTGTTTTGCTGTCAAGGTTTCTAAGGGTAATGAATGCTCTGTGAGTAGATAACAACAGATACATATACTGAGTAGGCAAAAGAAAAATCATCAGATTTACAGCATTTGATGAAGTGCATGCTGAAAATGAGAAGGCGAATGAAAATGAGAAGAAAAACGAAAACAAGGAAGACCTCTTCTTTCAGCCTGCCAGCCAAGACTTTCTGTATGCTTCACAGACACATTTGCATGGCAGCATGTCATGGTTAAAATCAAAATTTGGAACTTCTCCTGACCCTTTAATTAGGCAAATAGTTGCAGTTAGCACTGATTTGGGGGTGGTCTCTCTACTCTGGAGAGACTAAAATTTTTTTTACCTACTCGGGACACACAATTCCCACAGAGTTACCACTTCCTCAGCCATCCTGCACGGATGTACACAAGCAGTCTGTAAAAATGGTGAACTTCACAGACCACAAGATCAGATCTAATTGAATTCCACTTTTCCCCTCCCTTTTCATTCTTCGGAAGCTTAATAAAAGTCCTATGTTTTCCTCACTCTCCCATGAGCTCATTCCTGAAGATTCCTCTCTTTTTCATGTTATTTAGGGCACATATAAAATGTGCATAGATCACAGATGGAATGTTGCTTTCTGAAATAGCCTCACATCCAAATACTAGAGTCTAATGAGGCACCGATTAGACAGACACTTGCTAAAATCAAGCCTGCTACTCCACTACCCCTTCTTGTTTCTCCTGCCAATTGGTCAGGATGATTAAAACCTGATCTCTCTCTATTAATGGAGATAGAGCGTTCCTAAGAAAACGTGTGTCAGGGAAAATCTTCTCCCTGAAACGTGCTTTCAGCTCTCTTAACTGCTGACTGAAGCAAGAGCCAGAGGAATCCGTAATGGTTAAAAGCATGACCAACATAACCGTTATTAATCCTAATAACAATGATACGGAAAACATATCAGATAATTTCTTGATCTCTTTTTAGAGATCCCCAAGAGATTCACCCAACCTTTGAAAAGGTACCAAGTTCAAAACCGCACTCATACAAAGTAATGATTCCACTCAGATGGACCAGACTGTATTTTTTCATCCAACAACTGTGGAGAATTTTTTTTATCCCATCCCTGACTAGTGCCAGAGACAAGTAAATGCACATAAGCCCCTGTGCCAGCCATCTGTTGAGTAAAGCCTGGTGCCAGCTGCTTATCGTGGGCTGCAGGTAAGAACAGGGCTGCGGGAAAGTCAGAGGGAAGTTTATGCCCATTTATAGAGCTTCAGTGAGGATTCATAAAGAAAACCATATTCCAAACACAGTAACGTGGTTTGGGGCATGGCATTTATTGAAGTACTGAGGCTTTTTTATAGCTGTGTTTAGTCTGCCAGGCAAACTGCATTGCGTATTTTCATTTGGATATTTTTGTAATATAGATGACTCAAACCTTGCTCTCTTCATATCTTTGAACACAAGACTTTTTCAAGACATTAAAATATGTTCACTAAGACTTTCTTTTCATGGGATCTCATTCAATATCCATGTAAGTCGGGTGGATCTCCTTCCATTTACTTACATGTTGAATCAGATCTTCAGTCAGTCTTTCATAACCCTGGGTGGCACTCAGCCCTTGGCAGCCCATCTCCCAGATAACTCTGCAGTGTTCAATTAGCAGTAGCTCCATCAACTTTGATTTATCCCACACTACTTCTCTAGACAATTCTATTTTTTATTATTTTTAAGCCAGGCAAGAAGTGAATGGAAGAACAATGGAGCCGTGTTTGTCGATTCAGTGGGCTGCCAGTTTGGGATAGGCATGTGGGTTTTTTTGTTGTTTTTGTTTTGTTTTATTGTTGTTGTTGTTTGTTTGTTTTGTTTTGTTTTGTTTTTTCATAAAGCTAGAAAACTGTGTTCCTTCATCCACAACCTGGCCTAATCTCCTTGGAGATATTTCTGTACTATGGCTATGAGAAGTGCTCCTGATACATCATTCAGCAGTATTTCCAAGGAGCCTGGGCCACAGAGGGATGTATAATCCATGCTTTGTCATTTTCTTCTGATCCTGAAATGACTATATTTTTTCTGTAAGTGATACAGCTATTGATTGAGAGACCTGTGTACATTTGAAAACTAAATGCTATAAAATTGAAGTAATCAAAATAACTCAAAATAACTCATCAAACACATTCAGACACTAATTAGCAGATCTTGATATTTTCAGCCTAATATAGCATAAAGATGGTAATAAATATATATATATTATATATGTAATAAATATAGCATAAAGATGGTAATGATAGCATAAAGATGGTAAAGGGAAGAGAAGAAAATTATATAATATAAAACCAGAAATGTAGATTCAAGGTGATTTAAATTTTTGCAATGTTTAAAAATTTTAGGAATGACCCATCTGTTACAAACTTAGAATAAAGTTTGTCTCAGTTTAAGTGAACAAGTTCAGAGAAGTCAAAAACTCTCTCCTTATTCTCATCATCTGTTAGTTTTTGCAAAAGACACACATTAATGTAGGTCTGTTTTGTTCTTACTTGCTATCTGGCTTTTTTTTTCCCTTTGGTTTATCAGCTTTTATAGGGTTGTTTTAGATATCTGATTTTACAGGACAACCGATGTATATCTTCTGTGTTTTTATCTAACATATAATTAGGCCAGCAAGTGCCTAGGTCTTACAATAAAGCCTTAAAAATGATAACTCAGTTCCCAGTACGTGACTGAGTGGTTTAAATCTCTGAAGGGAGAGTGGAAACTACCAGGCCAGATATTTGAAGATGAACAGCATGGAAGTACACCAAATAGCAGATACTTCACTCAGGTTAGGTACAAGAATTGTGCTGTTATTAATTTGAAAACCTGCAAGGAGACTCCTATAAAGATAAATTCAGGACAAAAAAGGTCAGCTAGCTAACTTTTACAGGTCAGGAAAGCTGTCTTTGGGAGGCAATGGGAGGATTGTAGATGTGCCTGAAAAAAAAAATAAAATAAAGAGCTGAAGACTCAGAAGGTTTGAAAACATCTTTTTTTTTTTTTCTTCTTTTTTTTTTTTAAATTTTGCTCTTGCCATTATTTCTTCCCTGTTGCTTTTCCTTATTAATTTTTAATTGGTAAGCCCATATTTCTCTGCAAAAGAATCTGGTTTTCTGCCCAGTTCTTCTAAAACTTTCCTGCCCAACTGAATCAGGCTATTTTGGGACTTTATCCTGAGTCTTCCTACCCATAAAGGAGTCCAGGGAAGGCTCGAGCAGACTGGAGACTAAAGTGAGATCAATCTTCAATTACACATTTCCAATATCTGCTCATGTGACAACATTTTCACAGAGGAAATTTTATTTGTGCCAGAAAAAAGAAATAATAATAAAAATAAATTTCTTAAAAAATATATTTTTTAAAAAAGTATATGCAGCATGCTTGTGAGGAAAGCAGGAATCAAACTTGGTAGTCAGAGTCCTGCCCTCTGATGGGGTAACACAGTGGGCTCTTGCCCCAGTAGTATGTAAGATTACAAATTCCACTCTGGCTAAGCCAAAAAGCTGCAATAACTTCAAAACACATCAATAAATATCCCCTGCTGTTATCCCAGAAGTCAGGGAATTTTCTGAGTTCAGTCTATTACCCATAATGCTTCAGCAAAATTCTCTAACAATGTATATTCTGCTATTGAAATAGGTCACTCCATAGGAACTATAAGTTCAGTCATTTTCAAAGTAGTATTTGATATATTTGGCTATTAGGTGCTATTGCATGAGCTTGACAGGTTTTGTTCCCCAATTAGAAAGTAGAACCAGCTTCATCCACATTGCAAGGATAGCCTCAAAGTATAAAAGCTGACCATTAGCTGTCTAGGCAAAGCATGATTAAAAAAATCACGTTAAGAATCTATTTTGGACTTTCCACTGCTTTTTGTAGACATGGAAGATTTATGACTTGTGAGTCGTGCCATGCTTTTCGTAGTGCCATGTCACAATGGTGACAACCTTTTTTTTTTTTTTTTAACATGATTCATTGTGCTTGTCCCAATCTAATTTCAAGTAACAAATACTGAATTTAGTCCCAAGTTTTGCCGCACACATTAGATGTGTTTCAGAAGAATTGTTTATGAAAGTAAAGAAAATGGTTTTGTCACAGAACATCACAAGTTAATGTGGCTATATATAAACACTCCTACTGAAACATTTGCAATATAATTGCCATTTCAAAAATAGTACAGTGAACAAAATTATTAAAAGAGGTAATTTTTTAAGACAGCTTATTTCTAGGTTAATTGATTAGAGAAACCTTGCAGTACCTAACAGGAGTAAAAGGACTAAGACTAGCAAGGTTTGGGGTTTTCTAGATACCTGTCCTCTGCTGTTTCCCATCTACCATATTGTACAAAATTTCCATTTTAACTGAAGTTAATCCACACTATATATATGTACAATCACTAGGCTTTAGCAATGCTTTTATAGTTGAGAAAAATACAACCAATTACTTTCAAGCTGATACTATTTATCATAGCACAAAGGATATTCTCCTCCCCTCATCTTTGTATTTAATAATTCACTAGACAAAGAACAGCAACAATGTCTCTGTAAATCTAGTTGATCTATATATTTCGTATATTTTTATATTTTAAAAAATCAACTTTTCTAATTATCTTCTTAGTTTGAACAATTTCTGAAAACCTGAGCTTGAGGCTCAGCTTTTATTCATTCTTCAGTGATCTCTGGCTTGACTCTTGAACTCCTGTTCAGTTCTATTCAGGCAAGGACCAATGTTTCCACTGACTGCCATGGGAATAAGATCGGGCCATTAATGTGCATTTGACATAGAAAAGCAGACTAATTGAAGTCAGAATGGTTTTAGAGGTCTAGATAGGTTGATTTTAATGAGAATTTTTAAGCTGTCTTACTTCTCTTTTTTTTTCTATGAGGATTTTTTTCCTTAACAGCTATGTGAGTTATAAAATGTTCAACCAGTCTTTTGTGTTTTCTCAATACCATAGAACCTGTGCACCTCACAAATTCTAAAAATAAATAGAAATGAAAGCCAAACTCTTTCTCTTTCCTTTCTTTAATCACTCCTATCCATGAGTAGGGAGTGCACTTTGCCCAATTGAATTTTCTTTCATTTGAAACGTCATGAAAAGCAAACATTAATGGAGATGCAATCTCCATTGCAGAGTGAACTTACTTTGAAATTCGAGTAACTATACATAGAATCTTTTTCAGATCTATTTTGCAGTAGCAATACAGCTTTTGAATGGCATGAATGGCAACTATTCAATAACTGAAATTACAGCAGCCAAATTATATGCTGATATTTGGAAAATCAACTTGTGTCGCTGCGTTTCAAGAGGGTGTTTACCCCTGGGAAGAGGGCTGAGCCAGGTATGGGCATCATAGACCACCTTTCATTTAGCAGTACATATTAGTTTGATTAAAGTTAATAAAGCAAGAACAGATTTAGCAAATGGAACTAATGTTCAGAGATAATTTCAGTTGGAATGAATGAATAAGAGATGTGGAGAAGTAATTACAGGAATTTGCTAAAGACCTCTAGGGTGAAATGCACATGACCACAGCACACTGTGTGAAGAAACAGAACGAGAAACAAAACACAGTTAGTAATAGGATACTTCAATTATCCAGAAGTAAATTGGGAACAGCCTGTGGTAATACTACCAGTACGTTTATAGCAATGCAGAGCTAATGCAGCACTGTCGGAGAACCAGTTGGTAAGCTGGCTGCAAGGGCTGGGAGCTAAGTATCATTAGGGCATCTGCTGGTCACGTTGCTTAGTGCCTGCTGCCTGGAGGAGCTCCTTGTCACCCAGGTGTCACCCAGGTGTCACCCAGCACCAGTGCTCAACCCAGCACCAGTGCTCAACCAGGTGAGCATGGACTGAAGAAACCTTGCAGCACCTTAGATGTTTTACTTAACTTTGTTCTGTATAGTTCTAGGGCAATTTTAGAGAACAAGAAAATAATAATCAGAGCAGTTTTAAACTATAAAGCAATGCAGTTGGTACCATTCACTCCTCTTTGGCTGACCTGGATTACTGCAGCACAGTGTCACTTTTTTACTCTGATGAACTCTGACTTTTAAAGACTGACAGGACTTAGCTGCACTCTTTTAATCTCAGAGTATAAGCTGTAATCAATAAGAAAGGCTTTTAAAATCATCAATAATTTATTCAAAATTATTCAGTTTTTCATCCTTCCAGGAACACTGTTTGTGATTCAATGTAATTTCAGCATAAATAACATGTTAATTTTATCCTTCTCTGACTATAATGTTGTTGCTGCAATATGAATTAATACTGAAAAGCTACACGTCACTCTATTGTATAAAATATTAAAATACTGGTAGGAACTATATGGTTGTCATCATGCTTACGCCAGTTTGAAGCTAAGCAATTTCAGTGGTAGCTAGCTGGCATTAAGCAGGTCCCCACACACCAGTGCAGATAGCCTGCAGCTAGGGTCTCAGTGCCTATTTTGCAGATCCTGTACTATGGAAAATGCTGCTCTCGTCTGGAAAGTGATTGCATGAAAGTGTGGTGGCAGAGTTTTATGTGCGCTGACTCTCAGTGATTCCCGTACAGATGTGTTCAATTTATAATACAGGGTTGCTTCTTCAAGAGCCAGACTCAGCAAATTCATCCTAAGATCTGAAGCTCAAGCTGGGTTCAAACGCTCATTCATTCATTTTTTCTTTCCTTCCTTCTTCCCTTCCATCCTTTATTTCTTCCTTCCTTTCTGCCTCCCATTCTGACGTCAATCTTTAATTCCACTATTTGATCTAGGCTAACAAGGATACAGATGTGGGTTGTTTTTGGTTTTGTTTTGTTTTATCTTAGAAAACCTTTATGCTTCTACTTACAGAGATTAAGTCTCTAGAATTGATGTGCTTTATTTATGAATCAGATGGCACCCATTATCCTCAGAATATATGTATCCTCTCTGAAAAACAACATAGCAAGGAAGGACTGCACATTTCTTATGGGTAGGAAATTTCTTTAGATCTAGCCTTATTTTAGGTGGATTAATTTGGCTGGCTGATAGTTCAGAATAGATAAGCAGATATCAAGGGACTACTTTTGTAAGAAGCATAAAAGATCACATTTTACACTTAGTATCTACTCGATAAAAAAGTACAAATGAATAATATTATTAGCTAATTGGAAGACTGCTGTACTAACCTACACATGGAAGGTGACATCCTCAATAGAAGTAGCAAGGTAGTGGCTTTAAAAGCACAAAATTCTTCATCTTGTTTGCGTGGATGTTGTGGTGGTAAGAGAGCTGTACTGAACAAGAAGCACAGGGTCTTGTATCTGCTTTCGTTTTCAGCTCTAGCATTGGCTTCACTTGATGTCATTTTACCTTGAGATTGGAATTTCACTCTATCCCCCAGAGAACGGACACATCTCTGCCGGCCCCGCTGGACATTTCAGGGAATGACATTTGCTTTTACTCCTTCTGCTTTGCTGTTAATGATAATTTAATGATACTTTCCCTGTTTAACATGTGTAACTAACCTCTCATGCTACTTGTTAGTGTTGAGCTCAATAAACACTTACAAAACTCCTTACACAATCACACTAATTTTACACTAAAGATGGAGCAGCATTGTTTTATATGTAGGGCAGGAACCTTTAAGTTTCAAAAATGGGCAAGGAAAACAATACCTGTATATTTTATTTTTAGTGGTGATAATGAGAGCACTGTTACATATAAAAGGCTTTTTTTTTTTTTTCTCCTGTGTGGATCATGCAATTAAGTGATAAAGCAATGTTTTTGACATCTGTCTGATTTCCATGACAACAGATTATGAAACCAGGTGTAGTGAGCATGTGAGATGAAAACGAAGAAAAACCATGAAGCTAAATGAAGATTTAATCAATATGAAGAACAGCAACAAAGGGTGGGACGGGAGCACAGAACAAACAGATGTCCTGTATAGGAGGAATGCATTGTTCTATTTGCTATACTGTCCAAACATGTACTCATTAGGGAAAGACAACAGTAGGAGCTTTTAAAAAGAAAATAGCCTTGGTGTAACACACGGCCCTTGCTACAGAAGCCATGGGTCCTTCTCTGCATGAAGGGGGGAGGCAGTGAGGGTTTGCCCACCATTTTCTGAGTCAAGCAATGCCCAAACAGCATGACCAGTGCACCTGAGTGGCAGCTACCACATAGTATTCCTTCTCTCTTCTCTTCCTATGAAAAACATGACCTATAGGGAAAGATAGGAAGATTGTGGGTTTTTTTCTGCCAGGATATCTCAGCCTGAAAGCACTTACAAGTTTCAAATGCCTAAAAGATCACTTCAGCGAAGAGGTTAGGCTGTTTTCCATGCCTGCTGTGAGTCAAATAAAGAAATAATTAATCTAAATTTCAAAAGTGATATTTAAAACTTTAAGAAAAAAATAAATCTTTGTAATGATTTGGAAAGGTGATCACTGGGAAAAAAATAAATGCTAAGGAAAACTGTGGACTCTCCATCACGGGACTCATGAACAGATCAGAGAAGCATCTGTCAAGGCTGATTCAGGGAGAGCTTGTCCTGTCTGGGAGCACAGAATGATTGCATGGTCTCTGAATCTCTCTGAGCCAAATTTTCTACTGTTGTCAGGCCAGAAACATTGAAAACTCCTTAATTCTTTAGCCTAAGTGATTTCAGCTTCAGTAGTTTGCTTCTACCACTTGCTTAAGTTCATAAACTATGTCAGAACAGGCTAAGCTGGACATCTCAAAGTACGGCTGAAAAAAATGCAAGCAAAGAAAATAAACTGTAATCCATGGTATTTTGAAAAGGAGAGGCATAAATAAGTTTTAAAGCCATGACTACATAGAGAAAGAAATCATCGGAAGAGACCTGACCGGAAGACCAAAGAACTGGTATTTAGACTCCATGTTAGTATTTCCAAAGGCAGGCAGAGAATAATAATGTCAAGGCTGATGTTGTCCGATTTTCAAGGGATATTTATACCCATTTTAGTGAAGTAATTCTGAGTATACCTAATTTTCCATCAGGAATTTTCTTTCAGCAGGTGAGGAGATCACTTAGCAGGACTGGAAAGCAGCTCTGGCACTTTTAATGCATTGACTTGACTGGCAGTGAGAACAGCTCTGAGCTCGTGGCTGGGAGAGTGGTCAGGAAGAAATACATGGGAATTTCTGGAACATTTGTCAATAGTGTTAGAAGTTTGGTTTGGCACAGAAAGTGGTGTAATAATGCTAGAGTTACTTTTAGGTCTTTGTGCGTTGTAGTATAAATCTTCCACTAGCTCAATTTGGGTTCATTTTATGTGTGAAACATTAATAGATTTTTAATATACTGGTGCTAGTAAAATGAGTTTCAGCAACATCAAAAAGAAAAATTGGTATTTCGCAGTACACAAGGAAGTATGTCATTTTACACTGCACTTGATATGTTGTGTGATAGGTCAGTATAGGTGAAACACAGGTTACACAGCCTTGAAGAGTTGTTAGCTGTAGTAAATAATTGTCACTGGACTAGCCAGCTAAAAGTGCAAAATCTTTAAGAATACGTGCAGCTTGCTCCAACTGAAACACTAAGGACTTCCAAAACATGCAAAAATCCGGCTACACTGACTAGGTTAATTTTACATCTTGCTATGTTATTTTCATAACTGACAGGGCAGATAAAACAGGCCAGCTGAGTCCACTCTTCTTTATTTATTTTAATGGCCTTAAATCACAGGCAGTATTGGAAACTGTGAATGACCTACCAGGAACCCACTGTAAATCTTGCCCATACACATAAAGGAAAGATGTGGATTTTTTTTTCTCTATAAGGAGGGGTTTGATCATGTAATATCAAAATCTATAGCATGTGCTGGACCAAATTAGAGTAGGTAAAAACCTGAATAATGAAGTACTGAACTTAAGTAGTTTCCATTAACTCTTCAGGAAACACAAGGCAGGTCCAATGCAATTAGTTAGCCATGTTATAGATACAGTCCTGACTGGATAAATATAAAAGGCTTTCTCTATGCTGCTTCTTCTACCATTGCCACCAGTGTACACATAAATATTTTACATCCTCGACTGCAAGCTCTACTTTCTTGTTTTATATGTTTGCCCAACAGCTAGTGCAATCAACTCCTTATCTTGAGGATTAACACTGAAATACCAAAATACTCAGATTCTCTTCTCTGACTGCTGTCAATGAGCTGCTCCTGTGTGCATCAGAGGAGGAACCAGTCTTCCACAGGAGCAAGCCTATTCAACAAGGTTAATGGTAAGCTTCAACATTATTCTGGGTAGCTGGTGTTTTTCATGCAAACTGCATCACAAATGTTATATGGAGTTATAAAGTTAATATAAAAAGCAGATGGAGAGAAATTAAAAGAGATAGTCAAGGGAGAAGAGATGAGATATAAAAATAGATGGAACTGGTGAAGCATGGAAGTTGCAGAAAAGCTGTTCCAGATGCCAGGAACTACTCCAGAGAGGAGTCTCAACCCAGCACCAGTGAGTGACATGAAAGTACAGTGAGCAGTTTTAGGGATAAAGGCAAGAATATGCAAAAATCCTTTAATATTTGCCTCCAAAAAATAAGCAACTACTATTTTGAACTCCTTAGTTCTTATGAATAATGAGTTTAAAAGAAGTAAACATACTTATCCCCAGTATCAGCAGTTACGCAAAATTTCACACCTTATTTATTAATTGCCTATCTAGAAAATATAGAAGGATAATTATAATTTTTAGACAAAGTGAGAGAGAACAAAAGGCAGGGTGTGTACATGTGTTATAGTGTACATACTTTCCACCCACAGAAACTCTTTAAGTACTGTTTGCTTAATATATTTAAGGTTTAGCACATACACAAATTTCTCTCATAATCTGTTTATTATTGGCCAACTCTGGGATTCAAATAGCATGGATGCTGTAACTGTCTGCTTTACACCATGTTGGCTTAGCAGCTCCTCCCATACAAAATGTTCTCAGTGCGGTACTTCTGAATGAAAAATACGACTCTACACTTTCACAGAAATATTAATTACACTGTTTGTTTTTCTCTTTGATATAAGGTCCCCTAAACCTTGGCTACCTCCAGAAGTAAACCCCTAAGCCCACAGGGAACAAAGCTAGAGATAACATATAATCATATATGCATATGTATGCATACATTTTCAATCCTCTTTTCTAATATAAGTTGATAATGACAGTAGAGTAGGAAATGTGTAATTTTCTTACAACCTTGTTGACCACACTGATGAATATAACTTTATTAGAAGGAGCAGATGTTGTCTTAAACCCTCGAGGTATCTCTGATAAGGAGGATTGCCTTTGTGAATTTGCTTGCAAATATTATCTAATATTTCAATCTCACTATTACTTACAACTCTGCAAAACAATTTCTCTCTTTTATGCAACGTGTCATTAGTCTCAGTAATATAGCTTGTTCTCCTAGGACTGTCTTTGTCACAACATAAAACGAGTTAATCTTATATGGTTTACAAGTATTTTAACATAAACTATCTGTTTTGACTTTCATTCAAGTATTTGCAGACTTGGATGCAGGCTGTGGTAATCACAGGCGCAGACACCCTGACTTGAATGGTTAATTTCTAGACTGAATTGTGTTTCCTTCTGTGGGAGCCAAATTGTTTCCTAGAAGACTTTTTAGACTGGAGAAGCTCTCTGTGTCAGTCTCTCCATCAATACAAAGCTTAGACAAAGCAAGAATATAGCAATTAGATGACATTTGTGGCCATTACCATCAAAGAACCATATATTAATGATGTTATACAGAACTGTTTCCCAGTATTTCCTTAGAAACTCTTGTTGGGTCTACCCATAAATGTCTCATAAAAGCTATAAATATTCAAGAAAGGAAGTCAGTTACATATAAAGACCTCTAATAGGCACTATGAATGAATTCTGAACCGTATAATAGCCAGGCACCTGTGAAAAATGGCAAGAGGATGTGATCTATACATTATATATGAGGCACTTTGCTACAGCTGCAAATTCTAGTTATTCAGCAAAGCTAGAAAATTAAAACAGGAGTTTATAACAAAAACGTAGTTTGAATTAAGTCTTGTACAGTGCTGATTCTTACTCTATGATCATTATAATAATTAGTTTTGCATGAAATAGATTTATAAAAGCTCATAAATTCAAGTAATATGCAAATTCAAATTTCTTGTATTTATTTAACTCTCTACAAATTACTTTAAATGTTTTTGTGATCAAAATAAATGAATAATTCCAGGAAAATGTAACAAGCAGAGAGAAATTTGAAATAGATGTCACTGAGATATATTTCAATTATTTTGTGTTTATTTTCAGTATACAGCTAATAAAATCACCGCAAGATTAGTACTTAAAAACTTTACTAAACTCTGAGATTTTATGTCTCCTTCCTCCCTTCATTCTTTTTCTTTTAAT
Source organism: Cygnus atratus (assembly GCF_013377495.2). NCBI lineage: Eukaryota > Metazoa > Chordata > Aves > Anseriformes > Anatidae > Cygnus > Cygnus atratus. The sequence goes on along the minus strand of NC_066371.1, from coordinate 2,731,109 downwards.
CAGTAGCAGAAACAGAACTTGCTTCGGGTCCTTGGCTCACATTGACATCAATAAAAATTTGTCACAGGCATTGAGGAAAGCAATTCATAGCTGCAAATCACACTGGGAAGGGTCCATTGCTTCAGGTGGAGCTTTCTGACACAGTCTTCAGATTTACAGGACACTTGCTCAGAGGGCCTGGACCCACGTAGCTGTTTTGAGGCCAAAAGACCAACAGTAAATTACACCAAGTGGAAATCTAGCACCTTCCCTCGTGGCTGTCCTCAGCATAAGATTTGCAAGTGATGGACCGCCTGGCACAAGCCCTTTTCCCAGACACTGTAACTCATTACCGAGGGGCTCTGTGCTTCAGGAACGCTGTTAAACAAACAGAGAGATGATCTCTCCCATCAGGCTGACACCTTTATGGCATGTGACCTCTCTGATATGCACAGAGCAGGCATCCTGCCTGCCCAGCACAGGTGGGTGAGGGAGTCAGAGTTGTCCTCCACACGAAGCCCACCACCACACTGCTGGCTGGGTGCTGAGGTGCTCTGCAAAATAAACCAAAAAGGAAAAATTGAAGACTGCATTTTCCTTTTCCTAGCTAAACAAGCTTCTCTCCTTTCACAGTTCTGCCTTAAATAGGTTGAGAAAATTACTGGTGACTGGAAAAAGCAGCTATGAGGAAGTCTGTTCTCAACTCCCCAACGGGATTCCGCTACTGAGAATAAAATTTCAAAATAAAGTCAGAGAAACACCAGATGATTTCT